>NC_090929.1:835126417-835436417 GCF_040938575.1 Ambystoma mexicanum
CGGCTCGCCAGTCTAACAAAGAGCTATCTCCGGTGTTGTTTTGGTTGGACACCATGCTTGTGCTACACCGCAGGAGGCCCAATGGCTGCCCCGCACGAGGACAGTGCCTCTGCTGGGCAACACCGTCCCACCTTAAGATATTGGCCGTGTGGCCACGTGTAGTAAAATAATGCACAGTAGACTTGAGGGATTCTGACGGAACTGCTTTATTGTGGCTCCCGCATCAGCTTCCTTAATGCAAATATAACTCTGTATATAAACTGTGGGCAACAGGCCCTGCACACAAGCTTGCTGCATAACAAAGAATAAGGTCCATGAATGATTGTCAGTCTTAAGAGGAGCAGAAGGAGCTAAACCTGCTCTGTGACCTCTGCTCCGGATTCTGGCACTTTGCGCTCGCGGGAGCTTTCATTTCTGCTTTGTGCGAGATCTCGCGAGACATGGGGTCCCGCGATATCTCTACACACCTCCCCTTGATAATGCAGAACATATTATTGCATAACATAGGGCCTCATTACGAGAATGGAGGTAGCCATGCCACTTTTAGCTGCATGGCTACCCCCATACCGGGTCCAGGTTCCTGGAATGGAGAATTACCGGGCCATTCCGATCTTGGAGGGCCCGGTAATTCCCTTTCCCCGGACCCGGTACATCCCCACTCCCATTTGAGCCCACATAGGGCTCAATGGGAATGGGGAGGATGCTAACAACGGGCCCATTAGCATCCTGGTCTGCTAGCAGGTCCCGCTAAGAACGCCTGGTTTTACCAGACGTCCTTAGCGGGACCCGTGAACAGACCTCGTAATAAGGCGGTAGAGGGTTAATGGCGCCGGCAGCTCTTCCGGCGCCGTTAACCCTCTACCGCCTGGGTCGTAATGAGGCCCATAGTCATTGTATCTCACCGGTCTTCTGTGCTCTCTTCTCGGCCGGTCGTCCCTCTCGCTGCTGGTGTCCAGCTTTCGATCGGTTTCCTGAATGACCTCTGGTGCGTCTTCTTCAACTTCTTCCTCCTCGAACTTCCGGCTCTTGTTCTCTCACAGTCTCTCTTGCAGGTCCCTCATAGGATTTGGGTCCCTCTTGTGGCTTTTCTCTCTCGCGATTCTTTTCGAACATGGCTACTCTCTCCATGTTCCATGTGCGGCCATCCTTGGTGCAGACATGGTTGGTTCTTCTATGAATCACTCTTATGGGTTTGCTGAACTTTGAGCCAGTCATTTGTTCCTTTGTTGGTAGACATACTTTAATCCAATCTCCTTCTTTTCCTTCACACCCTTGAGTAGTACTTCTTCTTCTGTCACTCTACTTTTTTATGCATGCTTTGCTGTTCTCTATTCTCCATACTACTTCCGACATGTCTGCTTCGTCGTCCTCTCTTACTCTGGCCCACCATGGTGGCACTAGTGTGGACGCTGCTCTCCTTCCTCTCAACATGCGAAATGGGGAGATTTGGTTAATGCCGTTGGGTGTTAGCCTGTGAGCTGCAATGGCCTCTTTGGCCATCTTGAGGGGATCCATCCCTGAAGCGGTCGCAAACTGGATGGCTCCTTTAATGAACCTCTTGGCTCTCTCCACAAGTCCATTGGCTTGGGGATGATACAGCGCTGCTTTCCTCTAGCAAATGTTGTGTTTCTGCAGGAACAACTCCATGTCCCTCGAAACTAACTGTACCCCATTGTCTGTTACTAACTCACTGGGGAGCCTTCCCTCTGAAAGATAGCTGTGAGGACTTCTATCACGGTGGCGGTCGTGATATTGGGGACAAACTCAGCTTCCACCCACTTCGACAGGTAGTCCACCATCACTATGCCGTACCGATGTTTGGGCGTCATTGCCTCCAGTGGTCCGTTAAAGTCCAGTCCTACTTTTGACCACACTGTGTCGGGGATCTCGATGGGACTCATGGGAGCTTGTCTGATCTTCAAGCGTTTATCACTGTTGAAACATGGCATCTCTCGATCATTGTGCAAATCTCCTGATCCATGGAAGGCCCCCAGTATGCTTCTCTCACTCTTCGTCGCGTCATGGTGTTCCCTAGATGCCCTGCATAGGCTCTGCACAGAATCATTTTCCACATCCCCGTGGGTGGTATCACTTGATCGTTTTTCATGATTATACCGTCAATCTCTGAAATTTCCTCTGCCGCTTTCCAGTACGGTCTCATTCCTTCTGGCACTGCCCTTTCATCTGGCCATCCATTCCTGATCCATTCCCTGATTCTCAACATGGTGGGGTCTTTCCCATCTTCTTCAATCCAATGTCTTTCGCTCATCTCCAGGTAGTCCGGGGCCTTGATGTCTAAGATAGATGCTACTATGCATTCCTCTGGCAGGAAGTTGGTGGCTTTGTCTTTTTCTTCATGCAATCTTGACATGCAGTCTGCCTGCAAATTCTTCCACCCAGATATGTGCTGTATCTCGAAGGTGTATTCCTGCAGCTTGGCTGCTATGCGTGCCAACCTGGGTGTCGACACTTTAGTGCCTCCCGGACTGAGCATGTGAATGAGGGGCTTCTGTTCGGTGACTAATTAAAATGTCGTGCCCCATACGTACGTCCTGAAGTGTTCCACTGCCCATGCACAGGCCAACATTTCTTTCTCCACTGTGGAGTAATTTTGTTCAACCTTGGATAGGGCTTTGGAGGTGAATGCCACTACGTGTTCTGTGTCCCCTTTCTTTTGGGTGAGAACGGCTCCTAAACCATACACGCTGGCATCCGCGGTGATGACTGTACACCAGTCTGGATTGAACGGTTGGAGGCACGGTGCTTCCACTATATGTCGTTTGATGCTTTCTACCACTTTCTTCTGGGCTTCTTGCCATTTGAATTCAGACCTTTTTTTGAGTAGATCTCGAAGCGGCTTTGAAGTTTCAGAAAACTTGGGGATGAATTTAGCATAATATTCAGCTAGTCCTAGGAATGACCTCACTTCACACTTATTCGTAGGCTCGGGAGCTTTGATTATTGCTCGCAGCAGGTTCTGTTTGGGGCTTATGCCTTGTGCCGACATTTTGTACCCCAAATATTCGACTTCATGTGCTTTCAATACACATTTCTCACATCTTAATTTCACTCCAGCTTCTTGCAGCTTGGTAAGAACCTTCTTCAAGGTGGCATCATGTGTTTGTTCATCTGCAGCATACACCAGGATATCATCCTGGAAATAGGACACATTCTTTACGTCTCACAGTAACACATCCATCATGCATTGAAAAGCTGAGGCTGCCGATGATAGGCCGAAAGGCATCTTCGTGAACTGGTAGGTGCCAAATGGGGTGATGAATGCAGTCAATGGCTTGGAGTCTTTGTGTAACTGTATTTGATGATACATATCCCTCATGTCTAACCTGGAGAACACTGTGGCTTCTTTCATCATGAGAATTAGCTTGTTGATGCTTGGCAGGGGTAGCTGTCTGTAATTACTTCCAGGTTCAGACTGCGGAGATCAATGCATACTCTTAGAGCTTGTAAATCTAGTTTTTTTAGGAGCACGACCGGGCTCAACCACTCTGATGCTTCGATTTCTTCAATTGTGTCTTCCTTCACCATTCTGTCTAGTTGGTTTCTGAGCATGTCTCTAGCGGTCGCAGGTACTGGCCTTGCACTGTGTTTGACGGGGACTGCGTTAGCCTTGAGTAGTATTTTATGAACAAAGCCTTTGATATGTCCAGGCCCTTCCGAGAACAGTTTTGGATAATCTTCTCTGACAACTGGCGCTCCTCTTGAACTGACTGACAACACCTGGCCCTCTGTGCTGGGGTCAAGTTTGATTTTGAGGTTTGCCTGATTGTCCAAACCTAAAACTGCTGGGCCTTCTTGACTGAAGTATATTCTTGTGGTGGTCTCTCTCCATTTAAACTCCACTTTCCCTTTGATGTAGCCTAGTAGGTCGATGAATGCACCTCCGAACACCGTGGGCCTGTGCCGGGTGCTGAATATTTTGACTGTTTCTGTGCCCATCATCTCTTTGTATGTGCACAGGGGCAAGATAGTTAAGTCCGAGCCTGAGCTCGCCATGACAGTGAGGTTTTTCTCTCCTGGCACATGGGTTGTTTACCATTATTACGGTAGCCCTCCTTTCTTCTTCGGAGGAGGATTCCCTCTCTGCATTGTACTCGGCATTGACGTTGGTGACTTTTTTGTTCCGCCATCTGCACACAATTGAAAAATGTCCTATGTTCTTGCACACTGAGCATTTTTTATCCCTTGCTGGGCATTCTTTGTCAAAGGTTAAGTGTTTGATGCTGGTGCATCTATGACATTTCAGCGGTTCTTTCCTTCCCCACTTCCCGTCTCTCGTGTTGACGACTGCTTCCACCTTCTTGGGTCGGAAGGCTACTTCCGCAGGTTTGTGTCCGCCTGTATATTCTTTCCTCCTTCCAGCGGTCTCTTCCACTGCCCTTGCGATCTTGATGGCTTTTTCCAGCTGTAATTCTTTTTCCAGAATGAATTTGTCTTGCACTTTGCTGCTGTTGGAATGTACAATTAGCATGTCACAGATCAGTCCTTCCGCGTTGTTACCAAAGTTGCACAGTGCAGCAAATTCGCATAGTTTGGTCACATAGTCGTCCACTGGTTCGGACGCTTCCTGTTTGCGGCTGTAAAACCTTATCCTGTGCAGGACGGTAGTCTCCTTACTGGCAAATCGTTTGACTATTATTCTAAACGCCTCCTTAAATACATCGTCATTGTCGCCGGCCACTGGTTCAGGCGTGAGGCTTTCGAAAACCCTTTGGCCTTCAACGCCTAGAGCATTCAGTAGCATGGCTCTGCGTCTCGCTGCTGAGTAGCCTGAGCCACCAAAGCCTCTAGGTACATGGTGAATAAAAGTTGCCATTGTGGCCATGGGATGGCAGGCCTACCTGGCGTTTGAAGAAATGGCGGTGGTGGGGTTGCTCCTTGCGTGGCGCCGCGTGAGTTCAAGTCTTGATCCTTGTCAGCAATTATGTAGTAAAATGATGCGCAGTAGACTTGAGGGATTCTGGTGGAACTGCTTTATTGTGGCTCCAGCATCAGCTTCCTTAATGCAAATATAACTCTGTATATAAACTGTGGGCAACATGCCCTGCACACAAGCTTGCTGCATAACAAAGAATAAGGTCCATGACATGAATGATTGTCAGTCTTAAGAGGAGGATCGGGAGTTAAACCTGCTCCGTGCCCTCTGCTCCGGATACTGGTGCTTCGTGCTCGCAGGAGCTTTCATTTCCGCTTTGTGCGAGATCTCACGAGACATGGGGTCCTGCGATATCTCTACACTATGGCTGTCTGTGCAACACTGGCCTGGGTGCCCCCAGAGCCGGGGCTGCAGTGAGCTGGGTGCCCCCAGCCCACGTGTCGTACTTCGGTGATCTGGAGATATCAGGTTGACCCCTGCCTGTTGTCCGCTACATGGATGCGGCCTCATGGTTCAGAAGAAAGAAAAAAAATGGAAAATTGCTCTGGAGCTGTGGTGTCGTCACAGTCTCTTGTCATGTGGGGAGGGCCATGGGGCAGTGGGAAGGGGAGGAGCAAGGAGAGGAAGGGAGGTCAGTTTCCGTATTGTATGTGTAGAATAAAGACGTGTTGCACCCCAGCTCCGGTGTCCGCCCATTCTTGCTTGAGTGAAGAGCGGCTGCATGGCCAGAGCGTGAGGCGGTCCACAAAGGGCTTTACATTGGCGGACAAGGCGGTAAGCGGACCCCACGCTGCCTGCAGTGCTCAGCTGGAGAGGCCGCGCTCGCATCCGCGTCGCAGGCCCCAGCACACCATCACGTGGGAGACCGCAGCGAGGGCAGGATGCCCCACAGAATATCACATGCTTCGAGCGGTGGAGGCGCTGACCTCCTGCTCAGCTCTTCATCACCAGAGAACGGGTAAGTGAGCGCTCACGCTCCCCGTTACCTGCACCTGGGCGGTGGAAGAGGTCATCTCCCGCCCACAGCAGGTAGAGGCGATCGTTGGAGGTCGGCCGTGAAAGCAGAAGGCGCCCGTTCACCCAGAGGGTGGGAGCACACCAGCGGGTGGGATCAAAACGCTCCCTGCTGGCGAAGGGGAAGGAAAGTCACATACTTTCACAAACGGCAGGAAATCATCCGCCCAACAGTGCCAGCAGAGCGCCCCCACCTGGGCCCACATATTACTTGAAAAAGCAGAGCGAGAAAACGCCCGCCCAACACAGCGCCCCCACCTGGGCCTGCACAGCAACCAAGAAACACAACAACGATAGCAGGGCTCCCCCTGTCACCGTAAAAGCATACAAAGCATACCAGGGCCACATGAAAAGGGGGTTTAAGAAGGAACCAAGCCGAATTGAAGTTGCTCTCAAGGCCTGAGAGGCAAATCCCAGCCTGGAGGTTACCAGCACACCCAGCACTCCAAGAGAGCATGATAGAGGAAGACTCACTAACTGTTCCAGTGACACCTGCAAGAACACTTCCAAAAGAAATGTCAGACAGCATACTGTCCCAACTTCTGTCAAACTTTGATCTCACCAACACCAGCATGCCAGGATCACGGTGGAAGAGGTGGCTGAGGGATTTCGAAGTGTGCCTCAAGGCAGTTGGACCCATAGAAGATGAACAGAAGCACAGCCTGCTCAACCATGCCAGGGGCTCAAACGTGCGAGACATACTGAATGAAATACCAGAAAGCGACATAGACACCTACACCAACCTAAAATTAACCCTCACTGACTATTTCATGCCCCACACAAACGTGGACTATGAAAGGCATATCTTCCACACCACAAAACAGAACAAAGGCGAGACCATGGACGCTTTTGTAATGAGGCTAAGACTAAGAATGAAACACTGTGAATTCAACAGATACTCCAGCGAATAAGCGCTTCGCTCACGAACATAGCTGGGTGTGAAAGAGCAGACTTCAGGAAACGACTCCTACAGAAACCACAACACTTAGAGGAAATACTGCACCTGGCTCGATCAGACGCTGCACTGGCGGCATAGGTAGAAGGGCTGGTTGACATAAAAATCACACACGGAAAACATGAAAACGTTAACAAGTTAGAAGGGACTGCAAGAAACAACGGCGACCCATTTTGCTACAGGTGCGGTCACGAATACCCGCATGAAGGCCCATGCCGTGCCATGGGCCAAACATGCTCCACCTGCGGAGGGGAGAATCACTACAAAGCGGTCTGCCTCATATTTCGCAGCAAAATGCGGGGAGCAAGAAGAAACGGACAGCCAACACCGGAACAGGAGCAAGGGCAACCCTAAGTCGAGCAACACAGCACTTCCACGACCCAGGACGTCATCGTCATTATGAGGAGCAGCCAGAGAGAGGGCAAGACAGAAGTGAATGGAGGGACAATAAGACACCAACATCCAATTAGAGGAGGAGACCCCGACGGTACGTCAGGTACCTCGTGGAACAGTTTCAGTCCGACAGTGCATCAAGCGCATCCTCGGAGGACAATGCCCGAAGAAGCGAGAAGCACAAGGAGGAAACACGGAAAAAGGGTTACCTTATGCACTAGGAAACACTGTTGCAAAAGAACACAGCTCGCTACTGGTAATCCAAGTCAACCAATGCCCCATGCTCCGCGCCTACAACCAGCCCGAGCACTCATATTCCCCTATGGCTCAAAGACACCCTTAGCCTGCAAAGGATTCTTCATGGCCTCTTGCAGATGCAAAGATCATGCAAAAGACATTCCCATGCACGTCCTAGGAGCTGCCACAGACAGCAGATGCATTCTTAGCTACCAAGCATCCATTGAGATGGGACTAGTCCACATATTATATCGACTCATGGTGCATAAATACCTGGACCCCACCACAAGCATCGAGCAAGTTTTCCCTGCGCTGTTCAAGGGCTTAGGAAAATTGAAGGACGGCAATTTGAATTACACGTCGACACCAGTATCCCACCAGTAGCTCAACACTACAGAGGAATCCCGATCAATATCCAGAGGCAAGTAGAAAATGAACTAATGAAGCTAATGGAGGCAGACATTATCGAACCAGCAGAAGGTCCCATAGTGCCTGTGCCCAAAAGAGACTCATCTGACATCCACATATGTGTGGACATGAGAAGACCTAACAAAGCCATCATGAGAGAACACGCCCAGGTCCCTCACATCACCGACATGGTGCATCTTTTAAATGGGGCCACAGTCTTTTCAAAATTAGACCTTAACAAAGGCTATCACCAACTAGAACTCAGCAAAAAGTCCAGATACATAACAACTTTTGTCACTCATCTTGGATTATACAGATACAAACGACTGAGTTTTGGCATGTCATCTGTGGCAGAAATTTTCCAGGCAGAGATCCACAACGTAATCAAACATGTGCCAAACTGTATTAATTACAGTGATGACATACTGGTATTTGGTCAAACACAAGAACAGCACAACAACACTCTCATGCGAGTGTGCATGGCCTTAGAGGAAGCCCAACTCTCACTGAACAGAGAGAAATGTGAGTTCCGAAAAAGAACACTACGTTTCTTCGGCCGCATCTTCTCTGAGAGGGGTATGACACCGGACCCAGAGAAAGTCGACACACTCACAGGCGCAGAACCACTCAACTACACAACCAACCTCAGGTAATTCCTGGGATTAGCAAGCTATTGCACGCGCTACATCTAGGACTTCGCGTCCGTCAGTGAGCCCCTCAGGGCCCTCACCAAACTCAACGCTGAATTAATTTGGTCCACCAGGTGTCAGGAAGCATTTCAGACCATAAAAGACCGAATCGCAGACGTCAAAAACATGGCCTACTTTGATCACAGAAAGACCACATAACTCATTGTAGATGCGAGTCCCGTAGGCCTCAGGGCCATACTAACCCAACTAGATGAAAAAGAAGGTCATGACAAACACATAGTGTCATATGCGAGCAGAAGCTTATCAAAGACAGAGCAGGCATACTCCCAAGTGGAAAAGGAAGGCCTAGCAGTAGTTTGGGCCTGTGAACATTTCCACTTATTTCTCTACGGAAAGCCATTCACTGTTGTCACTGACCACCAAGCACTAATCTTCATCTACGGCAACCCACAAGCCAAAATGGCACACAGAATAGCGAGGTGGGCCCTGCGCCTACAGGACTACCAATTCAACATAATACATAGGCCAGGAAAAGAACAAAACCCAGCAGACCTTCTCTCACGACACCCATGGAATTAATGCATACCTGAATTTTCCATTGCAGACCAGTACATCAGATATGTCATCCAAGGAAACACTCCCCAAGGCATTGACACGGACCAAATAATTCGAGAATCCAACGCGGACCAAGGTTTGCAGATCGTACTAAGATGCCTGGAGACAGGCAACTGGAAGCAAGCAAAGAAAATCAAGGAAACCGTCAGTGAAGAAGCAAGGCAAGACATCACGTGCTTCCTGGCTGTCAAGGAGGAACTTGCGAAATCAGACGAGGGGCTGCTACTGAATGGCACCAAACTAGTGATACCACGCAACCTGCGACAAAAGGTCCTTGAGCTGGCACATGAAGGAAACAGGGACATAGTGTCCACAAAAAGAATGTTGAGACAAAAGCTATGGTTTCCACACCTCGACTCACTAGTGGAGGAGCTACTCAAGAACTGCCCCACCTGCGCAGGCATAAACCCTCACACCGCACCAGAACCACTGTGCATGACTGCACTTCCGGAAGGGACGTGGGAAGAAATAGCGGTAGACTACTTTGGACCACTGGAAAGGGGGGAACACATACCGGTGGCAGTCGACGAGTACTCGAGATACCCGGACCTGCAAATAGTAAAATCCACATCAGCACACCATGCCATCTCGTTATGTGCAAGTACAGCCAGTCTGGTTGTGGCCTCCATACCGTCTGCTGAAAAATGCAACCTTTTAGCACTGCACTTTAAGCACATATTATGGAACGCCTCCAAATCTCCAGTTTAGCAGAATTCGGTGAGTCTTCTCATGTATCCTGAAAGCGTTTTGTTATACACAATCTTCTCGAGTGCTGTGTGAGGAGGGGAGCCTTGCACCAACCACCATTTCTTACGCTCATGCTCCTCGCTCAAGAGTGTTTGTTTGAACAATGGTGCATCAATGAACGCCATTTTTCGAGCAGCATGTCTCCATATCCATCACAAGTTTTGGAGCTCCACCAAAGATGGTTGCTGATAGAGTGTGACCAACTTAAAATGTTTTCTGTGGCCTTTTTATTTTTCTCCAGCTGCTGTAACCTTTTTAGAAATTGATTTTGCAACGTGCCATACATCATACTGATGCTCTATGTGTGGGAAATGCTCCCGTATGTCGGATTCCCGTATGAATCCGAGTCTTCCGTGAATCCATCATGTAAACACACGAAAGGCCGCAAGCCTGTACTACCTGTGAAAGAGATACAGAAATAGTTTACTTATTTAAATGAACCCAATATTTGCATGTATTTGCATGCATTATGCTTGAAATACCTTTTTAAATGTAATATACTGTGATGCTTTAAGAAGTACATTTAGGTGGAAAGTACTAACAGTGCTTGGCATATCAAGTGGGGATCAATTGAAAATATGAACGCTTGTTCGATCAAAAACAGTTTGGGAGACGGTTACAAAAAGTTTTTTTACATCCGGGTGAAAGAAAGTTAATTGTTTGGATGTTGAAATGTTAGCTGTCTCGGTTGTCAAACACACAACATATATTCAGTGAACGTACTGGTTACTTGAATTACGCGGATGAAATGCAGATCAAAGTTCGTGCATAAGGACCATGATCATTCGCAACACAGATCTTGTAAGGCAGGCTGCCCTTAAGTCATGCAGCTCGGAAACACATAGCGATGGTGCGTCTTCTTCGGCAATGTAGGCCAAGCAGCCAGAGTTTTCTTGGCAACAGCAGTTCTCCAACGCATTTGGCATAACCTCACATCGATAGCAGGTACACCAGGTGGAAACGTCTTCCATGCAACTGGGTCCAGACTCGCATCGGATTCCCCATGGTCTTGACTTTTTTCTCTTTCACTGATTTCCTCTTCTGAATATTCAGGCTCGTACATGTAGGGCTGAATATTGGCCATAGTGGCTGAATATTGTAAAAGTACAGAATTAAAAGTGAAAGCAATAGAAATGTTTTTGTTTATATACATTAATGAAATTAGGTTTCATGTTAAAATTCAATGTCAACTAAAAACAAGCAATAAAACAGCCATGTTAGAAAAACCAATTGGGCAAAGAGACGATTTATCGGGACGAAATTGAAAAGTTCGCAATGACACATGTAAAGAACATGCCATGTTAAAGTATAATTTAAATGGTTTGGAAAAGACATTTGTACATAATATAAGAAATGATTAATAAAATGTGACTACTGAGTTCATTATTTTTCGGCAGCATAAATACTAGTTGTAAATTTGTGGAGTACTTGGCAGATAGCTGAACACAGCACAAACAAGTCTTGTAGACTCGAAAAGAAATAAACTGACAGGAAGGAGAAAGAATCTCCAACTTCTTTGATCAGAAAGGGTTTGTTTTC
The DNA here is from genome assembly GCF_040938575.1 of Ambystoma mexicanum. Taxonomy (NCBI): domain Eukaryota; kingdom Metazoa; phylum Chordata; class Amphibia; order Caudata; family Ambystomatidae; genus Ambystoma; species Ambystoma mexicanum. The sequence continues at coordinate 835,137,870 of NC_090929.1, forward strand.
ATTTATGGAGGAAAAAGGCATCTTAGCATTTCCATGGAGACATCTCAATAGATTGCGCACAGAGAACATTCACATGATACGTGCATTTGCGTTGTGAGCAAGGGCGTAAGCGTCTAGTGATGTCAGCTTGAGGGGGCGAGTGATATGAATTAGGGCCGCAAGGGTACTTGAACTTAGGATGATGGATCAACAGATAAGATTTCCATAAGATGGAGCTGGCCGGCAGGCGTTTTTGCATGTATAAAAGTGAGAAAAACTAAGGTAAGGTGCATTTTTTTTAAAAGATGGATCGATGTATGATCAAAATACATGCCCCATTGATTGGGACAATAACATATCTGAGCTAACTACCCCTTTAAATTTGGTATCAGGTAATATTGACTCTGTATATGCTGTTGCCATACATAAAGTCGCATGGAAACGCCATAGGCGACATTAAATATGGGGACAATATATGGGGTAAATGGGAGCGGCGGTTGCAGAGTTGTCAACCACTCCCTTTAAAAAAATAAAATGAGCGGGGTTGCAGGGGTCTCCCCTGCATGTTCCTTATGATAATGTCTCTGCAAAAAATGCCGCCATTCTTGCATGGCGACATTTTTTGCAGGGACATTATCACATGGAACCTTAAATTCTCAGTCAGAGAAATAATAGAGGGAACATGTTTCATAAAGCTCTTTAAAGAGCAAATTGAAGCGCTTAATAAAATAATGTTATTTTAAACGCCCGACAGTCGCGTGCTAAGCTAAGGATTACCCCACTGCCCTGGCACCTTGCAAGCTCATTCTAGGTGAAAGAAGGTAAGTTAACAGCCCAGAAGCACTTCACTTTGCTCTTTAAACAGCTCTATGAAAAATGTCCCCTCTATTATTTCTCTGACTTATAATTTAACATTTGCAGAAAAGAAGTAAAAGTATCAGGAGAACTGAATTTCCCCCTTCAATTGCATTGAGGTTAGAATTATTTTAGGAGGCAGACAGTAAAAAATAGCAAAGTTTTTGTTACCAAAATCGTGAGTCACCTGCCTAAATGGGGAGAGTTGGCATGTATGATCTATGCATGAAGGGTCCTGCCCTTCCATAGATCTCAACCTTCTGTCTCCACAGGGTGGGTGATACACACAATGTTTGCTTGGGTGGGTGAAAGCCCATTGACATACATAGGCTTGTAAGGGGCTTGCCGAGTGACACTGAGTTGAGAGGTATGCATTTCCCAGCAGTCATTCAAAAACAAAACCCAAATTAAGCTACCAGTAGGTACCCTCCCCCTCCCCTATAAAGGAGTGTGGCTTATCTCTCTTCTTCCTGGATATTCATAACACAGTAATGCACTGCACCGGCAGGGTACTGGGACCAGTACTGGGATGAGGAAGAGCAGGACTAGGAGTAATGAAGATTACCAGTAAGTAAACCCAAGATCACATTCACATCCCTCTTCCCTTCCTTATCCCAGTACTTACTCATGAAGTCTACCAAAGACCGAGAAGCCAAGGTGCAACGAAAACCACAGACACATTGGGTCATGACAGCACACCATGTGAATTTAATGAATGTCGCACATTACCCTGATACACCATCTGTCCAAACCCCTGATCCTCCTGACCTCGGGGGAGAAGCCAATAATTCCTCACAAACATGAGGCGGGAGACCCAGGTACGTATGTCAATAATGGAGGATTATCTGGCCTTTGCCTAGGAGGCCGCTATCCTCCCTCGTAGACCGCCCCCATACTCCAAAAGGACACTGAACTCCACATAGGCTGTATGTGCAGCAAATAGTACTATTGAGCCATCCGCTGATTGTAGCCATGTGGATGTGGGAGGCAGGCCAACATGGGGAAGGCCATGTGGGAGACCCCAGGCAGAGTCACAGTTTTGGGCCAGGGATGAACAGACTTGGTGAGGGTGCGTTGTGTATGCAGGTGGACTGGGTCCCCCCTCTGGCAATAACGGGCCAGTTACACCAAAGAGTGCGAGCACCATTGAATGCAACAAAGTCTTTGTTCAAGTCAGAAATCAGGAACAGATTTATTACTGGCAGAGAAGTAAACTTATTACTGACAGATTACGTTAGGCACACTGGACACAGGGGTTTGTCTGCACCAGTCTGCGGGCACAAGGTGGGGCATCAAGGGCAGGCATACAGGCTAGGCACACCCACTTTCCGGGGGCCTATGAGAATCCTTGGATGCAGGGGGGGACACACCAAGGGAAGAAGGGAAGAAGGGAAGAAGGGAAGGGGGGCTGGTGGGAAGGAGAAAAAGGGGCTGAGGGAGCCTGAGGAAGGGGAGAGAAAAGAAAGAAGGGAGAACGATCAAGAAAATAGCCATTGGGGAGATAGTGGGAGAAGGGAGAGTAGGGGCTGGTAGAGAGGGAGAGAGTCTTGGGCCTGTGATTGGTCTAGCTGCATTTGCAGCCCCACTACCTGCTTCTGCAGGGTACAGGATGCTCAGATCACTGCCGCAGGTCTGTGAGAGCGGGTCCTGCTGCTCTGTCCTTGGCCTGCCTAAGTTGAGTGCTCCCCATCATTTCAGCCTTGGCCCCCCTTTTCTCTCTCTCTCTCTCTCTCTCTCTCTCTCTCTCTCTCTCATTCCTTTCTGCTTGTTGCTTTTCCTTTGCCCTCCTTTTCCCCGTGTTTGATAGTTATTCCCCCACCCAATGCACTTTGGCCACCCAGATCCCCTCCTCTCTCTCTCTCTCTCTCTCTCTCTCTCTTTCTCTCTCTCTCTTTCTCATTCATTCCCCCTCTTGTGTTTCTCGTTGCCCTCCTTTTGGTCGTTTCCTGTCCCCCCTCATCCCCACCCAATTCACTTTGCCACCCAAAACCCCTCTCCCCACTGCCCCTCTCACCCCCGGCCTCTGATTGGTCTAGCTGCATTTGCAGCCCCACTACTTGGATGCTCAGATCACTGCAGCAGGCTCATGAAATCGGCTCCTGCTTCCCGTCCTTGGACCTGCCTCAGGTGAGTACTCCCCCATCCATGTCACCCTTTGTCCCCCCTTTCTCCTCTCTCTCTCTCTCTCTCCCTCTCTCTCTCTCTCTCTTTCTCATTTATTCGCACTGTTTTGTTTCTCTTTTCCCTCCTTTTGGTTGATTCTTGTCCCCCCTTCCCTCACCCGATGCATTTTGCGGCCCAAACCTCTCTCCCCACTGCCCCTCTCACCCCCCTGCCCGTGATTGGTCTAGCTGGATTGGTCTAGCTGCATTTACAGCACCACTTCCTGCTTCTGGATACTCAGATCATCACAGCAGGCCTGTGAAAGAGTGTCCTGCTGCTCCGTCCTTGGGCCCTGAGTGCACCCCCATCCATTTTGGCCATTGTCCCCCCTTTTCTCTCTCTCTCTCTCGCCTGTGACTCCTAGAATCCATCTTGCCCTCATTTGGGTATTTGTTTTTGGGCTTAATTTCTGGATTTTGCTGCCTTTGGTGCTCTGCGCTACTGTGTTTTTGCTTCCTGATCCTGCCTCCTTGCCCTCCCCCCTATTGGCTGATCATGCCCTTCTCACAAATCTCACCAGGGCAGCCCACTGCCCGTTGCAGCCCCTTCGGCGAAGGGCCCCAAGGCAAAGGGCAGCTCCTACAGAAGCAGCTCCAGATCGTGTTGCCAGTGTCAGCCAGGGTAGCAGGAAGCATACAGCCTTCAACCTGCTGCTACCAACCAGGTAGGTGTGGTGCGGTTAGGGGGGTAGCAAATCCTGCACTCCAATAAACTGACCAGCCCCTCAAATTATTCCTCTTTCGCTACCATACCACCCTTTAGCACCTCAGTTAATTATATTGTTTAGCCAGCCCTCATTTCCTCTGGAATGTCGCATTTGCACTGCTGCCGTGTTATAACTAGACCTTTTTACAAAATACAAAATGTAAATATTTGCTTAATCAATTTCACACAGGGTCAATAGATATTAGGATGGAACATGACTTGAATGAAGATTTACCATGTAACATGTAGAATCCTGTCTAACTTGACCATTACAATTAGAATTGTATGTATGATTGTTTTAGTTGATTCTATTTCTATATTTATTTTTGCTGTTAGAATCAGTATCTTCGATACATTGGACTATCCTTTATTATTATTGTTTTCACTTCTTTTCACTCTGCTTTTTCTTTAAGAATGCAGAATCTATATACACCACCATTAGTTGGCTTGACCTGTTCCATACACATACTCACGACTAAGATGGCCGCCAGATTAGCTCTTTCTGAATCGTTGATAGTCCGTTGACTATTTTCTTTCCCGCTCTACTCTAGCGAGTCAACATATTGACGCCCACTAGAGGGCTGCTAGTTTCTTCACGATCCCTTGTCTCCATGGACATGGACTGCGCAACGGGACATGTTCTGCTTCGTCTCTTGCAGAAGGACGGTACGCACTAATGCGCCAAAACTAGTCATTTATTTACCCCTCTATGGGTTTCCTCCTGATTACTTTTATTCGGGTTATTCATAAGAAACCATAAATTATACGGAATTGCTTTCCTTCACAGATCATGTATGATTTCCAATCTCCCGCCTTAGACGCCGATCGCCATTACTCGCTCGGCTTCCCGAGCGAGAACCATATATATCCATGTTATTGTTCTGCAGTTTCCTTGGAAACGATACATGCCATAGGACGTACTTAGCTTCGCTAATCGTTGATGAAAGGTTAGTGTTATAGTGTCCTTTATATCCATCAAATACCTTTTACTGTGTGTCTAATAAATGTTGTTCTCAGCGAGTGGTAGTTACACCACCTTAAATGACCCTCAATTAATTCTTTACAGAGAGTTCGTGCCCTTCAATCTCTTGCACCAAGGCAGTGAATACATTAAGACGTTGGGCATCCCAGAGACAGTGTGTGCGCGCGTCTCTTCTCTGTTGGAAACCAAATTTATACTGAATGTGAGTAATTGAACCAATCGACCTTAACGCTTAACAATGTTGATATTCAACAGCATTTCAGTTTAGCTACTAATACCGTGGTGTCTCTCATTGTCATTTCCCTTTAATGAACCTCACGTCATTCTGAATTCAATCAATACCATGACTGACTAGTCGGGCGACGTTCCTTACGTCACCCCTCCAGACTTTGTGGGCAATCTGCCCTTTTGGACCAACTTACCTATCAATTGAATGAACTATAGTTCTACTTTGTTCACTTGACTATCTAGCTATTCCTTTATACTTGTTACACGTGTTGCTTTGTCCACTCCTTTTCTTTAGTGCTTTATTGCAAATCAAGATAGTCCATGTGGACTGAGATTATCGATTCCCGTGGAGACGGATCTAATATAGCAGCATACCGATCTTTCTAATCATTAAGGTATTTCAGGAATTTGTTCTCTCTTGTCATTAACCATTAGTGGTTCTATAGACCAGGATTCTTCTTGGTTTTCAGGATTATTAGTGTTTCTTTCTCATATATTATTTTGACGATTTTATATCCACTGTTTGTTTTATTTTGTACTATGTCTCCTACTACTGGTCATTTGTTAGGACATGTGAGAATTTAAAAATACATTGTCGGTATACAAGTCTTGAATGGATGAATACCTTATAGTGAATGACTTACTGGCTTGCTGTTGCTATATCTAATATTATCCTTTGTTGGTTTCTCCACTTTGTTTGTGTATATACTATGTTAAACAACAGTTCCACAAAGGCTTTTGAAGAAGAGGATTGACCTCGAAACGCGTCAGCCTACTACAGTGGAATTCCTGTTAACTATGATGATGCATATGATGTATTGCTATTTTTATTGCTTCTGCTTCAACTATTGCTTATGAAAAAATGGGAGATGTTCCTTCTTTTACTTTTAAATTAATATCTCTTTGTTATCAATAAGTGATACTAGAATGTATTGCTTTATTTTACAAATACTCCAACAGGACACTAAAACATTAATTCTAAATGATTACGCTTCTGTAGCGTATTTCTAGAGTGTGCAGGGGACGGGAGGACTCCAATCTTGGGTCCTCTTTCCTGTTCTTATAACTAGGCCTTTTTCCCTCTTGTAAGGAAATTCGAATCTGGGTGGTTTTTGCATTGCTCCTGTGTTATAACTAGGCCCTTTTCCCCTCTTGTTAGGAAATTCGAATCTGGGTGTTTTTTTCATTGCTGCTGTGTTAAAACTAGGCCGTTTCCCCTCTTTTTAGGAAAGTTGAATCCTTTGCATTGTGGTTACTGTTGTACTGTGAACTGTGTCCCATTAGGCTCTCTCCCACTCTCTAGGTCCCCGCCCCTGCTGAGAGTACCGTTGTATTTTTTGTCTCCTGTCTGCTCCTTCTTTGTGTTCCCTACCGTGTGACCCCCACCCCCCTCTGCACTTCCTGCGTTGTGCAGCGCTGGACTGTATCTCTCCTTCTCTCCCTCCGACTCCACTTTCCTCTGCACACCCTCTATGGTGCTTACCCTTTCTCTCATCTTCTCTAACTGCTACTCTATCTCCTTTCCTATCCCTCTCACTAGGTCTGGAAGGAAGAAGTTCAAGGGGGACATCCTGGTCTCCAACCCAGGCCTCCTTATCGCTGATACTTACATCAGTGCTTCCTCCAGACAGACTCTCACCGACATCCTCTTTGTCATTCCCTCACCAGGCCTACAGTCTCGGTTCTCTCCTATCGCTTCCTCTCACATTAATGGTGGCCCTCAGTGGGAGGTCCTCTTGGCCTCCTTCCACTCCTCCAAGACCATCATTAATGTCTATATGAATGGCATCGTCCTGGTCCAGGGCCCTCAGCCCAATCTCCTATTTTTCGTTAGGTGTCTCCTCCATCTTATCAACTTCCTTCCTTCTCTTGCTACTCCCAGTAGCACCTCCCTGGCTCCTCTGCCACCTCCTGCCTCTGTCACCTCTATGGCCCCTCCCTCCTCCTGTCTGGCTACTATCCCACTTCCTGCTACCACCTCTGCTCACTCTCGGGCCCCTCTACCACTTCCGCTGGGCGTACCTGAAGCTTGTATCCCACCCAAGAAGAATTTCAAATGTGGCAACCTGCTTCACATCACTACTCTCAACTCATATTCTGCTGTCAAACACTGTTCGAACATCTGCCAACTCCTCAAAGAACCTAACTTGGATGTCCTCGCTCTCACTGAGACATGATTCACGGCCAGCTCTGTCACAAAGTTTGACACTCTCCTCCCTGATGGCTACAAGATCCTCTCCGAGACCAGCACCAACCAACCTGGAGGTGGAGTAGCTCTGATCTTTCCAGAGTGGGTCCCTGCTTCTGTCATTCCTACGCAGGCTTACTCCTCTTTTGAATGCCTGGTCCGCAGGCTCTCTATCTCTCCTGGCCTCTCTCTAACTGTGGCGAGCTTCTACAGGCCTCCTGGCCAGGTTGCCCTCTTTCTCTCAGAGTGAGCTGACCTCTCCTCCTCTCTCCTTGCCTCTACCTCTCAACTTCTCCTCCTCTGAGACCTCAACATCCACCTGGATGCTTCTAATCTCTCCTCTGGGCTCTTCTGCAACCTCTGCAAAACTCTCTCTCTTTCCATTCTACCCTCTGGTCCGACACACTCTGCAGCACACAACTTGTATGTTCTCATCTCCTCAGACATCCCCTCTCTAGCCCTCTCATCACTCATCCCTCGTGGACTGAACACATTCTACTTTCCTCTCACCTGAAATTCTCTGTCCCTCAGGCAAAGCTCACCCCAGCACTGCCACCTACCTTCTTGGTCATTCGGCCCATGAAGCGTGTGTCAGTGGATGCCTTTGACTCTACTTTCCCTGCCCCTCCCACTCCTGTGTGTCATGCACTCAATGTCCCAGAATGCACCTGTCGTGCTCCTGCAACACCAGAACACACACACATGCAGCTCTCACCTCTTTCCATTGCAACAGCAGAGGGAACTTCTGCCGGCTTCTCTACAAGCAGGCTTACACTCCCGAAAGGCTCAACAAGGTCCACATTGTCTATGGCGACAACACCTGTTTTTGCATTGGCAGCTACACTGGTGCCTGTCGGTGCGCATGCCGAAAGATTGCGTTGCCATGGATACACGGATCACTACACCTCACGTGACACAGAAGGTGCGGTCATGTGGTGCGGTTCCCATGGCAATCCCATAAACAGCTGAATCTCGCGCCATTCTGTGCTTCACAGCTGTTGCTTCACTCAGCGTTTGGTGTCTTGTTTTGAACCTCGTCTTGCCTCAGGGAATTCTTGACCACGGATACGTTTACTGGACTGCTTACTGCCTTACCCTTGTTTTGGTGTTTGTACTCGGCGAACATTTCTGGATTACCTCGACTTTGGCCTTTGTTTCACGGACTGCTTTTGGATTCCAATTTTTGCTACGCTTCTTTTTGTTGACTACCTGGCTCTTCGACCCTTCTTCTCAGATCTTGGACTCCTCGATCAGTTGCACAACCTTCCACCTTGACAGAGGCATCCAGTGAGTGTTCCGTTTGCCTGGAGCTGTTGCCACAGATTGTCCTTGCTGCTGCTGCTCTTTCACTCACTCAGGGTACGGGATACACGGTTCCAGGAAACATTCTAGCTACCATCTTTCTGGGTTCCCTTTAGTGTTCTCCCCCTGCATCAATTGGGTAAGACGTCCACTTTGATACTTCCATTTAAATAGTAGTATTGCTATTGTTGTTCCGATTGTATCAAGTGCCTAATTGCTTGTTTTCCTCGCAGTTGCTGGTGGTTCCGGTGTTCCTGTTCCTGCCACCTGAGGCCCTAAAGATTGAACAACGAGTTGCTAGTATCTCCATGTTCGGTACTTAGGGACGGAGGTTTACCTAATCCACGTGACTCTCAAGTCTTGACAGACTGTGAAGCCTCTGTCGCCTGGATTATGGAGGCCTCCGCCGGGGACCAGGTGGCTGAACTGGTGCAAGCAATTACAGTACTGCGGACTGATATGGCGGCTGCCACCACGGTCATACATCAATGTCTTGATACCATACAAAGCGAGCGTCATGCTTTGCCCGCTGACCCTGAATTCGGGGACCTTCCTCCACAACCCAGTGCATCCAGCAATACACCCCCAACCCCAGTCTTGGTTCCCACTCCATTCCCCTTGGCGGCTCCTGAGAAGTTCCAGGGTGATCCCAGAAAGTTCTGGACTTTCTTGAATAATTTCTTATGTAGATTCCACCACTAAAGCCACCTTCACATTATCTCACTTGAGCGGCATAGCCGCCACCTGGGCTAACCAGCTATTGGAGAACGATAGCCCGATTTTATACGACTTCGACTTACTCATGGCCGAAATTACTCGGGTATTCGATAAACGTCACAAGGCTCAGTCCCGGGACCTGGAATTACTTGGCTTAGTTCAGGGAAAAACCTCACTGCTAGAATACATCAAGCGCTATAATCAGTTATCGGTCAAGACCTCTTCGCCCGAAATAAAAAAAAAGCAGTGGTGTTTTACAAGGGTTTGAATGACAGTATGAAAGACACCTTGGCAGTAGTTCCGTCTTTACCCTCACAGTACCATGAACTAGTGGATCTGGCTTTACAGGTCGACGCCCAACGGGCAGAGCGGAAGTCAGAATCTGGTTTTCACACTTCCCGGTCCTTTTCCTCGTCCACAGAAACACCTGGGGAACCTATGCAGGTTGGAGGGGTTCGTAGCCCTATCACCTCAGCTGAAAGGGAACGACAGAGGATGGCTAATGCATGTTTTTATTGTGGCCTAAACAGGCATTTTGTTAAGGAGTGTCCACGTCGCCCCAAGCTCAAGACCGCAGGTTTTCAGAAGGTTCGTCCCTAGACATGGGGGGACGGACGAGCCAATACTTAACCCTCTTAGGGTTGTCACCCCCATTTGGGAGCATGAGACCTATGATCGTGCAAGCAGTCTTGTTACCCACAACTGATGTCACGCATTCAGTCCATATAGTCATTGATTCAGGGGCCACTGGTAACTACATTGTCATATCCCCAGCTGCTTCACTTAACCTGACATTACAAAACAAGAGACGTCCAGAACCGGTACACGCTGTAGATGGTACTTTAGATTCAGGGCCGATCAGACAGCAAACTGCACCTCTCACTTTGATTATTCAGTATACCCATAAGGAAACTGTCTCCTTTGACTTGATTTCTACACCCCAGTTCGGCCTTATATTGGGGATTACATGGCTGAGAGTTCACAATCCCGTCATAGACTGGTCATTAGACATTATCCATTTCAAGTCTGTCTTCTGTCAAAACGAATGCCTCAGACTCTCTGGTAGTGCAGAAACACCTTCACAGGCATTAGGTTCTATCGCACAACTCACATTGAATGACCCACTAGCCGAAGACCAAGAACTGTCACCGCATGTTGTTGGCGCTATCACAGCTGGCATTCCCGAGGTCTATCACCATTTCCTAGAAGTTATTGATAAAGGCTGTGCTGAGCTGCTTCCTCCTCATAGATCTTACGATTGTCCCATAGATCTTGTCCCAGGTTCCACCGTACCCAGTGGGCAAGTCTATTCCTTGTCTTCATCAGAAGACCAGGCCTTGAAGGCGTACATACAGAAGTCGCTCTGTCTAGGTCACATACAACCATCTAAATCACCAGCCGCCAGTCCGATATTTTAGGCCCTAAAAAAGAAGGTGACCTCCGTCCCTGCATCGATTACAGGCGCTTGAATTCTATCACGATAAAGAACCGCTATCCTATCCCCCTCATTGGCCCTCTGCTTCACCGGTTAACACATGCTTCCATATACACTAAATTGGATCTAAGAGGGTCTTACAACTTGATCTGGGTTCATGAGGGCGATGAATGGAAGACCGTGTTTTCCACCCGATGCGGACTCTATGAGTACAAAGTAATGCCGTTCGGTCTGTGCAACGCGCCCGCCACATTCCAACAATTTATGAATGAGGTTTTTGGTGACATCTTGGACACCTTTGTCATAGTTTATTTACACGACATCTTGGTGTTTTCCCCGTCACTAGAGGAACACGTGGCACATGTTCGGGACTTACTTTCCTGACTTAAAAAACATGCTCTCTTTGAAAAACCCGAGAAGTGCCTATTTCATGTTAGTGAAGTTGACTTCATGGGATTCCATATTTCACCAGGGGGTTTGTCCATGAATCTCTCTAAAGTTTGTGCAGTCCTAGACTGGCCAGTCCTGCCGACAGTTAAATCCCTCCAGTCTTTTCTCGGTTTCATCAATTTCTACAGACGTTTAATTTCTGGTTTCTCCTCTATCGCTCCCCCACTCACCACCCTGACCAGCCCCCAAAACCCATTCATCTGGTCTACTGAACAACAACAAGCCTTTGAGACACTTAAATCTGTTTTTACCACAGCCCCGGTCCTCCAGCATCCCAACCCAGACCTTCCGTTTGTGGTAGAAGCAGATGCCTCCTCTTATGCTTTGGGGGCTGTATTGTCACAGACATGTCTTTCTTCTGTCCGTCTACACCGTATCGCCTTCCATTCACGTAAGTTCACGGCTGCAGAGACACATTACACAGTCACAGAGAAGGAACTACTGGCCGTAAAGGACGCCTTCTAAGTGTGGCGACATCATCTCCTGGGGGCCAAACACCAAACCACTGTTCACACTGATCATCATAATCTGCAGGATCTTGCTTCCCCTAAGTGCACCAACAGCCGTCAGGTATGCTGGCATCTGTTCTTTTTCGCTTATGACTTCATAATCAAACACAGACCTGGAGTCGTGCTTGGGAAAGCCGATGCCCTCTCTCGATCTCCTGGAGGGGTGTCACTACCCGTCTTTCCTGAATCATTGCTTGACAAGAATCATGTAATTAGCCTTTGCGCCCCTCCTCTATCCTTACTGTCTTCTGTTCGCCTCTGGGTGACCCAGCATCCGGACCAGTTGTCTGATTGGGAACCAGTTTATCACGACGGCTTACCTTTTGTACAGAACAAGCTGGTCCTACCCAAACCGGACACGCGTAAGACAAGCCTTAGAGTGGTTTTATGACGCACCCATTAACAGACACCCAGGCCAAAAGCGCACTTTGCCATTGTTGAAGCGCTGGTGTTGGTGGCCCTCCATGCATAGGGACGTCAACACATACGTTAACACCTTCTCGATATGTGCACAATGCAAAACCAGAAAGGGACGCCCGTTAGGACTGCTACAACCTTTACCCATTCCCCATAGGCCTTGGCATACAGTTACTATGGATTTCATCACAGACCTGCCCAAGGTACCGGACTTTAATACGATATGGGTAGTAGTGGATTTGTTCACAAAAATGGCCCGTTTCATTCCATGTTCAGGAATACCCTCAGCTCCCACATTAGCCAGTTTGTTCTTCAAGTCCATCTTCTGTCTTTTTGGGCTACCCTCGATTTTCATCTCCGACTGGGGTTCCCAATTTACATCCAGATTTTGGCAGGCTCTCACCAATTTGCTCGGCTTTGATACCTGCTTCTCGTCCGCTTACCGGGGACGGGTGGGCAGACCGATCGAGTCAATCAAGCAATGGAGCAGTATCTGCGTTGCCTGTCCCTGCAGCCTCAGCAGTCTTGGTATCACATCCTACACCTTGCAGAATTCACGTAAAACAACGCCCTGCATTCTTCCACTGGTGTTTCTCCTTTCTTTTCTCTCTATGACCAGCACCCCTGCACGCTGCCATTTCCTGATTTCTCTGTTTCTCATACACCAGCTGCCTCTGCATGTGTTAGGGACCTTTCACACGTTCATGCCCAAACACTGATTCATCTCCAAGAGGCCCAGTTAGCGATGAAATGCGCCGCTGACAGAAAAAGTGCTCCTGCCCCTCCTTACGCTCTTGGGGACAAGGTGTGGCTGTCTACCTGTCACCTCCATCTACCTGGCTGCCACAAACTGCTTCCTCGGTTCATTGGGCCCTAAAGCTCACCAAGGTCCTGAACCCAGTGGCTTTCCGTCTCTCAGTGCCGTCTGCTTGGCGTATCCACCCTGTTATCCATGCCTCCTTTACACAAGCCTTGTCTTGCCTCTACACACCTTGTCCTGCCCCCCACTCCTCTTTCTCAGGGTGCCCCTGATGTATTCTAAGTTAGTGCAATCCTGGGTTCCCGTATTAGCAGGGGTCGTCTGTACTATTTGGTGGATTGGTTGGGGTGTAGTACGGAGGATAGATCCTGGGAACCCGCTAGCGAGGTCAATGCCCCACTCCTCATCTCCCGTTTCCACAGGGACAACACGTCCAGCCCACTGGGTCGTGGGCCCTTGGCGGGGCTCTCTCATGCACTCAATGTCCCAGAATGCACCTGTCCTGCTCTCGCAACATCAGAACACGCACACATGCAGATCTCACCTCTTTCCATTGCAGCAGCAGAGGGAACTTCTGCCGGCTTCTCTACGAGCAGGCTTACTCTCCCAAAAGGCTCAACAAGGTCCACATTGTCTATGGCGACTCCGCCTGTTTTTGCATTGACAGCTACCCTGGCACCTGTCGGCGCATATGCCAAGACATTGCGTTGCCATGGATACACGGATCACTACACCTCACGTGACATGGAAGGTGCGGTCACGTGGTGTGGTTCCCATGGCAATCCCATAAACAGCTGAATCGCGTGCCATTTTGTGCTTCACAGCTGTTGTTTCACTCAGCGTTTGGCGTCTTGTTTTGAACCTCATCTTGCCTCAGAGAATTCTTGACCACGGATGCGTATACTGAACTGCTTACTGCCTTACACCTGTTTTGGTGTTTGGACTCAGCTAACTTTTCTGGATTACCTCAACTTTGGCCTTTGTTTCACGGACTGCTTTTGGATTCCAATTTTTGCTACGCTTCTTTTTGTTGACTACCTGGCTCTATGACCCTGCTTATCAGATCTTGGACTCCTCGATCAGTTGTACAACCTTCCATCTTGACAGGGGCAACCAGTGAATGTTCCGTTTGCCTGTAGCTGTTGCCACAGATTGTCTTTGCTGCTGCTGCTCTTTCATTCACTGAGGGTACGGGATACACGGTTCCGGGAAACCTTCTAGCTACCATCTTTCTGGGTTCCCTTTAGTGCTCTCCCCCTGCATCAATTGGGTAAAACGTCCACTTTGATACTTCTATTCAAATAGTAGTATTGCTATTTCTGTTCCGATTGTATCAAGTGCCTAATTGCTTGTTTTCCTCGCAGTTGCTGGGGGTTCCAGTGTTCCTGTTCCTGCCACCTGTGGCCCTAAAGATTGAAAAGCGAGTTGCTAGTATCTCCCTGTTTGGTACATAGGGACGGAGGTTTACCTAATCCACGCGACTCTCAAGTCTTAACACTGTGGCTGACTCATACTCTGACACAGCCCTCTCTAACCTGCATCTTTCTATTTCCAATGCTCTAGACATCCTTGCCGCTGTCATGAGAATCCGTCTGAAGCCTACCTCCAAGTGAAACTCTTGGTATGACTCTTACCTCGACGCCCTGAAACTCAAGTGCAGGGTGGCTGAGAGGAAGTGGAGAACTTCAGGCGCATCCTCTGACAAACTGGCCTTCTGCCTGCTACAAAGGCAATACAGACTCTCTCTCTTGTCCAAAAAGAGAGTCCACATACAAGACTGGTCTCTGAGGCCTCTATTTACACAGCCAAACTCTTTAAAATCTGCAAGGAGCTGGCCAATCATTATGCAGTCTCTAATTCTCCTGTTGCCTCCCAGGCCCTCTGGCTTGGGATTCCCACTTTACCTCTAAAACCCAGGACATCCTATCTTCACTCGCCTCTCCTCTACATCTGGCCACTTCCTCCTCACCTCCTCTTTTCTCCTCTTTCTCTCTGACAACACCTGACAATGTTTCTAGACAAATCCGATCTATGACAATGGGCCTCATTACACGGTAGGCGGTAAGGGTTTACCGGTACCGGTAAGGGCACCGGTACCGGTAAACCCTTACCGCCTTACTATGAGGTCCCTTTGCGGGTCTTCTCTTAACGCCTGGTTTTTCCAGGCGTTAAGGACGGGACCCGCATAGGGACCTCGGAGCTAATTTGCGGTACCGTAATTAGCACCTTCCCCATTCCCATTATGCCCTATGGGGGCAAAAATGGGAATGGGGAAGGGCCTTGGTGAATGGGGAATTACTGCCCCGCTCACCAAGGCGGACTCGGTACGGTACCGGCGGCAACCATGGCGCTAATAGCGCCATGGTTACCGCCTACCGTGTAATGAGGCCCAATGTCATCCAAACAGGTGCTCCCCTGCTCCTTCAGAACCATCAAGGACCACATTGACTCTCTCGCTCCAGCCTTGGGGGATTTCTGCAGTCACTCTTTCGCCACTGCATACTTCCCCTCCCTCCTCAATCACTCCCTTGTGCATCCCATCCTTTAAAAGCCTTCTGCCGTCCCTTTCTCTGCGGCAAACTATCACCTGATCTCTATCACTCCTTTCTTTGGCAAACTCCTGGAAAATCTGGCCATTTCCCTGCTTACTTTCCAGACTGAATCTGATGGTTGTCTCCATGACCATCAGTCTGGCTTCAGAGAAGCCAGAGGCACAGAAACTGCTCTCCTGAACACCTGTGAAGATCTGCTCTCTAATCTTGATTTCAGCCTTCCTTCTGTCCTCATCCTCCTTGACCTTTCCTCCGCTTTTGACAAAGTCAATCACGCCATCCTGATCAATCGACTCTGTGAGAACCTGGGCATCATGGATCAGGCCCTGGAGTGTTTGACCTCCTTCACCCTGGACTGACCCTCCCAGGTCCAACTTGGGTCCTTTCTCTTCTTCACCAAATCTCTCTCCACTTGTGGTGTTCCCCATGGCTCTATCCTCTCACCCTGGCTCTTCAATGTCTACCTGGCCCCTTTGGCCTACCTGCTCTCTCCCCTCTTTCTCCTCTCCTATCTTGCTCATTCCTTTTAAAAAAAAACCTCTTTATTGTGTTTTTACAACATTCAGCACTAAACAACAACACAACAAACTCCATAACATACAGAATGGCACTGCTTGCGGGGAGCCTCTCACATTTGCGATCATTGTGGTGCTTTCTCGAACCTAAATACACAATTTTCATGTTTCTGTTTTCCAGCGGCATTATCTATTCGTCCAAGCCAGTGTACTTATGCATGAATAGCTCCCGCTGCTGGTTAGTTCCTTGCATTGGGGCTTTCGTCTTAGTTCATTGGGTTCTTGACCACGCTCTCCGGCCTGTCAGGGTCCTCAGTATCGCTGTGTTCTCTGGATCCCAGCATGTCCTGTAATAGTGTGTTCCAGGCCAATATCTTGCCACTACTTTCTCTTGACCCTCTCTGTACTGCGCTGGTCCATACTGTTGTCTCTGCCAGTGCCCATTGATTTAGGTTGGCCCACCATGCTTCTATGCTGGGCCCTGTGTCGGCCTTCCAGGCCATTGCGATCAAGCGTTTTGCCAGAATGCACATTAAGTCCTTCATCTTGGCTATATGTGTCTTTTGTTTGCTTCCCCTCTGGAACAGTCCTAACAAGTAGCTTTCAGGCGTCCAATGTTGCAATTGTATTCCGCCCGCCGTCGCCCTTGCCTTGATGCCTTCCCAAAAGGTTTGTATTACTGGGCACTCCCAGAACATGTGGAGCATGTCTGCATTTTCTGGGTACATCTGGGGCAAGTTTGAGTGTCTTTACTCCCCATCTTGGATAGTCTTTTGGGGGTGAGGTACGCTCTGTGGGCGACATAGAGCTGGGTCTGCTTAAATCTTGCATTTCTCAAGACAGTCTTTGTATATCGTAGGACCCTTGTCCATTACTGGTCCGTGAAGGGCCTTTGAATTTCCGTCTCCCAGTGGACTTGTATGAGTCCCGCCAGTGGGATCTGCAAGGAGCATGGGTCTTGGGTTGCTTGGATCTTCCACGCCCTCTTCCATAAAGTTAGGCCCAATCTGAGCAGGGTAGGCAGGACCTTGGTCCAGGGCTTCTCCATCCAGATAAGTTCTTGTAAATAGCAATTGTGTAGTGCCATTTGGAATAGTAGTGAGTCTATGGATTCTTCATGCGCCGCTGCCCGGCTAGATAGTATCTCTCATAATCCGGCACTTTGATTCCTCTGGACTGGGTAGTCTCTTTGTAGAGCGTGTAGAGCTAGTCTATTCTGCCTGCCTCCCCACAGGAATTCCTGCACTATCGTTTTTAATTTCTCAAAAAATGTCCCAGGTATGTTGTGGGGTATGTTCGTAAAGTAATATAACAGCCGAGGCAGGACCGTCATTTTCAATAGGGCTGCCCTCCCCATCATCCCCAATGTCAAGTCATTCCGAGGTTGAAGGTAAGGAATTACCGGCACCGGTAAGGGTGCCGATGCCGGTAATCCCTTACCTCCGTATTCCGAGGTCCCTTTGCGGGTCCTTCCTTACCTCCTGCTTTTAGCAAGAGTTAAGTACGGGACCCGCAAAGGTACTTCGGAGGTAATTATGGTACCGTAATTTACGGTGCCGTAATTACCTCCTTCCCCATTCCCATTGAGCCCTATGGGGCAGAAATGGGAATGGGGAAGGGCAAAAGGTGAATGGGGAATTACCGGTCCCTCCAACCCTGGAATGGACAGGTAATTACTCCATTCACCATGCCGGATTTGGGACGGTTTCGGAGGCAACCATGGAGCTAATTACTCCATGGTTAGCTCCAAACCCGGAATGAGGCAGAACTCCATGGACTTCACCGTTTTGTGCAGGGCCGCTTGCGTGTTGGCAGTGTGTGTGACTATAGGATCATGGTTTATCTCTATAGCCAAATAACGGAAGGCACGTGGCGCCCACGTGAGACCAGGTGTGGCAACTGTTCTATGGGGACCTGTCTGAGGTCTGCCAGGGGGTAGAGGATGGATTTTTCTTTATTTATAGAGATGCCCGATAGTCTGACATATGCATCTATTACCATCAGCAGGTGAGGGAGGATCTCCCGAGGGTTTGTGACAAACAAAAGCATGTCGTCAGCGTACAGTGACACTAGATGTGTGACGCTGTCTATTCGTATCTATCCGTGTATCTGCATAAGTTGCACACAGGAAGACCGCTAAGGGTTCCAAAGCCAATATATAAAGCATTGTAGATAGCGGGCATCCCTGTTTTGTGCCCCTATGTATCCTCCATGCTTCCGAGATATGCCTCCCCATTTTGACTCTGGCCTTAGGGTCTTTATACAGTAATCTGATCCATCTAAGAAAACCCTCCCCCATACGGAAATGGGCCAGCACCCTGAACAACCAATTCCGATTCACAGAGTCGAAGGCCTTAACTAAAGACGCTTTTGCACATTCACCCCGACTATCCTTGATCCACCACATGGTGTAGCCTCCGTAAGTTCCATGTAGTGTTACGCGCTGGGACATAGCATGTTTGGTCCGGGTGCACCAGCGTGTTTATAGCTCCTTTGAGCTGATTAGCGAGGGCTGCCATTAGGATTTGCAGTCCTGATTTATCAATGAAATAGGCCTGTAAGAGCCAGAGTCTAGTGGCCGTTTTCCCGGATTCAGGATAGGTATATTTACGGTTTCCCACATGCTGTCTGGTAACTGGCCCCTTTCAAACACCTCTTGGTACACTTCTAATAATTTAGCAGGTAAAGTGGTCTTGTATGTTTTATAAAACTCTCTGGGTAGCCTGTCTCGTCCTGGGGTCTTGGATGTCGGGAGGCTGTCTATTACAGCTTCCAGTTCCTCCACCGGTATGGGAGCCTTGAGCATCTGCGCCTGTACTGCATCTAATTTTGTGAGTTCAATATGGTCTAGGGCGTCTAATATCTAAGTCATCTGCTTCGCAAGTTCTCGAGTATAGACCCTCATAGAACTGCGAGAAACTTGATTAATCTCCTTCTGGGTCCTCACCACCTCTCCTGTATTATCTTTAGTTGTGTTGATTGGGGCTTTCCTAGCCTCCTGTTTGGTTATCCCCTTCGGCATGCAGTCTTTGTGTGTATTTCCCATAGTTCAAATCCCCCAGTTTCTCCCAAACAGTGTTGCACTGTATCCTAAGGGACACAAGTTCAAGTGGCTCCTCCCCCACTACGCCCGCCTGTGATTCCATCCTCTCTATTTCTCGTTCGATCTCCCCCAGCTCTGTTAGGGCCCTCCCTTTAAGTCCTGCAGTCTTCCCAATCGCTGCTCTTCTGACTACTACCTTAAAAGCATCCCACACCATTCCTGACCTATCTATGCTACCTGTGTTGAGTTGGAAGTATTTGTCTATCATATCCTGCAAATGCCCCATCAGTGTTTCTGCTCTCAATCTCCAGGTCGGGATGGGGGCCTTTCTGTGTGAGTATGCCCATATTGCTGTCACCCGGGTATGGTCTGAGAGTGTCCTTGCTCTGAGGTGCGCACTGGTGAATTCCCCTAGTGTCTCGCTGCCGGTAAAAAGGTAATCCATACGTGTGAACGTACCGTGTGGCGTGCTATAGTAGGAGTATGCCCTTTTATCTGCGTGCAGCCTCCTCCATACGTCCTGCAATTTTAGCTGTTCCAGGATTTTTTGCAGCGCTTTTGCCGGTGTGTCCGGCTTCTTATATTTGTCATCTGAACGATCCAGGAGCGGGTTCAATGTACAGTTAAATCTCCAGCCCAAATGAATGCTGCCTCCCTGTTTGGAGCTAGCCGTGGTGCAAGTTTCTGGAAGAATGTCATTGCATCCTGGTTTGGGGCGTATGTATTAACCAAGCACAGTTCCTTGTTTTTCCGCATTCCGTGCACCAACACCCATCTGCCCTCTCTGTCTTGTTCTTGCGTTAACACCTAAAAGGGGACCCCAAAGGTTATCCACGTCAGCACCCCTCTGGCATAGGTAGAATAGGTCGAGCTGAACATTTGTCCACCCCACTTGGTCGCTATCTTGGACTGTTTGTGGCTATTTTTACTTGTCTTGGCCCTTCCATCCCCACGGGCCTATTTCAGTTTTCTTGGTTGTCTCCTGTTCTCTTGTCTTCCCGTTGTTGGGCATGATTCTTGCTGTCGTGGTCAATCCCAGAGTTTTTGTGCTCGCCTCTTGCCGTGTGGCTCCTGCAAAGTTCCTACAGCTGGGTGGTGTAATGCACAACCTTCCTCTTTTCCCTTTTTTACTCATTTGTTTTCTTATGCCTCCATACGTTTCATTCATGTAAAGTACGCTTCCCTTCCTGTGCCTTCTTCCAAACAACAAACATTAACTGTGAACAAACGCCCAGCCTCCCTCACCCTGCTCAGGCCCTGCTGCTTCTCTTGCACTGTCCTCCCTGATTGGGGCAGGCCCACTGCAGCTTGATGCCTTAGAAATGACATCTGAACTTGTAGAAATGTGTGGGGTTTTGTGTCCTGTCGTCTTCCCCGGCAGAACCAAGCTTTGTTGCTCCTTCATTTATACTTCATCTGGCTTGCGTCATATCTATGGTGTTTTTGGAGTCCATTTTCGGTGTTAATTCTGCACATATTGTCACTGGGGTTGATTCCCATTGTTGTTCTCATTTCTGACTCTCTGTTGGGGGATGCCCTGTTGGTCCATCCATGCATGGGCCTCCTCTGTCGTTTCGAAAAAAGTACGATCTGCCGTCTCGTATCACTTTTAATTTGGCGGCGTACAGTAGCATATATCATATGTTTGCCAAACTGAGGCATTCATTGGTTGGTCCAAAGCACGCCTATTGCTTCTAGACCAAAGCCGTATAGTCCGGGTAGATTGCCACCCTAGAGGAGTTCCTGGTTATCATCCCCCCACTTCTCTTGAAAATGTCAGTATTTTCTCCAGGTCTTTTAAGTTCATGATCTTGGCGATCATCGGTCTTGGGTGGGGGGGGCTCCCAGCTGAGGTTTCCTGATCAGGGCCCTGTGAGGTCTCTCCACTGCGAAGCGCTGGGACAGCACCCCTCCCCCAATCTCTTGCAACAACAGGTTTTCGACATAGTCCGTGGGGTGTCTGCCTTCCTCCGCCTCCAGCAGTCTGACAATTCAGACATTATTACTTCAAGCCCTCTCCTCTGCATCTTCAGCCCTATGATCGATCGAGGGTCTTTATCCGTGTTAATACATCTGACATTTGGGTAGTGACAATGTCACTAGTGTTGTTCTGTACTTGCTGTTCAGCGGTACTCACTCGGTCAGCCAGGGTCTGCACATCCTACCGCAGGAGGCGCATATCCACCATGACTGCTCTAGTTTATTTTCCAGGGACACCTTTAGGGCCGCTATTGCTTCTAATATGGGACCCGTACCTTGACCACCTTCCAGCTGTTCTGAGTTGGACGCAGTCGTGCTTGTGTCTGACGTGGTGGGTTGAATTTTGTCGATCTTTCTTGCAAACGCCTCCATACTGGTTTGCTTGCCTTTACCGCCTTTTGATTTATCTGGCATTCTGTTCCCCCCGGTATGCTTCCAGGCTCGGCTACCTCCTTAGCGTCTGAAGCAGGGCCTACTTCCCCCAGTGGTGATAACTTCATAGATGTCTAGAGGTGTCTTTTCACTGTTAAGGAGTCCCTTGCGAGGTTACGTGGTATGGGTTTTCCTGCTGACCCTGCTGGTGGGCTAGACTTGGGTCTCCTCTCACCCCTTCACTTTCTTGCTGGATAGGCAGGTCTAGTTATCCTGCACGCTTTCTATTTTCCTGCCCTTCACTTAGGCCTCCTGGGGATTCATTCAGTGTCCTACTTGCTATATTTATCTGGCTTTCATTCGTCCCAGATGGGTCTCCGTGCTGTCAGGCTTTTCCTCCCACTTTCGTAGTTATTGTAGGCTTACTTGTCACCTCCTCCTGGAGGGTGCTTGCTCGTAGGGTGCCCTTGTCCTGTATCCTCCGGGCCAGGGGGTGAGGGCGTAATTCAGTTGGCTTGAGGGTACACCATGGTTTGTGCCCTCCCACGGATTAGTTTATTGTATTTGCCCTTGTTTCGGGATTGTCTTCCCATAGTTGTTTGCTGGGTCCTCTTATGGCCTTGTAACATGTGCTTCTCCCGTACAATGGGCCATGTTGTTGCTCCCCCACTCTACTGGGTTATCTCCTTTCACTTTCCTTTGGTGTCACGGGAGAGGGGTCCGCACTATCTCTGTAGTGCTCGTGTACGCCTCAGGGTGCTCTGCGTAATGATCACACATGCAGGCTGCTGGATGTGTCAGGGGCCCTTTTATAGTGTGTTCAGTCCTTACTGAATGGGCCAAAAGCGCTGTGTGGCCTTAACCGTGCGCCCTAGGTTCAGCCTAGTGGACCCAGACCCTTGTCTCAGTCCACATCTGCACCAACGCAAAATGGCAGTGCATTGTTGCCTCCCACGTTGCTGGGTGTATTTAGAAGCATCCGAGTACCATACCTCCCCTTGGTGTGCCTGGAATTTATTTCGCCACCCGGCGCCTTTTAATGTTTTGCTGCTCACCTTCGGATTGGCCTGCTGGATCCGTGCCAGTCCCGCCGGTTCTCCCCTCTACCTTGCAGATGCTGTTATGGCCCACGAGCGCAGCTCGCCCTGCTCCTTCGCGCTGGGTCGCAAGTATTACCGGGCTTGTGCTGGTGGGCGGGCCCAGGTACCTTTGTGGTCTCGCCGCTGCTCTTGGTGGGCCGCCCGGCCCGTCTTCTCCTGCTGCGTCTTATGGAGGATAGATGGAATGGATGTTGTGTGTCCCCACGTATTGTGGCTCAGGCGGCGGTGCTCCTCTTCCACCCCCAGAGGGGCTGCCGTCACTTGTCGCTCGGGGCACCTTTGGGTTGCTGTTGCTCCCCGAGTGGGGAGAGGGGACTGCGGGAACCTGCATCTTCTCGTCGTGCCTCGGGTCTCGGGACCGCCCAAGATGCTGTCGCACTGATGAGGGGTTGCCCGCTTCTCTGGCTCGCTCAGGGTCTTTGTTGGGGCCACTTCCTCAGTTCTAGCTCACGCTCGCCCAGTGCCCCTTAGGCCGATGCTCTCCGCTCCGGTCAGCTTTCCCTCAGTGTTCCGTGCCACCTGCACTCTCTGCGCGGAGCGGGTCCTCTTCAGCCCACTGCAGACCCGTCGTTGTTTCTCTGCTCCCAACGTGCTATCCGGACACCGCTTATGGTGCCGCTGCTCCCACTGGTCGTGCCACCACGCCTCTTGTGCCTAGGTGAGTCGTCATGAGCTCCCTCGCTGCACTGGTTGCTCTTAGTGGGCCACGCTGCACGCACCCACCATTTTGGATTCAGCAATATGGATCTTCTCCATTATTTCCTTTTTGCTGCTCATTTCACACTCCGATTCTCAACAAGAATCTTTCCAGCTGTTCCCAGGACCCTTAGCCACCTTGTCGTTGCGTTTTGGCCATGTTCATTTAGCAAATCTCGCCAGTTTGATGGATTTGCTTACAGGATCATCTCTGAGCTCTGAAGCCCTGCTGCCTACCACATGGCCACCAAGCCACACCCCCTCTTGGTCATTCCTGACTGTCTATCCGCGATTCAGGATTGGTACACCTCCAATGATCGGTGCCTTAATACCAGTACAACAGATATCCTTCTCAATGGGACCCATGCTCCCGCTTTCCCTCCCTCACTCTGGCCGCCCTCCTTAGGCCCTCTTCCTTCGCCTTCCTGTGAGGCAAAAAACCTTGGGGTCATCTTCGATTCCACTCTCTTCTTCTCTCCTCACATTACTGACCTTGCCAAGAAGGCCCACTACCAGTTGCATCTCCGCAGAGGTATTCTTCCTTTTCTTACTTTCCCCCCGAAGCTCACTGTCTCCAGAGCCCTGGTTCTCTCTAGGCTGAACTACTGCAACAGCCTCTTTCTCAATCTGTCTTCCTCTCTGCCCTCTGCAACTAATTCAGAACATGACTGCAAGACTTATCCTTCTCCTTAAGCCCAGGGACTGTATCTCTTCAGCCCTGAAATCTCTCTATGGGCTCCCGGTGGCTGCAAGGATCAAGTTTAAGACACTCTGCATCGTCCACAAGGTTTTCTGGGGCTGGGGCACGCACTACATCCAACTCTCTCTTCCAAAATACCTTCCTTCTCAAGCCCTTTGCTTATCTACCTCCAACTCAGACGCTTCTCCGGGCAGAGAGTGGGGGTAGATCGCTCACTCCTCTGTTAGGCAGAATCCTGTGCAGTGCCCTTAGGGACGACTACACACAATTAAGACTACAGGTGGTGATACAAATGTTACCTTTGGTACAAGCCTGTACTACTATGTCATAGTGGTAGCAGTGGCGGAGCAGCCAGGCTTATCTCAAGAGTATATGAGCAGTAGCAGAGATTACACAAAGGGACCACAATTACTGTGACTCAAGCAAACACTGACTCAAGGTTTCAGGTAGAAATATATAAGAACATTTATTTTTAAACCATTCGTTATAAACACAACACTTCTATTAAACTTCATTAAAAACCACATGTTAAATATACAACTAACCAATTCACTTTGTACAGTAAATCTCAAGGTAAGTACCCTGTGTTGGAATGAACCGGTGTTCGGCAGAAAAACATGTTACCGCAGATATGAATGCGATCACTTTTTCACAGTTCGGGCTACTAAACAAACGCGTATCCGTGACATGAAATGCTACCGGGGCAAAAATACACTTAGCACCTGAGATACCCAGAGGGAGTTGGAGGCAAAAATCACAGGCAATATTTTGGTTAGGCGGGCAGAATCAAGAAACACTCAGAGAGAGGAGTTCAAAAGTCAAAGGGCTGTAGCCAGGGTCAAAGACACCGGGGCCAGTTGCCGAAGATCACGCGGTCTAACAGTTCATGATTCAGCAGAGCCAAAAGTACTTCGATATTGTCAATGTTCAGAAGCAAAAGTTATAAGAAGGAGGGACGACAAGGTCAAGCCTTGGAAATGAAAAAAAGGGATTCACCAATTTTCCTCAACAGAACACAGTACCTTG
This sequence comes from Ambystoma mexicanum, assembly GCF_040938575.1. NCBI lineage: Eukaryota > Metazoa > Chordata > Amphibia > Caudata > Ambystomatidae > Ambystoma > Ambystoma mexicanum. The sequence continues at coordinate 835,162,544 of NC_090929.1, forward strand.
TTCCAATGGTGCAGCTGGTGCCCTGGCAGTTGTCCCTGTTGGTTTCCCACAGACCCACGAGTCCTGGAGCTTTGTAGAGAAGGAGGACGTCTGAAGGGGGTCTGCACCACACAGGGATGAGGCCGGCAGCAGCGACACGGAATAAAAGGTGCGCTCCTTAAAAACAGGAGAGGCTCTTCAGGTGGCTATCCGGACCACTACAGCAGTGTGCAGCGATTTCGACCACGGAAGAGGATCCTCTGGCTGTAGAAGATGAGCTGGTTATCCCCACCAAGCTCACGGGAAGAAGACTCCGGACTGGATCTTCTCTGAGTCGTTGAAGGGCAGTTAGCTTAGGACTGCAGCAGGGACGGGGAAGTTGCAGTAGCCGTCGTTCTCCCCGCTTCTCTTCGGTTCCTTGTAGTTCCAGTGGCGACTCTCTGACTTCTAGCCCAAGAGACCTGCCTTTTATGTGAAAAAGAACAATTCACGCAGCCTGGCTGTCAATCACCCAGCAGGGGGGTTGTCCAGCCCGGACAACTACCCTGGCCAATCATGACAAAGTGCGACTTGGGTTTCCTAGGATACCCTGTGCAGGGGGTGACTACACCCCTCCCTCACATTCAGCCCACCTAGACACAAAGGCGCCTTGAGGAGGGCTTCTGGGCAGAAGCCTGCCAAAAGACAGTGAACAAAGAGGGCAAACCTAGTTTGTAGCACAAAGTAAAACACAAGAAGGACTTTAACAAAAAGAAATGGTGAATAAACCCAACCGGAGCCAAAAGAAAGATGATTTGGTCAAGCGGGTTTATGTTCGAGGCTAATATAATAGCCAAGAACAGTACCACGTTTATCTAATATAATCGCGGTAGAAAAGTTAGGGTAGATACCACTGCCACCAGCCAAGTCTAAATGTTAAAAGAGCGAAACAATACTCTAGGAGGTACAGATAAAAAGGGATACGAGTTAACCCTTTCCAGTACTCCATGGAAGATGGGGTATGCTGGATTTGTGGTAGATTGACTAAGTAAAGTTAATGGTAACTTTACCCTTTTCTGGGGGACAGTAGTCGCCTCAGAAATGGAGTCGAGGGAAGTCTCAAAGACAACCCTGTGCCACGGCACTGAAGGTGCTGTGTGACACACACAAAGAAGGGGGCTACTGAAGTGGTGTACTTCAGAGTCCACAATCACAAAAACAGGTGGAAACACATAGCAAAACACAGGTAAGAGTGGGGGAAAAGCTCTCACTCTTACGAGGTGGAAAAAAATAAACTCCAGAAGTCCAGCAAAGCTGCTGGGGGACTCACTAGGTGAGGGAAATTAGCCATAAATGAGAATTCTCCCTAACATCCTCTGCAGGTGCCTCCTTCTGGAATGGCCTCCCTGCCCCACTCAAACGTCAGCCAGACCACCTAAGGTTCTGAAAGCTGCTCAAGACCTTCCTTTTCTACTCTACTTTTCTTTCTTCCCTGCTGACCTACCTAACGGCTGCGCCGACTGGTTGCTTGGCTACCCCCAGAATTTCACTGGGTACCAGGCTCCTTAATGATTAGTCTCCCCTGCACAGTGTCTGAGCCTACCGTGCACTTAGGGGCTGTAACTGTAACCTCTACAGTGTAACGCTCACCTGGTTCCCACTTAGGCGCGGCGTCGAAGGCGCAGAACTCTGAAGATGGACAGGAAGGGCCCCTCTATTCTGGCTTCCCTGGCTCGTTGGATACCCTCCTGTGCGTGAAAAGGGAGTATTACCAACTGTGGAACAATGCTCAAGCCTCCCACTCCCTTCCAACCCTCCACGATACCTCCTCCACGATTCCCCGTGAAGCCTCACCTTAGGGTTTGGAAGGATGAGCTCTCCATCCTGCTTCTGATGCAGGGGCGCGTTGAAACCCAGTTACTTCACTGGATTGAGGATTGATGGGAGTTCAGGTAAGCTTGACTGTTCAGGTAAGGCGCTGTAAAAGTTCTGTTCAAAAGTTCAAGCTTAATAATAATGTTCGTTGTCTAATTGCAGCAAGCGCTAATGCTTATGTCTTTTTCCCCTTAGGGGCCGGGGTTCAGAGTGCCGGAGATATGGCGCCGACCCGAAGTGAAACAGTTCTGGATGAGCGCTCAGGTAATGTCTTTGCATTCGCTCATTCAATGTCTTTGGGCCTCATTACGACCCTTGCGGAAATGGAAAAATGATGGCGGAAATGCAATACCGCCATCGAACACCGCTCGTTGCGATCATGACCCGTCACCGTAAAGTACGATGCCATTAGCGACACCGCAGTGAACGGCAACGCTAACTGCACCAAGTACGCGCACGCGCGCCTTGCAAAACCGGAATCACCGCCATGGCGCAACGGTACGCGAATTCTGACCCTAGCGGACATGTACTGAACGCCATCAAGCACGTCGTAAAGTACCATTCCGCCATGGCGAGAAATACGGCAACGCGAACCAACCGTAAATGGCCCACTGAGTGCCTGTACTCCACTCCCTGGCCTCATTGCACAACTCCTGGCAGGCGCAATGTACTCACACTATGCAACCAGTGAAATCCACAATTCACCCATGCATGCCAACGTAGAAAAGCATGCAGTGGCTCAAAGCGCCCCGTGAGTGGGCATCCATGTACGGCATGTCACCATAGCCGTACTGACGCAGCACAGGCATGTGAAGGTACAACACATCAAAATGAAAATCAAGAACACATGACACAAAACAACAGTAGTCCCCCATCGCTTGCCACCAGCGCAAGGCAACATCCACAACAGCATCCTGAGGGGGATTGCACCAGCCCTGTACTCATGCCAGTAAACAAACCAACCATCAGCAGAAGCATGTACCACACAAGTCGGGAGAGTGACTGAGCAGCCAGGCTCATCCCAAGAGGGGCCGATGGGAGCTGCAGGGCACAGATGGCATCAATACAGAAGCTATTCCAATGGACATGACCCCAGTCCCCCTCCAACAAACGCACGCAAACACAGCCACCTGTGACCAGCCACATTCTGAACAACCCATCATTCCACCAATCGACCTGGCTGACAGGCACCAGTCGGCCAAAAGCCAATCCCCCGCCCCTGAACAGCACATCATGTAAACAGTCACAATGGCAGCCTCTATCCGTGACCATACTGTGCTACGTAGGCAAACGCGGCCAGTACTGTACCACACAACTCAACTCAGAAGGCGGAACACAAAGCAGATCATCACGCAATACATACCGCCACAAAGCGAAAATCGCCACATCACCTGCAAAGAACAACGCAACACGACAAATATCGGAATACAATTTAAATGCACATCCAAATGACAAAGGCCCCACAGCAATTTGCAAAATACCACCAAAACAACCATCATCACCGAGGGCTGCATCTGCAATAATTGACCGGCTTCCACTTGTGTGACGCCCTGTACCATCATGGCACACAGGGCTTACATCAACGTTCCAAAAGGCAACATGGAAGCGGCAAGAACCGCAGGTCCGTCCCATGAGGCAGGCACTAGTCGAGCTGAAAGGCCGAAATGTTGCACCTAGCCACCAGTACAGCGTAAGGGCATGTGGCCCATTGGCGATCGTCCCATATGATCGAAATGGTGCTCCACTGATTCACCCGAAGCTGCAGGAGTCGAGAGTAAAAACCATCTGGAGGAGTGGCGTAGAGATGGCATCTGCAATAGGGCAGGAGATACCTGTCACCCAAAAGAAACACAAATCAACCGATTGCATTACGGGACTCATGATGCATTACAATCTTCATTCAACACACCAAATCCACACCCATATGCATGCTAGCCCACTCCAAAGGAATATACACACCCCTAATTCAGTATCGAATCACAACGAAACCAATCGAGCTAAATACACCATTGGCAACGTCGGTTACTGTGCATGCGTCCGTCAAGATAGAACCCATGACATGGGATTAGTAACGTGCCTAGACACAAGTGTATGAAGGCGCGTCGAGACAGGGAGGATCCGACAAGGGCAGATAGACGTATGTCCCACTATGGCAGCCTTGCATCACATAACGCAGGGGAAGGGGAGTGAACCAAAAAACCCATGTACATGGCAGACCCTAAACGGATTCATCAGTCCATGCATCCACACATCATTCCCTCATCCCGCAATGAAAACGCATGAATATTCACTCACATAATATGTGAAACTTCCATCGCGTCTGTGCGTAATGCAGTCCGCAAAAACCACTGTGCCCCTGGCCGGATCTGTAGTGTTGTGAAGCAAGATGGATTTGGGAACGTCCTGCCTCATCGTCCACTACGCTATTGCGCATCCCATTCAATTCATATCATTCATTGCCTGCTCGTTATGGGCCATGTCCCAAGGACATTCTACAATAGAACGTTACATTTCCAGCCAGACCTGTGGGCGTATCCTCGCCGCTACTTCAAAACCCAGAATGCTGGCCTTCGAATTCCTCACTTGCAACATTACGTCGAAAAGGCTTCTGTGAACGCTTGCATTCACAATTACATCAATGTAGTGCGGCTGTGTGTCATGATGCTAACTGGCTGCAATCACAAATGGTACGCCACGCCCGTCGGTGAAGTACGTTACTGTGCTGCATGAGGGTCGCCCATCGATCGAGCCCTACATACCACTGACTCTTCACAGGTATGTAAGCGGCTGCAATCATAGCATGTGTAACAATGGGAGCATAGCATGAAGATCAGTCAAAGTACATCACACTGCCATCGGGATTAGATACATGATTCAAATCCCAAGATGCCATGCGGCCAAATGCAGCCTTACGTGCGGGCCGTGCTCGACCAGAAGGGATTGCATCTGCCACAGATTCATTCAATCAGCACAGGTGGAGGCCATACAGGCCGACAGCACATATATTGCAGACCCAAACCCCTCCCACAACCACTCCCACTCCAAAATGCTACCGGCAGGACTAGCGATGTTGGGCCTGGGGTACCAGATAGCACTGCAAGTGCTACAACTACAAGAAGACGACGAACAACAACAGGTACAACAACCGGGCGCACAGGGGAGACGGAGGAGAAGGAGGAGGAGGAGGGCAAGGCAGGGTCAGCAAGGCCCACAAGCACTGCCACTACCACCACGCAGGCGGCCCGCAATCCCACGCCTCCGAGCCGATCCGTTCAACCTCACTGCTGAGCAGATCCACACCCTCTACCGTTTGGACCGGGACACCATAATCGCCATTGTGGACATGACACATGCTGACCTCGTGAGCATGATAGATAGCCCAACCGCCATCCCACCCCTACTGAAGGTGGTGTCTGCACTCCACTTCCTGGCCACAGGCACCTACCAGCACACAGTGGGACAGTTGCATGGCATTTCACAGCCACTGTTCTCACGGACACTCTTCCAAGTGCACGATGCCCTCCTGAAGCACGCCGACGACCACATCACACTACCACGCACGTACCAGGAGATTACCAACGCTAAAGTGGGATTCCATGCACTTGGCGGCATCCCGGGTTGCATTGGTGCCATCGACTGCACCCATGTTGAATTGGTTGTCCCACATGCCATGGAGGTCCAGTACCGCAACCGGAAACAATTTCATTCAATCAATGTGCAAATGGTGTGTGACTCCAACAAGATATTTACGCATTGTTGTGCCAGATTTCCAGGATCTACCCATGATTCTATGGTCCTGAGGAACACAAGAATACCACGCTACATGGAGCGACACGCAGGGCACAGATCCTGGCTACTCGGTGAGTCTCATTCCATGCATGACATCGTGGCCCATTTGATGCGTCAATGACCTTGCAGGGGGGGGGGGGGCTACTTAGCACTATCATTCCACTGACACCCTTTATTCGTCTCATACAGGTGATGCCGGGTATCCACTGAAGAGATGGCTCCTTACACCAATCCGGAACCCACAGAACGAGCATGAGGAGGACTACAACCATGCCCACTCACGTACCCGTGTGGTCATTGAACAGGCATTCGGCCTACTGAAGGCTCGTTTCCGCAGCCTCAGCAGGTCTGGCGGGGCACTCATATACAGCCATGAGAAGGTTTCTAAGATGGTCATGGCATGTGTCATGCTGCACAACATGTGCATACGTAGGAATGTGCCCATGCCCCCTGACGCTGTACTGCATGCACCTGAAGATGATGATGATGATGAGGGTGGGGATGTGGAGGCACCTCAAGGAGTCCATGAGGCACAGGATGCACGTGCAATCCGACAGAGCATCATAGATGCATGCTTCTAGCAACCACGCATGGTGCCTATTACACGGAAAGGGGACCTGTGGCACTGTGTGTGTGTAGTACAGGCACATTGTGGACTGTACGCCTATGAAGGCCTCGTACGCAAATATCAATGTCCACACATGTCATTGGATGATAATGAGGTGCTGTATTGTTAATGTGATTTGATTTATACACCCTATGGACCCGCCACCCAGTGAAGCCCAACACACCCCCTCCACCCTACTACCTCCCCCCCCAACACCAGTGTCCAAATATGCATGCTGTCCGTGGGTAGACGCTATTGCAGGCCCCCTCTACGGGTATCAGGGGCACCCCTGCCCGTGGAGCGCAGGTTCCTGCCAGATCTGCGTTGGGGGCTGCCCTGGACGGAACTTGCCACGGATGAGGTCTCTGCCTGCTCGCGTCCATGCATGTCTCTGAGGGTTTGTGAGAGCTCCGAGAGCACACGGCGCACAGCAGCAAGTTCAGCACAAACGTCTTTGGACGTCGCATGCAGTTCCCCCCTCAGGCTCTCGGTGCTTTTCTCCATTTGTGCTCTCAGGCTCTCGGTGCTTCTCTCCATTTCTCCCCTGAGGCTCTCACTACTTTTCTCTATTTGTGCCCTGAGTGTCTCGGTGGATGTTTCCATGGCTGCCCTGGAACCCCCGCATTCATTTGCATGGTCCTTGAGTAGCGTGGACGCTTCCTGCTGTTGCTCGATCAGCAGGTCGAGGGACTGTTGCCTCTGCTGGGCCATGGACATTTGCGGTGGTGTGACAGGGGGGCTGCTCAACACATGTTGCCTTGGCACAGGACTTGTGGGGGTTGGCCAGTCGTCGTCTTCAGGGTGCCCCTGCGTGGTTTCGTCATGGTGTAGGGGATGGAACATGCAGGGGGATTGGGAAAGGTCATGGATGGTACCTACGTCGCCAGCACTGTTTTCCGTGTCGGAGCATACTGGCATGACAGCTGTGTCACCTATGGTGCTGCTACCACCAGAGGCAGTGCCATCAGATACGTTCTTTGGGGGGACCTGTGGTGCTGGGGTTGTGGACTTGCTGGCTGCTGGGGTGCCTGTTGCAGTCCCCTCCAGTGTGCTGCCACTTGATTCCTGCTGCTGCCGTGTCTTGATCCTTGCACCTGAGGTGGAGGCTCTTGGGACGTTGGTCCTGGCCCTCTTTGCAGGCGTGCTGGTAGGGGTGTCCTGCAGCTCGTCGTTGGTATCGGACCCTGTGGTGGAGTAAAGAGGGGCGAGCGTTAGTTATGGGTCTGTCGGATTTGGAATGGCAACGTATCAAATGCATTGGGGTGGTACATGAGGCTGATTTGGGACTGGGCCTTGGAGGTGGTCTCATTTTCGTGTGGATTGAGGATGCATTCATTTGGCTGCCTGCAGTTAGGGGGTGCATGCTGCACATGTAGGGGTTGTTTATGGCTTCTTGATTGATTTGTTTGTTCATTCTGACTTTTAGAGGGCGCTGTCAGGGCTAAGTATGTATTGCACTATGGGGTCACATGGTACTGCACATGTTCGTGGGTTGTGGATTTCGCATTGTTTCTCTTGGCCAACCTACCTGATTCTCCGGATGTCGGCACTCCTTTCTCCATCCCTCCGACTCCCTCTATGCTCTCCATTCCTATGGTGGAGGCGCAGATTTCCTCCCAGGGGGTCAACTTGATGGGCGACTCTGAACCCCCACCGGTAGCTGTGGCGATGTTCCTGTTCGCAGAAAGTATGCTGCGTACGCGGATCCGCAGGTCGTCCCACCGCTTGCGACATTGCTGTGGCGTGCGGGGTGTTGTCCCCACCGCACTTACGCGCTGTGCCACCAGGACCCATATGGCCTTCTTGTTGGCAAGGGCCGTCCTGGTCATTTGACTGGAGAAGACGACGGCGGAATTTTCCTGTAGGGTCTCGGTGAGCACGGTCAGTTCCTCTCGGGAGAAGTGTACCTGCCGCTTGCGGTCACACGCTTTCTTGGCTACCTTTCCCATATTTATTTTTTTAACTGGGGTTGCTAACGGGTTGGGATGTGTGTCAGGGTCGGATTTTTTATGGTTGTGTTGGGATTCGGATTTTATAGTTGTGCGGCGTGCTGTTTCCCGTTCCGGCCACATGCTTTTACTTCCGTTTCCGTATATTTACGGTGGCCGTAATTTGCGGTGCACGCTCGTTACGGTGACCGCTCATTACGGTGACCGCTAAGATGGGTGGCGGTATTGCACCTGGTGCAGCGTACGGCGGCGGTAAGGGCCGTTTTGGGGTCATTTACGCCATCGCAGCCTTTCGGATTCCGCCATGGCGTAATGCTCGTGCCCGATGGGTCGTGATTGGCCGCACTTTGCTCCTTCGTGCAATGGCGGAAACGCTATTTACGCTGTTGCGGTCCGGTCAGTCACTTTCCGCCAGGGTCGTAATGAGGGCCTTTGTCTTTTTTCCCCATAGGGGCCGGGGTCCGGAGATGCCAGGAAGCGGCAGGACCCGAAATGCAGTGGGAATAATCCAACAGGTAAGACTTAAAAGGAAACTGAGCTTTCCTTATTCCTTTTCTCCCTCTCACCTTTGTTCTTGTCTTTTTTCCTCTAGGCGCCGAGGCGTAGCTGAATCCGGAAGATCGCTGCTGAAGATGGAAGCGCCTTGCCAAGGTGAGTAAAATGCAGCGCTGCAGCGATCGAAACGAAATGCCTTTAAAATGATGTCTTCCTTTTCAGGGCGGTTGGAGAAATGACTCCGGGATGCAGATTTAGCAGGTAAGGGCTTTTCTTCTCCTATTCTCTTCCTTTCTCCCCTTGCAGGTGTCCCAGGGTGCTGGCAGGCGTGGCTGAAGTCAGGATGCAGGAGCTGACACGGTGAGCGTCCAGCTGCTAGGTGCAGAACAACGCGAAGCACGTGTGGCTGTTCGGGTGGGGTTTAAATAGCCTTGGAAGAAGTTCCTGGTATGTATCCTTCCACCAATCAGGTATGTATCCTTCCCCGACCACACCCGGGTGGTGAAGTAGTCCTACAGGTAAAGCAGTCCCATTCAGGCCTCAAGAGGGCCTGGATGAAGCAGCAAGGTCTGCATCAGGTAAGTGTGCACCCAAGCACTAAACACATAAATCTCTTCTATGAGCCTGGCGCCTAAGGCGCCAGGACTGGGGTCCGCTATGAGCCTGGCGCCTAAGGCGCCAGGACTGAGTCCAAAGGGCCCCGACTTGGGCCCGCTGAGACTTCCCTAGGGAAAATGATGTCTGCCTCTGGGGTTGCTGGGCCCGGCCTGGCTCCTTAGAGGTAGGCATCATGACATACAGTCCCCTGCCTCCTTATAGTTACCCAGAGCCGCACTGCCCTGGCTGCACTCACTCAGAGCATTGCTGCCCTCATTGCACTTCCCCTTCCCTCTCCCTGGCACTTCCCCCTCTGCCTTCCCCCTGCGCTTTTGCCCTGTCACACTTGCACGATCTTACTAACACAAGGCCTAGTAAGATCTCTAAGGAAGGCATGGCATCAACAATAAGGCAGACACAAGTGACCACAGTTCAAGGGTGATTATTGAACTTCAAAAAGGGTCTGATAAACACCAATATAAACCTAAATCTACAAATGGGAGCAAGCTACGAACATCAAATAATAATAACGCAGTCCTAGTGGTGTCTTGTCAAAATAAAAGGGCCTATACTAAAAAAACCTATTGCCAATCCTTACCTGTAAATACAAATAGTGTGGGGAATAAGGTTATGAAAAAGAAAGAAGTGTTCTAAGAGGATATTTCAGGTTTTCAGGCCGTTGACCTCTCTTCCTTACCTTTTCAGCATGGGATAAGGAAGTTCACTGGAGCATAGCACAGTCTCTGGCTTCTTTAGCACAAGGTTACAGTTCAATCATCAACACCAGGGCCTTGGGAGCGTAGGTCTCCTTGCTTCTCAAAGTCTCTTCACTCAAAGGGCCTGATGCAACCAAATAAACAGTTCTTTTCCTCTTCAGATTTTTACAAGTAATCACATCGGGTGAGTCACTCTCCACCCCGGATCCCCCTCAGCAGGGTTCAGGTCCTTTTAGCATAAAGGTCTGCCCAGGCTTCCCTCTCCCAGGCTCGAGCCTGTCTTTCACCTTTCACTTTATCACCCAATGTTCGTAGGTTATTCTTTTTGGGTGACTCACGGTTCACTCCAGATCCCACTCAGCCGGGCTCAGATCCCTTCAACACAATTGGTCTCCCTTGGCCGGGCTCGGACCAATGTCAATTTTACATCAAGTATCAAAGACTTTTGAATATGCATAGGGTTTGGCTTGACCCGTTGGAGGACCACTTAGATTTCACAATTCTCGGCTGGATACCTAACAGAGACCTTTATATGATATGATATGATATGGCATTTATAACGCGCCTATACACAAGTGTTTCAAGGCATGGCAAGGGAGGGGAAACAGAGGGAAGACAGAGACAACGATCCTACTAGGCCAAGTGAAATTGAGAGCGCGCAAGTGCAGGCAATGGGGGAAGGGGAAAAGTGCTGGGGGGAAGGGTAGGTGGTGGTGCAGTACATAGGATAACAGTAAAGTAATAACACAATACATAAAAGTACGGCCAGCTGGTAGCAAGTGCAAGGGTAAGTGCAGACATCAGGTGTCAAGTGCTAGTAGGGACTGTATGGATACAGAAACAGTCCCCAAGTGCAAGGGTTGCCAGGAGGGCAGTGCAGGTGTGCAACTGGCGGGAAGGGGACCTGGGCCTGAGATCACAGGGTAGTCAAGTAACCAGTGCAATTTCAGATTCAGCCAGGCGATCAGCAAGGGGGAGGGGGAGAGAAAGCAGAGGCAAAGAGGAAGGTCTTGAGGTGCTTCCGAAACCCGAGATGGTTCTCCGAAGGATCCAGTGTGTCAGGGATGCTGGTCCAGATGGAGGCCCCAGCAGAAGAAAGAGATCTACCACCAACTCGCTGCTTGGAGAAGCGACTAACCCTGAGGGAGTTGGAGGCGGATGAGCAAAGAGCTCGAGAAGGAAGATATTTAGGAAGAGAAAGTTGAAGGTATTGGGGTCCCAGGCCCCTGAAGGCCTTGTGGACAATGCGGTGGGTTTTGACCTTAATCATCGCTGCCACTGGGAGCCAGTGCAGAGATTTCAGTCCTGAAGAGATATGATCCCTGGGATTGAGGCCACAGACAAGTCTTGGAGTCCTGTTTTGGATGAGTTGCAGAGGGCGGAGAGTAGAAGCAGGCAGATTTAGAAAGAGGCTGTTGCAGTAGTCCAGCCTAGAGAGAACCCGAACTCTGGAGACAGTAAGCTTCTGGGGGATGGAGAGTAAGGGAAGAAAACCTCTGAGGAGGTGCAGCTGGTAGTGTGACTTCTTACAGACGTCAGAGATGTGAGGAGAGAAGAAAAGTGTGGAGTCGAAGATGACCCTGAAGTTTTTAGCCTCACAGGTGGGATCAGGAGGAGGGCCAAGAGAGGCTGGCCAGAGAGTGACAGGAAAGGAAGGAGCATGTGTGCCGATGAGGAGAATCTCGGCCTTACTGGCATTAAGGCAGAGATCATTGGCGGCACACCACTCCTGGATGGCGGACAGACAGAGATGAGAGAAGAAGAGGAGGTGGCAGAAGGGAGCCTGAAAATGAGTTGAGTGTCATCCGCAAAGCACTGAAAGTTGGGGCAGAGAGCGGCAATGCGGTGGGCAAGAAGTGCCAGGTATTGGTTGAACAGCCAGGGAGAGAGGTTAGACCCCTGGGGAACACCACAGGTAGAGATAGAGATGGTGGAGAGGAAGGACCCAAGTTGGACCTGGGAGGGTCGAACGGAAAGGAAGGAGGTCAGCCAAGCCAGAGCCTTCAAATGAGCACCCAAGTGATGCCGGATCACTCTGTCTGCGGTATAGTATCTTAGCTTCAAAGTTCATTTACTCATCTGCTGTTTTATTAATCTTCTTTGTACAATGTTGCCGCTTGTTGCAACCTTGGTTTCCACACAGACCAATCTGGTATCAGTCTGTCCAACTCACCGGCTGTGCTGACTTCACTGGTGCTGCTTTGTTGTAGGAGCGAAGGACAGTACCACAACGGCAAACGCTTCTCCCTGCCTTGACTATCGACACGGGAGAGCCCCGGGTACATCCAACACACAATGCAGGATTCTTCAGCTTTAATTCGTAGGTTTCCTATTCTGGAAGGCTCATGAAAGATGCAGTCTTTCGGTGAAAAGGTCAAGGGCACTTCCCACTTTGCATTCCTCTTCGGTCTTGCCGTCTTCCGCCTTGTATTAAATTGCCATCTTGGAACTGCTGCTTCCTCGTGTGCTTTGCCTCGCTCAGAGTGTGCTTTCATACTCCATCTTTTATCCGTGTGGGGAAGTGTGATGGAAGTCAGGTGTGTAATGATCAGTAATTGCCCGACCCTGCCTCACCATTATATCAGAACATGTCAGGTACAATGCTCGGGTGAGTTGTCCATGGGAAAGTTTTTGTGCTGGAAAAAGAGGGAGGGCTGAGTCCCTATGTATCCTACGCGGTAAGATGGGGTAAAGGTGTTACAGGGAAGGGGATATCACGTCTCGCCATATGGTGGTCCACTTCCACTCCCCGAAGAACCCCATCCAGGTGATCCTCCCACAGTGGTCCACCCCCAGGAACTGGATCCAAAAGCGCTGGCTGTTTCCTGGCCACCTGGATGATAGATCCTGGGGAGTAGCGGGTTTCTCAAAGATCGTTTGTCTTGTCCCCCCTTGTCTTGTCACGCCTAGAAACACTGTGTACAGGTATGTTAAAAATGACATATCATATCATAGTATGGGTCTCTTGTAGCATACGTATCTGTGGGGCATGCCGCTCAACATATACAACCAGCTTCATAGTCTTAGCCAAATTATTAATACCCCTGACATTCCAGAGGAGAGTGTTACTGGGGCTTGTGAATGCGGGAATGTCATGATATTAGATAATCTTGGACCAACTCCCCCAATATTCCTCCCATATACCTTGGTGTTGCGCACTGATAAACATTTGATGCCACTGATGTTTCAATTAACTTTTGTTTAATAACCCCAGGAACCCAACCCCCACCACCCACACTGTCCACCACAAAATGACAGTAAAACCCAACAAATGTGGTACTAGTTGAAAAGTTATTGGGGGCGGTCCGATCTGCATGGCAGCTCAACACTGGATCCCAACATACGCAGACAATATACGGATAGGACAGGTATAGAGCAATAATAATAGTGTAAATGATCAGTACCATGGACTCCCCATTTATAGAGTTAGCTGTTCAACATAAACAATCCGTCAAAACCAACATCCAGTTCGGCACCACATCACATCACTCAGTATGGATGTTCCAACTGAACCACTCAACCCTCCCCAATCACCAGAGATGTCCCCTAACCCCTGTCTGCAGTGTGCCAGATGTTCCCAGGTTATGGAGTCATAGGAGGTAACATGGACGTGACTAGGATCTGGCTTCCAAGGGCGATGTAAAAAAAGGTGCTTTCCTCCCAAATTGAATACGCAGCCTCTATGGGAACAGCATGGCATGTGGTATCTGATGATCTCTCAGGAGGCGCTAAACCAAATCGAATGATCTTCGTGCCGGCTGCACAGCAGGGGAAAAGTCTGGATAAATGAAGACCCGGCTGGATTCAAAATGAAGCTCACTCCACTCTCTGGACAATTTCAAGATGAGGTCCCGGTTCCTGCAATTATGGGCCGGGGAGAGGCTGCAGTTGTGGGACTCTATGTGCCCTTGTGCCCTTTCGACAAGAAACTGAGAGGAGAAATTAGGTTTGCTGGAATGGTGATCAAAAGGCCTTCACAAATGATTCCATTGGACCTTTGAGGGATGGCTCGGGCACTCCAACGATTCACACATTATTTTACCCTGAATGGGATTTGCAGTCTTCGCATTTCATGTTGAATGAGGTTCATTCCTTCTTCAGAATCCTCAGGTCAAATACGGCCACTTTCTTTCTCCAGCTTTGTGTTAGTGGAACAAATATTTGCAGACCAATCGTAAAGCTTGGAGTTGAACAATGCAAATACCTGCTGCAAAGCCTCCATCATAAGGTCTGGACGGGACTGCGCTGTGCTGTGCCGCCAGCAGCCCCCATCCCTGCCGTTGTCACGATGGATGGGCCAGGATGGGTTCTTGTCATATTTGTATATGTATTCATCAGGCCATGTTTTTTACTCGCCTCACTGGTCATGAATGGAGGAGTTGGGGGTGAGGGGGAGTTTGGAGCAGAGCTGGACCACCAACAGGAGTCCTCCGGAGCTGCTAATGACCATTGAGATGTAGAAGGCTGTACAACTTACCTCCAACTATATCTTGAGTGTCCCGTCCAGGTGACATCACCCACAGTGCCGAACCTCACTATAAAAACTGGAGGGGGTATCTGTATTTCTGCCAACTATATAATTGGGGTAGAGGCACAGAGCACCCCAGTCAAGGTTCTCTAATGGTAGCTACGGATGAGCACCCAAGGCTGAGACTCAAGGGAGGTGATACAGGTCTTAGGTACAGTGAATCCCCAAGCTCCCCACAATGGAATGTCCGAACACGTATGTGTGTTTATAAAACAATCCTTTTATTAAAGGATAAAAGTTTGGTAGATGTGCACAAATAAATAAGACTCATTTTGTGCAGAAATCTAAACAGGTAACTTAATATATGTATACAGTTCTATGTGCCACCACTATTACCTTTAAATTCAATTGTAATACACCAACTGCTGACAGTTATTAAAACACATTAAAATTATTAGGCAAGGGTTAACTTCATTAAACATTACTGTAGTTAGGCAGATAATAATTAGAACACTTAAGGTATACTTTAAGTTGTATATTACAGTCCAATCCAAACATGTTCATTAATAATCTGCTTCTTTTCTACAGATCCCACTACTCTAAAGTACCTGAGAAACCACAGGAAAACAGGATCCAAGATGAATCTGGGACCCCTGGATGAATCATGAGGATGGAAAATGTTCTTCCTCTTCACAGTACCTTTGGTGTCTTGGCAGGCGAAGTGGTGGAGTTTCTTGGCATTACTCGAAGAGACCCCTCAAGGGTGGACCCCCTTGAAAGAAGGAATCACTGGGATGTCGGTGTCGAAGAGAAGGAGGGAACCAAGCAATGCAGGTCTTTCGCGGTGGTCTCTGATGTTGGGTTGCTACGCTGGCTGTGGATGTCCCACGAAGACAAAGCCAGGCTAAAGACGATAAGACCCTTGGTGGTCATGGACAACTTTTGGTGGTGACGGGTGCAGTGGCAGAAGTAGGTATCAGGTTTTGGGATTCTGCAATTCACTGCCTTATGGTTCTTTGGTGCTGCAGTCACAGCACGGACATCACTATGGCTTCTGGTGACCTTGTCACAACCACTGGACTGGACTGCATACTCTCACCAAGTCTGGACCCTCAGGGTGTCCTTTTTTGGATTTTTCTGGTGGGAAACCCGCCGGCAGACACTCCTCTACAGAGAGTAACCCTGGATCTTCTCCAGCATGGAAAAGTGGATAGATGTTGTGGCAGAGATGCCCCTTCAAGATTTCTTCAGATGATGGGAACTTTGGCAGCTCTGGGTGTCGGGTAGCACTATGCCAGGGCGATACTCTGCAACTTAGCTTCCAGCGGTCACAAACACTCCTCCGGATCCTGGGTGACACAGATGTACTTCTTGGCATCAAGATGTCCAGGCAGTCCTCTTCTGGACCCACGAAGATCCCTTCTCCAGACAGCTGGCACACAGGACTGGCTTCCAGGACACTTCGGGTAAAGTGTTCCCTCGTAGCTATGGAAAAAGGTCACCTATCCAGGTTCTCTCTGGTTCAGTCCTTGAGTCAGCACAGCAGCTTTTGGATTACTTGAAGATGTGCAGCCACAGACTTCTTCTTCCAGCTGGACTCCAGTATGCAAGCTTAAGATGACTTCAGCTTCAGGTTTCTTGTTTCAGCTTTTGACGAGGAGGTAAGTGTGCGGTCCCCTGTTATACGAAACACTCCCCATTCACTCAGGCTCAGCCAGGCTCAGCCAGCCAATCAGACACAAGTGCATTCATGCAGAGAGCACCCAATCAGGCTCATGGGCATTCAGGCTATTCACCAGAAATCAGACACCCACAACACAGGATGTGGATTGGAGGCTACTCCCAGCCTTTCAGAGCACTACACTGCATTAATTTCAGTTTCAGTCAGGGTGGGCTCAGGCATTGTGTCACCCAACCAAAACCAGACACCCACAACACAGAATGCATATTGACTACTCACTCCATTCATGCAGGCTCCACCCCAAGGGTGTACCCACAACAAGCTGTCCCTGGGAAAGCTCTAGGCAGTCTGTCAGGAGGCAGCCCCAGAGCCATATATGGTCCTTGCACCCAACAATCATTCAGGGGAAAGGAACAGAGCCAGGGCTTCTCAGAACTTTGAGAAACAAGGGGGGAAGGCAAAGGAAACCAAGAGGCCACCATTGATTCCTATGGCAGAGCCTGGGTATCACAAAAATGAAGGATGCCCAGAGCCACTGTCAAGTCAGCATGTAGCTGCCACCAGCCCATTCCCTGCTCTTTGGGCAGCACACATGTAACCAAACATACACTAGGCGTACAAAGGGTGTATCCTTACCAATGGGGGCCCTAAGGGTATCTCATGGGTACTGTTCACCAAAAGGTAACAAAGAAGAGCTGCACTGCCGGGGATCCAAACTGGACTCCTGTGCAGACAAACACACAGAAAACACCAACAGAGAAGTGGTGGGACAAGGACAAGGAGGCCTTGTCCCTCCAAAATCATTTTCCGTATCACAGTTGCACCCCCCCAGACTGAGGTTAGGGTGAACTAATCTGCCACAAGATTGTCACCCGCATTCAGATGGTCAACACGCCTTCTGGAAAGGGCATCTGCATAATCACAACTCTTCCCTGGTCTAGGCTCAATAGTGAAATTTAGCCCGTGCAGGCTAATGGACCACCTGAGCAGTTTGGGGTGTTTACCCTCCATCTGCATAAGCCACTTTCAGGTCTTATGGTCAGTTTGGACCTTGAAGGTAGACCCAGTAAGGGAAGGTATAAAACGTCTAAGGCTCCAAATATATACTAAAGCATTCCTTTTCAACATTGGCCCACATAAGTTCTCTACCTTTCAGTTGCCTACTGAAGAAGATAAGGGCAGCATGCTCTCTCCCTTTGTCATCCAACAGGGACAAGACAGCTCCAATTCCTGTGTCACTGGCATCAGTTTGTACAATAGAGGGTTTGCTGTAGTCACGAGCATGCAACATAGGTTCCCTGCACAGACTCTCCTTCAAGCCCTCGAAGGCCCTCTGACAGTCTTCAGTTCAATGCTCCTTCCTAAGTTGCTTGGGTGATGTCAAAGGGGCAGCTATGGTGCACTAGTCTGCCATTAGGTTTCTGTAGTACCCAGTGAGGCCCAAAAAAGTTCTTATCTGTGTTTGAATAGTGGGAATCTCCCAGTCATATACATCGTGCACCTTACTATAGAAAGAGAGGTTGAATTGGACACCCTCCTACCTCATGACCAAGGTGAGTAACCTTTCCCATGGCTATCTGGAACTTAGTGGCCTTGATAGTGCGGTTGCGCCTTTTCATGGGCAACAACACCTTATCCAAAGGAGTAAAATGCGATTTCCAAGTAGAACTGTAGACAGCAATGTCGTCTTGATTGGCCACACAGAAGACATATAGGGCCTCATTACGACACATGCGGAATAGGTTAACGGGTTCCGCTAATGGATGCAGACCCGTTAACAGCATTCCGCACAATTACGAGGTCCCCTCGCGGAACCCGGTAAGGACGCCTGGCAAAACCAGGCCAATGAGGCCCATAGTCTACTGAGGGCATGAGTCACTAACATTTGGAAGGTGGCATGGACATTATTCAACCCAAAAGGCATGACCCTCAACTGGTAGGGCCCCTCAGGGGTTAAGAAAGACGTTTTCTCCTGGGCCTGGTCAGTCATAGCTATTTGCCAATAGCCTGATGTGAGGTCAAAGGTGCTTACAAACTTAGAATAGAGGGTTTGCTGTAGTCAGGATCATGCAACATAGGTTCCCTGCACAGACTGTTCTTCAAGCCCTCAAAGGCCCTCTGGCGGTCTTCAGTCCAATGATCCTTCCTAGGTTGCTTGGGTGATGTCAGAGGGGCAGCTAGGGTGCCAGTGTCTGCCATTAGGTTTCTGTAGTACCCAGTGAGGCCCAAAAAAGTTCTTATCTGTGTTTGAATAGTGGGAATCTCCCAGTCATATACATTTTGAAACTCATCACAGCAGCCAGACCATTCTTAACACAACAAAACTGCCTCACTATCTCCAGAGCAATTATTGGGTCTTGCCTCGACTATTGTAAGGCACTTCTGCTAGGCACTTCCGTGAGAAATATCAGGAAGCTCCAGACGGTACAAAACAATGCCCTCAGAGCAGGCTCTGGCACCTCTAGGAGAAGCCACATTTTGGCCACAAGGAAATCTGTCCACTGGCTACCCATCAAGGAGTGTATCCTTTTCAAGTCGCTGGCACTAACCCACAAATTCTCCATGACTCGGCACCCCGCTACCTCTCCCAGAGATTCACTGTACCTCCCTGCAACCGACCAACCAGATCAATCTACACTAACCGCTTAGCCATTCCCAAAAGCTCCAGGGTTCGTGCAGGGGGATCATGCTTCCCAGTCATCGTAGTCACCAACTGGAACATGCTCCCCCCCACACTCAGGAGAATTGAGTCTCATGCAGCCTTCAGGAAAGCAATCAAAACAATGCTGTTTGTGTAGATTCTATGGGGCCAACCTACCAGCACATCATCTGTACAGTATATGTCCAACGTATTACCGTGCACTGCAATAATCTACGAATTTCTTGTATTATCCCATGATTACACCTGTATCTTGTAAGGCACCTGCTACATGTAACCGATGCATTGCCTTTCTGTTCATGTAACTAAGACACCTACTTGAAACAGCGCTTCGATGCCTCTGGGCTGTAGGCGCTTCACAAATACAAAAATAAATAAATACAATCGTGTACCTTACTATAGAGTGAGAGGTTGAATTGGACCCCCTCCTACCCTATGACCAAGGTAAGTAAACTTTCCCATGGCTATCTGGAACTTAGTGGTCTTGATAGTCCGGTTGAGCCTTTTCATGAGCGACAACACCTTATCCAAATGAGTAAAATGCTCTTTCCAAGTAGAACTGTAGACAGCAATGTCGTCTTGACTAGCCACACAGAAGACCTCTAGCCTACTGAACGCATGATTCACTAACCATTGGAAAGGGGCAGGGGCATTCTTCAACCCAAAAGGTATGACTCTCAACTGGTAGAGCCCCTCAGGGGTTCAGAAAGACGTTTTCTCCTTTGCCTGGTCAGTCATAGCTATTTGCCAACAGCCTGATGTGAGGTCAAAGGTGCTTACAAACTTGGCAGCACCTATGGTGTCCATGAGCTTATCAGCCCTGAGCAATGGGTGAGCAGCAGTCTTAGTGACTGCATTGACTTCTCTGTAGTCCACACAGAACTTCCAATCTTTGGTACCTGCCTGGGAACTGACCTTGGAACGAGAAGCACAGGGCTGGACCAAGGACTGGTTGAGGGTTCAAATAAACCCAAATCCAACATCTTTGTGACTTCTGTCTGGATGTGGTTCTTTACATTGTTTAACATCCTGTAGCATCAGATTTTGACAGGCACACTGTCACCAGTGTCAATTGCATGCCTGCACAATGGGGTGAGACCTGGTGTCAGTGAAAACAGAGGGGCATGCTGCTGGACCAAAGCCATGCAAGCCCTCTGCTGCTCTGATGTCAGATCTCCCTCCATTGATCCATCCTCAGGGTTGCTATGCAGCAAGTCAGGAAGGGGCTCACTCCCAGCCTCCTCTTGCCCTGATGCTAGTAGAAGGCATGAAACTTCCTCTCTTCTGTAGTATGGCTTGAGCATGTTAACAAGGAAGACCTGAGGGACTACCCCGGGGATAGCCATGTCAACCAGATAGTTGACTTCACCCATCTTGGAGATTATACTGAATGGTGTAATACACATATCTTCCAAAGCTTGAGGCTTGGTGAGCTCCATCACAAGGATCTCTTGGCCATGAGTCCAGTCCACTTGTGAAGCTTTAAGGTCATGCCAGTTCTTGACTTGCCTTAAGGTTTGCTGATGCCTGGCCCATCATCTGTGCTATCCTCCCTCTGAGGCCTAACATATAGTCCCCCACTTGCTTGGCAGAACCTGGAGGGTGGCTTACAAACCTTCTCTAACTAAAACAAGGGGCACCCTCACTGGATGTCCAAAGAGGAGCTCAAAGGGGTTGAAAGCAACACCCTCCTGTGGCACCTCTCTATAGGCAAACAGCAGGCATGGTCATAGAACGCACAATTTCCTTCTCAAGGGCTCTTCCAAAGCACCCAACACATCTTTGAGAGTTTTTTAAGTTTCTCAACTAGACCATTGGTCTGGGGTGAAAGGATGTAGAGAACTTGTAAGTTACACCACACTCCTTTCACATGGCTTACATGTAACTAGACATGAAGTTGGATCCCCTGTCAGAGTACCTCTTTAGGGAAACCCACTCTGGTGAAAATGCCCAGGAGTGCCCTGGCAACCACCTTGGCAGTTATGGTCTGAAGGGGTATAGCCTAAGGGTACCTGGTGGCATGCTGAACCAGTACCGGGATGAACCTGTGTTCACCTGATGTAGGAGGGCCTAAGGGACTGACAATGTTGATGCCTACCCTCGCAAATTGTGTGCCAACGGGCAAAGACTGCAGTGGGGCAATGACACTGCCTCCAGTCTTGCCAGTCAACAGACAAGTGGGCAAGTCTTGCAGTGGGCTTCCACTTCTACTCCCATACCGCGCCAGTAAAAGTGGGCTGATAACCTTTGCTTGGTCTTCTTAGTGCCAAGATGACATGCCAGGGGCACCGCATGTGCCAACTGCAAAAGGAAGGGCCTGTAGATTAGAGGTACAACCAACCTTTTAACTGAACCAGGTACTGGCTCAGTAGGCTTACTATTAAGGAGCCCACCCTCCTAATAAATCTTAAAAGACCTAGGCACTTCTCAGACCTTCAAGAGAGTGATACTCTCTCTGACCCTTACAAAAATGCTCCTAGAGGGCCAACGTTCAGTCAGCAGGCATTTGAGGTCAGGGCGATCCTCTGAGTCGAGTCCCTCTCCCTGTGGAGGCTCATCAGGCTCTTCTCCCTCAAGAGTTGAGTCTAGGGTCACCACTGGGCCCAGTCCCGTAGGATCTTGGTCCACCATAGGCACAGCTGAAGCAGCAGGTAGAGAATGGACCCCATTCACAAAGGTGGCCTTCTTGCTGCTCTTCCTTCTTGCCTTGGGTTTCCTCTTTGGCTTGGGTAACGGACTCTCAGTCACACCCTGTTTGGCCTGTGACCTAGTGACTACAGCAGCAGCCAGGGGTAGCTCATCAGAGACCAACCCCAGCTCTGCTAGGTCATTTCCCAACAACACCTGGGTAGGCACATTGTCTTGTACAATTACAGGCAGTTTGGCTGTTTTGTCCTCAGTTTGGATGGACAGGGGCAGGTTTGGGAGGCCCACTAGCTAACTTGGTGATTGTCAGAGGAGAACTTACATAGTCCTCTGGCCTGACCAAGGTCCTGCCCACCACTGTCATGGTAGCCCCAGTATCTCTCAAACCAGTGGAAGTCTGGCCTTTAATGTGGACACTTCTCATGCATCTCTGGTTATTCAGTGGGATAGTATTCAGCACTCCTGAGAACTGATCTCAGGCCCCCAGGGAAACTAGGGAAATCTCTACAGGAGCACAACAAGTGATTCCTGGAGATGAGGTGAGGAAAATGGTCTCAAACCCCAGGCACATGCTAAGGGTCGGTCAGGCTGACAGACTGGACTCCAAGTGCCTTACCTTTACACTTGGGGTCACCCTTCTTGTGATCCTTGGCCCCACATCCCCAACAAGTACCATGCCTGCGAGGAACTGAATTAGGATCACTGGAAGTCTGCTTTAGAAGAAGAACCACTACACTAACTCCGACCGCCATTTGACCTATCCCCATTAGATTTCTTGAACTTGGGAGAGGGAGATTTTGGTTTATTTGATTGTGAATGCTTGTTGGACTCCTTGGGTTTCTGAGAGGTTGCCTTTTCTTTGTCCTTGTCCTTCCCACTGGGATCCTTATAGGACACCCTGTGCGAGACCCACTTGTCAGCCAGCATGGGCAACTTAAAGGGATCTAAATGTTTTGGTCAAAAATGTACTGCCACACCTCTGGTGAACAAGCTTCAGAAAAATGCTAAAAAAAACAAGAGGTGAGCTAATTCAACAAAAATGTTCACCTTGTATCCATCAATCCACCCCATCATGTTCATATTGGCAGCACTCATCCAGCCAACCCAAGACACATTCTCTCTCTTCTTATGTTCCCTGGACCTATTAGGTGTCTTGCCAAACTTGGCAATCAAAGCATCTTTCATACACTCATACTGGCCTCTTTCTTTCACACTCAGCTTCAGAATACAATCATAACCAGTCCGAGGTACTCTACTCAATAAACACTTAGCCCAATCCTTATGGTCAACATCATAGATATCACAAGCCATCTCAAATTCTGCTTTCAATTGGAGAATGTCAGAACCCTCCACATACACACCAACCAAATCTTTCATAAACTTGGCCGCAGACGACCTTCCACTCTCAACTGGTCTAACTGAAGGCTCCACCTTAGCTTTCTCCAGCCGGAGTCTTTGATGTTCAGTGTCTCTGTCTTTGAGTATTACTTGTTGTTCCATCTCCTTCATTTTCAACCCAGCTGCTGTTTCCAACTTTATGTAACATTTCTCTTTGTAGCTCTAATTTCATATGTTCAAGTCTCAAGGCATCCCCCTGAAGAACAATGCTTGGTTTGGGAATAGAAGTGGCATGAGAGGTGGCAATCGCAGTAGTAGATTCTGTAATAACCCAAGGGGAAAAGTCCCCATTGGAATCCTCCCCCTCTTCATCAAGAGAATCACAATCATTCTGGTAATCCACAAGGACAGCTATAAGCTCTGCCCTAGACTAAACCTCGAAGTCTCATTCCCTCTCTTCAAATGCACTATGTAGAGCCTCTAGGCTCATTCTTGTCAATTTACCATTAGCAATCGGTTCCGTTGTTTGTAGTGATGTCTTTAGTATATACTACTAAATATTTTAAGTGTAGACATTTTGTAAGTAGCAAGGCTAAACACTGGGTCCTAAAACAGTGATCCCGCCGCTATGCCACCAGTGTAAAGACTGGATGGGGGTATGTGTACCTCTGGCCACTATATAGTTGGGATAGAGGCACAGAGCACCACAGCCAAGGTTCTCGAATGGTAGCTATGGATGAGCAAGCAAGGCTGGGACTCAAGGAAGGTGATGTAGGCTGGTTCCTAGGTACAGTGAGTCCCAAGCTCCCCACAATGAAATGCCCACAGTCCTTCTATTAAAGGATACAAGTTAGGTAGATATACAAAAATAAATAAGAATAATTTTGTACTAGAAATTGTGAGAAACCAGAGGGTATCCTCACTCCTACTCCTGTCATGACCACAGTTAGGAGGCATACGTTGTGCCACAAGCAGGCTCCCACCAGCACCCTGAGGGCCTTAAAACCACTGCAAAAGGGCTCCTGGAGCCAGTCCTGGCACCTTTGGAACGAGGCTCATATGTGGTAAGAAGGGACTGTTCAAATTAGGTCCCATTTATGTACATGGGCCTTTAAATCCAACATGGAAGCAACCGCATGATTCAGTTCCTGTGAACCAAACCATGCGGTCTAATGTCTTGGGTGTGGCTGGGACTTGGAACTACTTTACCTGGTACTATTTTATAGGGGCTATATAAACCACACCCAGGCTGCAGAACACGCTTCGCGTTATTCTGCAACTAGCAGGGTGATGCTCACCATGTCCACCTCCTGGTCTTCAGCTTCTTCCTGTAGTCCTGCAAGAACACGATTATTCTGTCTTACCTGCGAATACACCATCCAGCACTCAGCATCTCAACCGGGCTGCAATTGGTGGAACCGAGAGAAGAAGAAACATTATTCATCTGTGAGTACTAGCTTAAAGACTTCCGGCAAACCGCTACCACAGCTGCTGCTCGAACATCGCGACCTGCAATAACGAGAAACGGAAAAACAATATTAGAGTGCGCGCGCTTCTAAAACATCGAATTCCATCAGTCTCACCTGAATTCTATCGCGCTACGCAGCGCTTCCATCCGGAGCACCAAAGCGACATCCTGCAAAGGAAAAGGAGACATATTCATGTTTGCTTTCAATATACAACAACCACACAGCGCTTTACTTACCTGAACGGATTCCGGGGGCCAGTTTTTCATCGTGCTCTCATCCACTCGCAGCACCACAGCGGCCTGTAAGAAGAAGAAGAAGAAAACACAGGTTAGCTTTAAAAGACAATAAAGGCGCCGCGCTTCGCTCTTTCTCTTACCTAAAACCGTCCGGCACGCCAGCAGCAAAACCTTCGCACTTGAAAAGAAGGTGATAAAGACATTAACGGAATCCCACCACAAACAGAACAAAGACTTACAATTAACAAACCTACCTGCCAATCACCAGATTCAGGGTCACAGCAGGCCTTGGCGCAGGGAAGGCACACTGCACCAGTGAAGCAACTCGGGCAGCCTGCCAACAAACATCAAGCGTCCCTGCACAAGAAACGCAGGACGGATAGCTCATCCTACAAATAACTAAAGTGAGAAGACCCAGAGGGAGGAGGGAGATTCACCCATTAGAGACAGTTATCACAAATCCTCCCTTCTGTAATTGCAGATTCATTATCCAGCACTGGGAAACTACGCATCTGGGGTTCCAGATCTCAGAACATTCCAGATGCCCCTGGGGATATCAGGTGAGCGTAATAGAATACAAAGCCTTTAAACCTAATCCACCTGCGCGTCATGGAGACATCTAAAACTGATCAGTTAGACCATCTTTTGTGACAATTACGCGCCGAGGTACACGCAGCCTGGCAGGAAACCAATGCCTTAAAATGAGAGTTAATAGTCACACAAGACCGTACTGATGAACTAAGCAAACAGCTACTACAAACACAGGCAGGACAGGCTCCACTGCCCAGATTCGCCCCATCCGTCGCTACACCATCATCAATCAATCCAGTACAGATAACGTTGCCGGGAGCAGTATCCCTGGCACCACCAGAACGGTTTAATGGAGACCCCAGAAGGTATGCAACATTCATGAACCAGTGCCGCCTCCATTTTCGTTGTAGGCCTGGGGCTTTCCCAAACGACCAGGCGAGGGTGGCCTTAGTGTTATCATATTTGAGTGGAAGTGCTGCAGACTGGTCGGTACCTTTAGTGAGCCGGAATGACCCATTACTGCAGAACCTCAGGGGTTTTCAACAGGAGATGGAAAAGTTATTTGCTTGACACTTGCACGCACAAGCCCTTGATAACGAACTCCTGTCCCTCCGCCAAGGAAATCAACATTTGCTGACTTACATTGCCACCTTTAATAGACGGGTTGAGAAACGGGGTGGCCAGAAGATATAAGAACCACGTTGTTTCATCGGGGCCTACGAGGAGACCTGAAGGATGTCCTTGTTCAAGTGGTAGACCCACCTAAAGACTGTGCAGAGTTTATCAGCCTGTTATTTCAGTTGGACCACAGATTACAGGATCGAAGAACAGACCGAAGTAGACTCGAAAACCGTGCCATGTACGTACATTCAAAAGATATTGTTCAACGTCCACCAGAAAATACCACAAAACCCATGCAGATTGGAGGAGTATGACCCCCTTTAACCGAGGTTGAAAGAGACAAGAGGAGACAGCTACAGTTATGCCTATACTGCGGTAAATTGGGTCACTACCTCAGAGAATGCCCAGTGAAACCTCCAAGGAAGGTAGTATGCGCTACAGAGAAAGAAGATGATGGAAAGGAATCGGAAAATTATCAGTCCCGGCAAGCGTAGAGGTCCGCTTGTCGAGCGAGAAGGATGAGTCACAGACCTCACATTTTGCCCTACCTGTAACCTTGATCAATCACCAACGACCGTCGCGGATGCATGCCATAGAGGCGTATATAGACAGCAGAGCAGTTGGTAATTACATAGATCGAGATCTGGCAGCTGAAATGGGACTTCCCTTATGCACAAAACCAACAACTGAAAAGGTAACTACTTGTGACGGTACAGAAATTGCTTCGGGTCCAGTAACTCAATGCACAACAGAATTAACCCTTCTGTGTCAGGATGGACATCAAGAAGCAATCACGTTTGACCTCATCAAAGCTCCTCAGTTTCGGATGATCTTAGGGATGCCATAGTTAGTAACTCACAATCCCCACATAGACTGGCGTGCAAAGTGACTGACCTTTTCTAACGAATGCGCCCACACTTGCTACCCGAAAGCTATACCACAGCCAAACCTGAAATCCGTTCAAGAAATAGCGGCGGGGATTGCGGAACCAATGGACACCTTACCAAGAGAGTATCAAGATTATCAAGATGTCTTTCAGAAGGAACAGGCTAACACATTACCACCACATAGGCCCTATGACTGTCAGATCGACCTGATACCTGGCGCACAGGTTCCCTGTGGTCGAATTTATGCACTTACGGAAACCGAAAATATCCACTTGAAGTCCTATCTGGATCAATACCTGTCTAATGGGTTTATCCGCCCGTTAAAGTCACCGGCAGCCTCCCCCTTATTCTTCGTTCCAAAGAAGGAAGGAGATTTGAGGACTTGTATTGATTACTGTGCACTTAACCAAATCACAGTAAAAAAACAGTACCTTTTGCCCCTTATCCCGGAACTTTTGGACCAAGTCAAGGATGCCCAAATCTACACCAAACTAGACCTCAGCGGAGCATACCACCTTGTACGTGTAAGGAAAGGGGATGAATGGAAAACCGCATTTCACACCAAGTATGGCCTGTACGAATATAGGTAATGCCTTTTGGGCTATGCAACGCTCCCGCAGCATTCCAATACTTTATGAATGATGTATTACGGGAGTTAATCAATGTCTGTGCCCTGGTCTATATTGACGACATCCTGGTGTATTCCCCCTCTGAAAAAGATCATGTTGAATATGTTCGCTCAGTCCTTGCAAAACTTCGCCAGCACAAACTGTATGCTAAACTCAAGAAATGCTCCTTCCATGTCACCGAAGTTTGGTTTCCCGGTTTTGTTCTCTCGCCAAAGGGGGTCAAGATGGATATACACAAAGTTGATGCCATCCTTAATTGGCCATCGCCTACTTCACTTAAAGGAATCCAAAACATGCTCGGCTTTGCACATTTTTACCGCCAATTTAATAATGATTTCTCATAGATAGTACACCCAATCACATTGTTATTGAGAAAAAACAAAAAATTCCAACGGACTGAAGAAGCGGAACAAGCCTTTCAAGAACTCAAGAAAAGATTCACCTCCGTGCCAATACTATGACATCCTCGCCCAGACCTCCCTTACGTAGTGGAACTGATGCTTCCAGCCTAGCTATGGGAGCAGTTCTCTCTCAAAGAGATCCAGAAACAGGCCAATTACACCCCGTGGCCTTTTGGTCACGTAAATTCTCACCACCAGAACTTAATTATGCAATTACAGACAAAGAACTGTTAGCAATAAAATAGGCCTTCAAAGCCTGGCGGCAATACCTATTAGGTGCCAGACATACCATCACAGTAATCACAGATCACCGAAACCTTCAATACCTAAAGTCAGCAAAAGCTCAATCATCACAACAATTACGATGGGCTTTATTCTTCGCAGAATACGATTACGTGATAATGTACCAACCAGGAGTTCGGAATGGGAAGGCTGGTGCCTTATCTCGTATGGGTGTTGAAGAAAAAACGAACAGTACCCTGGACCTTGTTGCCATCATCCCAAGTGAAAAACGACTGCGACTCACTACCACATTGACTCTAAGTGAACTTCAGGATAAGATTCGATCCTTAATGAACCTCGAGATCCTGCAAAAATGGAATTCCCAAAATGAACATCACACGGTTCTGGACGGATTACCGTACTTCAGGGACCAACTATATCTACCAGATAAAGATCTGCAAGAGTTGGTCATGTCTGGTTATCACGATTCCCTGACCGAAGGCCATCCTGGAATTGCTAAGATTCGAGCCAAGGTTAAGCGGAATTATTGGTGGCCAACCTGCCATAAGGACATTGCTCGATTCGTTCTATCCAGTGGGGTATGTGCACAAAATAAATCACAAAAACAGAAACCAGCTGGTCTTCTACAACCACCGGACATCCCACCGGCTCCCTGGCATACTCTGTCTCTTGATTTTATTACAGACCTACCTCCCAGTCAAGGATTTAATACCATTTTAGTGGTTGTAGACCTGTTCTCTAAAATGGCACATTTTATTTCGTTCATAAGACTTCCTAACGCTACTGGTTTGGCCACGGTATTTCTTGAACAGGTTGTAAAATTGCATGGTTTCCCGTCAGTCCTGATATCAGATCATGGAAGTCCATTTGTATTCAATTTCTGGAAGAAATGCTGTACTATGGCACAAATCGATGTCTGACTATCCACTAGCCATCACCCTCAAAAGGATGGACAAACTGAGAGAACAAACCAGACATTAGAGCAATATCTTCATTGCATGCTGCATGAAATAGAAGAGAGCTGGAAGGACTTATTATGGATAGCGGAATACGCATATAACAACTCTGTACACACCAGCACAGGACAAAGTCTGTTCTACACAATCTACGGGAGACATCCACGTACCTCTGAACTAGACACTCCCACGACCCTGAAAATGCCAGCAGTAAAGACTCTGCACTCAAGTATAACCCAAGCCTTCAAAAAGGCAAATGAACACTTACTGTAAGCCAAAGACAGACAAAAAAAATTCTCGGACCAGCATCGAAAGAAAGCTCCCGATTACCAAGTCGGAGACGAGGTCTGGTTAGTATCAAAACATGTGCCCATAAAAGGTACCCGGACCTTTCGCCCAAGATATCTAGGAACCTATAGCATCAAATTGGTGATAAATCCTGTGGCCGTCAAATTAGGCTTACCATCAAGTATGCAAATTCATCCGGTGTTCCATGTATATCTTATAAAACCTGTACAACCAGGAACCTGAGTCTTAAAACAACCAAAACCTGTGCTGGCTGATGGAGAGCCTGAATTTGAAGTTAAAGATATCTTGGATTCAAAACGTATCAGATCTAAACTATACTACTTAGTGGACTGGAAAGGATACGGGCCTCAAGAAAGAACAAGGGAACCAAGTGAGCATATTTATTCACCATGTCTGATTAAGAGGTTTCACCTGAATAATTCCACCAAACCCGGACCGGACAGGAAGAATACCCTGAGAGGGGCCTTGGGGGGGGGGGAGTGCTGTCATGACCACAGTTAGGGGCACAAGTTGTGCCACAAGCAGGCTCCCACGAGCACCCTGAGGGCCTTAAAACCACTGCAAAAGGGCTCCTGGAGCCAGTCTGTGCGCCTTTGGCAACAGGGTCATTTGTGGTAAGGAAGAACTGTTCAAGTTAGGTCCCATTTATGTACATGGGCCTTTAAATCCAACATGGAAGCAACCGCATGATTCAGTTCCTGTGAACCAAACCATGCGGTCTAGTGTCTTGGGTGTTGCTCGGCCTTGGAACTACTTTACCTGGTACTATTTTACAGGGGCTATATAAACCACACCCAGGCTGCAGAACACGCTTCGCGTTATTCTGCAACTAGCAGCGTGACACTCACTGTGTCCAGCTCCTGGTCTTCAGCATCTTCCTGTAGTCCTGCAAGAACAAGAACAAGTTTATTCTGCCTGCGAATACACCATCCAGCACTCAGCATCTCAACCGGGCTGCAATCGGTGGAACTGAGAGAAGAAGAAACATTATTCATCTGTGAGTATTAGCTTAAAGACTTCCGGCGAACCACTACCACAGCTGCTGCTCGAACATTGTGACCTGCAATAACGAGAAAAGGAAAAACATTATTAGAGCGCGCGCGCTTCCAAAACATTGAATTCCATCAGTCTCACAAGAATTCCATCGCGCTACGCTTTGCTTCCATCCGGAGCACCACAGCGACATCCTGCAAAGGAAAAGGAGACATATTCAGGTTTGCTTTCAATATACAACAACCGCACAGCACTTTAATTACCTTAACGGATTCCAGGGGCCAGTTTTTCATCGCGCTCTCATCCACTCGCAGCACCAAAGTGGCCTGTAAGGAGAAGAAGAAGGAAACACAGGTTAGCTTTAAAAGACAAGGGGCCTCATTCCGAGTAGGGTGCAAAGGGATACCGGGCACCGTTAAGGACATCGGTGCTGGTAATCCCTTTACTCCCTACTACGAGGTCCCTTAGCGGATCCCGCTAGGGGTGCCTGCTTTTACCAGGCGCCCTTAGCGGGAGCCGCAAAGGAACCAGGGAGCAAATAACGGTACCGCAAATTGCGGTACCGTTATTAGCTCCCTCCCCATTCCCATTGAGCCCTGTGGGGGCTCAAATGGGAATGGGGATTGCCTTTTTCAATGGGGATTTACCGGTCCCGCAAAGGTCGGACTACTCCGGTAAGTCCCCATTGAACCAGGTCGGAGTCGGTATTGGAGGCAACCATGGTGCTAATAGCACCATGGCTGCATCCAATCTCGGAATGAGTCCCAATAAAGGCACAGCGCTTCGCGCTTTCTCTTACCTAAAACCGTGCATCTCCATCCGGCATGCCAGCAGAAAAACCTTTGCACCTGAATAGAAGATGCTAAAGACATTAACGAATCCCACCACAAACAGAACAAAGACTTACAATTAACAAACCTACCTACCAATCAGCAGATTCGGGGTCACAGCAGGCCTGGGCCCAAGGAAGGCGCACTGCACCAGTGAAGCAGCTCAGGCAGCCCGCCAACAAACGTCAAGCGTCCCTGCACAAGAAACGCAGGACGGATAGCTCACCCTACAAATAACTAAGGTGAGAAGACCCTGTGGGAAGGGGATCGGTCAGAGGGAGGAGGGAGATTCACCCATTTGAGACAGTTATCACAAATCCTCCTTCTGTAATTGCAGATTCATTATCCAGCACTGGGCAACTACTCATCCGGGGTTCCAGACCTCAGAGCCTTCCAGGCGCCCCAGGGGATATCAGGTGAGTGTAACAACTCCTCCTGGATCCTCTACTCATGTGGCCAGGGAAAGGCCATTGCTCTTGGATTCCAATTATGGGTGGTGGAGAAGCGAGGGAGAATCACCTGGGTAGAAACTTGGGGATTGGGAGTAGGGTGCCCACAGGCGAGACATGGTATCCCCCTTTTCCTATTGAAGACCAACCTATCCTTCCCCCAGCCTTTATGGGGTACTGCAAAACAACTAGAACAGCAAAAAGTGTTCCCACGTTGGGAACTCCCGTCCCCTGCACACTATCAAATGTCTGATATCAACAGACCAATCATTTATGTGTGGGATTTCCAAGGTACGGTTGGTCCCCCTATTGAGAAGGCAACTAACATTACCCTAGTCCACAATATTTTTAATGAAATTTTAACAGTTTCTGTCAGTAGTTCTAATATATCAATACAAGGGGTTGATGCATCAAAAATTACATATGACACTTTTTATAAGAAAATCACAAGAAAATGTATTATTTTGTAGGCCCAACACATTTCGAGTAAAGACTCTTCTTCTGGGGCATAATCATTTCATTAATACATTCTGGAAAAAAATACAAAGAAACGCATTTAGGGTATTTTTCACATAGTTTCTGTGATACATTGATGTACATTTTTGACATTTCAAACCATACAACATTTCTTATCCATATCCTCAGATTCAAAAAGAAAAAGAACACTATAAAAAGTTCATAATTAATCAAAAAGTTATTTATGTAGTTGTGTGTGCCATATCTAAATCTGTACCAGTCTTTCCCCTCTAGTATTTAGAGCAGGTTGTTGGAGTGTTGAACGTGAGGCTAATGTGTCATCACAATCCATGTGATGATCATCCTCACCCTTACAAGTTAGTGACGTGAAAGCTTGTACTCTTAAAATAGTATCCTAAAGAAAAATAAGAGAAGATTAAAGCTAACCTTGTGATTGTTAGGATAACTGATGTGATCCTTGTTGATCAGAAGTGGTCTGGGAGTCATCTTAAGTAGAGAAGATGCCAAACTGGTGAATCCTTACGATTCATACTGCAAGAAATATATACATATGTATTTTACCATACAGCTCCCATCATTTCCACATATTTTCCTATGAAAGTATTGGAACGAGGAAGAGGTGACTGAGAGTAACACTAAAACCTCAGTTCAGCACTTTGGTACTGGTACGAAGAAGATGCCTACAGAGTGCTTTTGAAAGTCAGTTGCAGGGGTATAAAGGGAGACCAGTGAAACAGCACAGGGAGCAGCAGAGAGGCCTGTAATTGTAATTGGTTATGTGTGTGCTCCAGCTGCTTTCTCTGGGCAATGGACGCTCCCACACCTGTGGCAACTTAACGGCTTGACTTGCTTTGGGCTCCACAGGTTGTCTGGGGCATCGGCCGGCATCCTGATTTCCTCTCAGGTCCCACCACTGCTGTTTCGTCATGACACAGGATCTCTGCTGGTCACTTCCATACAACCTGTCTCGGGAGGATAGCTCAGGGGCAAGACGACGCAGAGCAACACAGATTCGATGCCCTGGTCCGCGCTTCGAAACCTCTGGGTAATAAGCCTGTTATAAATAACCAATTAGAAACGATTATATAAATTATAAATTATATGACCAATATTGAATCCCGAAGAGTTAAATTATCCATATTTAATACTGAACTGAATGAAATCTTGAAACAAAGTCAAACATAAGTTGGATATTGAATTGAATGAAATTTCACGGGAAAAACTAATAGATGATGAAAGCTAAAGGGGAAAGTGCCCTTTTTGAAAGCAACCCACGGAAAAGAGCACCCGTGTGAAAGCGTGCAACAGAAAGGTGGAGCATACATGAAACCACCTCAAAGGGACTTCTATGAATAGATACAGTGCGTCAAGGCCAAAGACTGACAAGAGGAGACTGACACATTATGCAGAGGCAAGAGACTTACCAAGAGATGACATGAGAGTGTGAACCTTCACATAAATCCAAGAGGCTGACAAAGAGAAGCAAAGTGAAGGTGAACTTGGACACAGGGACAAATACATAAGAACCTGTGTCGGCTGAAGAGCCTAGGGTTCCTGGTTGCGTGACCTCTGATGGGTAGACCGTGTGGTCTGACAACTGCGCTTAGACCAGGGAGCCCTGCATTGTGAAAGCCAAAGACATTGTGAAATATAGCAAGAAGGAGCACTGTAAGTGAGCTGGTGATGTAAACCAGAAGGAGGGTCAAGTTGGCCTGGAGTTGTGTTGAACTTTGAAAGCCTGAAACAAATATTAGTTGCTACGTTGAAGTCTTGGGGAATGGAATCCTGAGACTTAATGAACTACAACTGGTGTCTTGAGGACGGAGCCCCATGGTCCCTTTTCTTTTTTTAGCTGTGTTGTTTGGACCTTGTGGAAGGGACCCCAAGGATTTGTGGATCTGCCTTGAACTTGGAAAGGTCATCTTGAGACTTTTGTGGAACTTTCTTGAACTTGGGAAAAGGGAGCTTAGAAGGAAGCTAAGAGCTGGACAAACCTCAGAACTTTTTGTTGGTCACCATTTCTTTGATTATTGACATCCCTACACTTTGTTTAGTTGTGAGGGTAAGCATAGGTTTTGGACAAAGACAGACTTTTAAGTGGAACTCTGACTCAGACTCGCCAACTCACTGGCTGTATGCATTTGTTTCATTTCCTGTCTTTGCTGTTTAAATTCATGAGTCAAGGTTAATACCACAGGCTTGGCCTCGCCTACCCAACTATGTTGTTCACCCGGGAGGGCCACTGGTATCTTTTCCTCTCGGGTGTCTCCCTCAGTCGGGTTCGGACCCCCTTTTTTATAGTTCCCACATGGATCTCACTCAGCCGGGCTCTGACCCCTTGTGATTTGCCAAATTCAAAGTCTTTGGACTTCAAGTCCCAGAATACACTTTCCCCTGTATTGCACCCACTTCGCTAGCTCCCCCAAATGGAAGCTGCAGGAGTTCAAGGGGATGCTTGTTGAGGCCAGGACCACCTGCCCCTCAAAGACCTGGACTTTTCTGCATTGTCCACGGAGGAGCTCTGGTGTGGGCACCGCCAGGTAACCCCGGCTGCCCATGGTTTGGCTGCCTGGATGTACAGTTCCCTCT
Source organism: Ambystoma mexicanum (assembly GCF_040938575.1). NCBI lineage: Eukaryota > Metazoa > Chordata > Amphibia > Caudata > Ambystomatidae > Ambystoma > Ambystoma mexicanum. Next base: position 835,196,942 of record NC_090929.1, read on the forward strand.
CCACACTGCACCCTCCCCTGTACTTAAAGGCCAGCAATCAGAGAGTGTTACTCTCATCTTGTCTCTGCGGGGTGTCGAACGCTGGGGCGTGGGTCTGTGCTTGCCTGGTTGACTCTGGAGCACTGCGTGGTATTCCTAGGTCTGGTCTTTGGTTCAATTCCTTTGGTGAAGAAAGGGGCAGTGAATTACACTGCCAGTAACTCCCCCCAGAGTTCTTTCCCTGTATCACCACAAACAGGTTTTTCCCCTAGGGCGCCCTCACCTTGTATTCTTGGTAGGCGGGCTCTCCTTCCTGCTCAGTCGCTGCAGGGGTGCACTTTCTGCAGGGCTACAGTTACTTCACTGACTCTTGTGTTTCTCAAGTGGTTGCCCAGTCCTGCTGAGGCTATGCTCGTATTTGTTGGGTTCTGTTCTGATGATTTGTAGTACTGTTCTATTTGTAGTTAGGGTAGGGATTGTCTCCTCTTCTTGTTGTCTTGTCCTTTGTGTGTTTATTTTCATTCTCTGTAGGTAACAAACATTCATTCTATTCTTGTTCTATTTTCTCTTGTAGAGTTAATTCTGTCCTTGTCCTGTTGTCTGCGACTTTAGCCCATCCTGGAGCGTGCGTGTTTGCGCAGCGCATATAAGACCAAAGTGTTGTGAGAAGTCTGACCTGTCCACTTTTTCCCTTGACAGGTGCTGGTGAGCGGATCCTACGGTGGTGGTGTTACTCTGAGAGCCGAGGTTGCAGAGTCCACATGGCGGTGTTAAACCTTGGTGAGTAGATCCTTCATGCCGTTCTAACCTTGTTTGTATGTTCATTCATCTTTCTCGCAGGTGCCGTGTGAGTCAAGCCGGTTGCCAGCTAGAGATTCTGTTGAGAGGTTGCTGCTGCTGGCGTAGCAGATGCTGTGGAAATTCGCGGAGGACTCGGGTAAGTATCAATGGATGTCTTTGGAGTTTATTGCAGGTAATGCACGGCCGTGGATTAGAATGCCTCGGAGAGCGTTACGCTGCGAACTGCAGAGAAACGCGAAGCATGCCTCAAGGCATGGGTGGGGATTATACAGCTAACCCCACCCTGACACACCCCAATGTCTGGCCTGCAGCGTGAGATAAGGTTCCAAAGGCCCCATGGTCCTCCATGTTACAGTTCCCGGGAATGCCCATCTATGTAGTTCTTTTCTTCAGTTATATGAGCCTGGTCCCAGAGGCACCAGGACAGGGTCCAGGAGGGCCTCTGCTGCCAGTTTGGAGGTCTGGTCCGGGCAGAGTCCCAAACATGCCTTAGTGCCCCCCACAATTTTACTGGGGCAGTTGAGCTTGTGAATCCCAGTCCTGCCAATCGTGACAGCACTCCCCCCCAAGGCCCCTCTCATCTCAAGGGTGGTTTCCTCCCTGGTCACGGTTTGGATGGGTGGTTGAGGTGGAAGCGTCTGACTTGCCATGGAGCATGGACATGGTCGCTGGGTTCCCATGTTCTGTCCTGAGATCATACCCTTTCCAGTCCACGAGATAATATAACCTGGTCCTTGCTATCTTGGAGTCCAAGATGGCCTTAACCTCAAATTCTGGCTTGCCTTCTACAATCACCGGAGTAGGAGGGGTTGTCACTCTTGTCCCGGACGATACTGGTTTTAGGAGAGAAACGTGGAACACCGGGTGAATTTGCATATTGGGTGGTAGGGCTAGTTTCATTGCAATCGGATTGACGATTGCCTCAATGGTATATGGGCCTAGGTATCTATGGCGGAAGGTCTTGGACGCCTTCTGGGAAATGTGCCTGGATGCCAGCCATGCCGCATCCCAGACCTGATAAGCTGATCTGAAACTTTCTTTTGTCTCTCCTTGGTCTTGATAAGGTGCTTGGTTGCTTCCTTGAACACCTGAGTGATTGTGGAGCGCAGGGTTGTTAATGCGGGCATCTCTAGTGTTTTAGGTGGGTCGTAAATGGATGTTCGTGAGTGTAGCCCGTATGTGGTATAGAAAGGGGTTTGTCCACTGCTGGTATGAATCGAATTGTTGTATGCGTATTCCGCTTTACACAGTATATCCTTCCAGGTGTTTTCTGTTCCTCAGGTACTGCTCCAGTGTCTGTTTCGTTCACTCGGTTTGGCCATCGGTCTGGGGATGATGGCTCGTGGACAACCGGACATCAATCTTTGCGAGCTTGCAACTTTCTTTCCAGAATCGTGAAACGAATTGGCTGCCGCGGTACGATATCAGGACCGACGAGAATCCGTGCAGACGGACAACTTGTTCCAGAAATGCCTTTGCCATGGTGGGTGCAGTTTGGAGGCCCTTCAGAGGGATGAAGTGGGCCATTTTTGAGAACAAGTCCACCACTACCAAGATGGTGTTGTAGCCCTTGTGGGGCGGCTAGTCCGTGATGAAGTCGAGCGACAGCGTATGCCAGGGTGTTGGAGGTAGCGCCAGAGGGTGGAGTAGACTTGTGGGTTTGTTCTGCGCACAAATCCCACAGGTTGACACGTATTGAACTACGTCCCTTCGCCAGGTCAGCCACCAGTAGTTCCTCTTGATTTTGGCTAGGGTTTTGGCGACTCCTGGATGGCCCTCTATCAGTGAGTCATGATAGTTGGCAATGACTTGGTCTTGCAATCTTTTGTTCGTTATATAGAGGTGTCCTTGGTAATATGGAAGCCCCTCCGTGATTGTGTTATGTTGTCCTTTTGCCACCCAAACTTGCTGTGCTTCTTTATCCATAAAACAGAGGACTTTGGCTTGTAGATCCTCCAGGGGTGAAGGAGTAGTGAGTGTGCCTAGGATCCTTTCTTCTGAGATGATCGCTATGGGGTCTGGTGTGGCATAAGCACTCTCTCCCTTGCCCATATGGGACAGGGCGTCTGCTTTGCCGGTGCGTACTCCGGGCCGATACGTGATCACGTAATCATATTCGGCTAAGAAAAGGGCCCAACAGAGTTGACGGAATAACTGGGCTTTGGCTGATCTCAGGTATTGCAGGTTGCGATGGTCTGTGATTACCGTGATCGTGTGTTTAGCTCCTAGAAGATAGTGACGCCATGCCTTAAACGCTGCCTTGATGGCCAGGAGTTCTTTGTTGGTAATCGCATAGTTCAGCTCTGGTGCCGAGAACTTGCGCAACCAGAATGGCACCGGATGCAGTTGGCCAGTATCTGGGTCTCTCTGAGAGAGGATGGCCCCCATGGTGACACTGGAAGCGTCGATTTCCACCACATATGGAAGATTTGGCCGAGGGTGTCGTAAGACTGGCGCTGAGGTGAACTTCTGTTTCATCTCCCTGAAGGCTTCTTCTGCCTCTGTGGACCGGTTGAATTGTTTATTTTTTTGTAGCAGGGAGGTAATCGGATGAATGATCTGGGAAAACCTGGGTGTGAACCGGTGGTAAAAATTTGCAAAACCAAGGCCACACTGAACCCCTTTTACAGATGTCGGCGATGGCCAATTGAGAATGACATCTACCTTGCGTGTATCCATCCAGACGCCGTGTGGGGTGAGGATAAAACTCAGAAATTAGTGTTTGGTGACATGGAAGGAGCATTTCTCTAGTTTGGCGTACACACAATGGTGCCGGAGCTTCTGGAGGACAGCTTGCACATGTACAACATGGTCTTGTCTCATGTAAATCAGGATTTCATCAATGTACACCATTGCACAGACATCTAGCAGCTCCCGGAGCACATCGTTCATCAAGTATTGGAATGCCGCTGGGGCGTTGCAGAGTCCAAACGGCATGACCTGGTACTCGTACAAGCCATATTTCGTACGGAAGGAGGTCTTCCACTCGTCTCCTTTTTTGACTCTTACCAGATGGTAGGCCCCTTTAAGGTCGAGCTTGGTGTAGATCAGGGTGTCCTTGGCCTGGTCCAAGAGTTCTGGGATGAGCGGCAAGAGATATCGATTCTTCACTGTGATTTGATTCAGCACCCTTTAATCTATGCAGTTCCTCAGATCCCCTTCCTTCTTGGGCACAAAGAAGAGGGGTGAGGCTGCGGGTAACTTGGACGGATGGATAAAACCGTTTGCTAGATACTGGTCCAGGTAGGTCTTTAGATGGAGATTCTCTTGCTCCGTTAGCACATAAATCCTCCTACATGGGATCTGGGCTCCCGTTATAAGGTCAATTTGGCAGTCATAAGGCTGATGTGGGGGGAGCGGGTTCGCCTGGTCTTTCTGAAAAACATCCTGATAGGCCATGTACTCAGGTGGAAAGGTCACAATTAGGCCCAGTGTTGATCCTTCCTTCAAGGTGGTCAGCACCCGTTCTCCCAGAAAGGCGCCCACTCTGGAACAGGTGCCTGCGCAGTCGCTGGAGAAGGTCAGTACTCTTGCGTGCCCGTCAATTTGAGGATTGTGGGCCTCCAGCTAGGGTATCCCCGAGATCATTTGGAATTGGGAAGCGCTGATGAGGTCGAAAAAGATGTTCTCCGGGTGTCCATCCTGGCAAAGGAGAGTTACCTCTTCTGTACAGTGCGTTACCGGACCTGAAGATTATTGGGTACCGTCGCCTGCTGTAACATTTTCTGAGGCCAGGTTCTGTCAGAGGGGTAGACCGATCTTCTTTGCTAAATCCTGGTCCAAATAATTGCCAACTGCGCCACTGTCCACATACGCCTCCAATGTGTGCATTTTAGATGGCTGGTTGTTGCTGATCAAGATGACCGGTACGACTAGGTGCGAGGCCTGTGATGGTTCCTTCTCCCTGCTCGACAAGCGGGCACCTACACTTGCCATGCATTGGAGTTTCCCGAACCGAGCTCTGGATCTTCTTTGTCAGTGGCTCCCACTGTCTTCCTGGATGGTTTCACTTGGCACTCAAGGAGGAAGCGTCCTGGTTTGCCGCAATACAGGCACAACTGTTGTTGCCTCCTCTTCTCTCTTTCTGCCTTGGTAAGAGGGCTCTGCAGCCCCCCAATCTGCATTGGCTCGGGATGGTTCTCGGGTTGCCGAGATTGGTTTTCTTTGGGTCGCACATTCCGTTTGGGCTTGGTCATTCTTCCGGTCCTGTAGCCTGTGATCCAGTTGTACCGCCAAGTCAATGGGCCTCCTTACAAGTCAGCCGGTACGGAAACAACAGTGGCGGTAAATCCGCCGCCACCATTGTTTCCGGACTGGCTGATTCTGAGTCCTGCAGGCAGGAGGTGTCACTCCCGCCAGGTCTGACCTAGCGGAAATAACACCACCTGCCTGCAGGCGGACATGGAAACACCGGCTCTGTCATAGACTTTTGTTCTATTCTTGTTCTATGTTCTCTTGTAGAATACGTTCTGTCCTTGTCCTGTTGTCTGCGACTTTAAACCCTCCTGGAGCACGCATGTTTGCACAGCGCATATAAGACCAAAGTGTTGTGAGAAGTCTGACCTGTCCATTTTTTCCCTTGACAGGTGCTGGTGAGCGGATCCTACGGTGGTGGTGTTATGCTGAGAGCGGAGGTTGCAGAGTCCACATGGCAGTGTTAAACCTTGGTGAGTAGATCCTTTGTGCCGGTCTAACCTTGTTTGTATGTTCTTTCATCTTTTTCGCAGGTGCCGTGTGAGTCAAGCCGGTTGCCAGCTGGAGATTCTGTTGAGAGGTTGCTGCTGCTGGCGTAGCGGGTGCTGTGGAAATCGCAGAGGACTCGGGTTAGTATCAATGGATGTCTTCAGAGTTTATTGCAGGTAAGGCACGGCCGCGGATTGGAATGCCTCGGAGAGCATTACGCTGCAAACTGCAGAGAAACGCGAAGCATGCCTCAAAGCATGGGTGGGGCTTATATAGCCAACCCCACCCTGCCACACCCCAATGTCTGGCCTGCAGCGTGAGATAAGATTCCAAAGGCCCCGTGTTCCGCCATGTTACAGTTCCCGGGGATGCCCATCTAAGTAGTTCTTTTCTTCAGTTATATGAGCCTGGTGCCAGAGGCGCCAGGACAGGGTCCAGGGGGGCCTCTGCTGCCAGTTTGGAGGTCTGGTCCAGGCAGAGTCCCAAACATGCCTTAGTGCCCCCACAATTGTACTGTGGCAGTTGAGCTTGTGAATCCCAGTCCTGCCAATCGTGACAGGCAGCCCTACTTCCCCCAGGCCTTGCAGGGTCTCTCCAGCTCGAATTCTCCCCCTCTAGCTTCCGTGCACCATCCAGCATCCCTAGCTCGCTCAGTGTGCCTGTATGTTCCACCTCCCTGGGAGAGTCAACCAGAATCAGGTGTGAGTGGTTGTAGAGGGAGGCCTGACCTTATGTGTTTCTTCCCAGTGATCTTCATCCTCTCAGTCCCTCTCTTCTTCGTCTGAGTGTTTGTATAAAAAAGAGGGGGTAGGGGGTTGGGATGTCGTAGTGTTTTCTGGTTATTATGGGAAAATTGGGTAGGGTATTGTCAGATCAGGGAAGGTAGTTGTATGGCTGTGGGTACATGGGTTCTCCTTTTCCATGAGGCTCTCGTGTTATTTACTTTCGAGAAAGGTACTGGGGTAGGATGGGACTTGGTTGAACATATCCCATTTAGACTGAGGGGTGTCGGGTAGGGGTGTGTCAGAAAGGGGGGAATACTGCATCTCTCCTGAGGGCATTCCTCCCGCATTCCCCAAGGACCCCTTGTCCCAGTGATTCTCCCGCACTAGTCTATCCTCAGGGTCTGGTTCCAAAGGCGAAGGCCGTGCCCTGGCCACCTTAACAAAAGATCCTCTGGGTCTATCCGTGAGAAAAACCTTGGGTTTTTCATATACCCTTCCGCTAAAAGTCTGGACTTCCGACCAAGGAACCTTAGCTAAAGGCTCTTCTGGAGGTGATGTCTCAAAGGGGTCTATCTCCTCTCCTATATATGCCTCTATCTCTTCTGCTTCTTGGTTTTTGGGACAAAAGCTCACCTTATAGTCCCAATCCTCACAGATATAGCACTGTTCTACATGGGAGGATTCAGATTCTATTGAGGCGGAGGACAAGACAGAAAGGGCCATTTTCCTTTTTTTGTTCAGGTGGTTAAAAAAGAATGTGGCATGTGGTTATACTCTATTTCTACCGAATGTTTCTGCAAACCGCTTGGAGATATTTCTAAGGGACGGGGTTTGTATTCTCTATGTTTGAGAGGACGGGTATCCATAAGACCTTCCAACTCCTTCCATAAAGTTTCTAGGTCTTCGGAAGATAGGAGTGGGTGGTCAGGTGGTACCTCTTTATCTGACAAAAGTGTGGATTTAAGAGTTGTATCCCTCTCAGGTAGTGTTACGCTCACCTGGCCCCCACAGAGGCGTCGATCTGGACTGGACTGCTGCGACCTCCACCAATGTGACGCGTAGGGCCGAGATGACGGACTGGACTGGCCCACCTAGCTTCGTTTGCTTGGCCTGTAGGAATATTCTTCTGCAAATGGAGAAAGGGAATTAAACACCCGTGGAGTTGAGCGTAAATCCCCCCACCCCGCTGTTCTCCCCACTGATCACCTTGGATGTCCCCTCTTATAGTCTCACCTGATGATTTGAAAAGATGAGCTCTCCATCCTGCATTGAGCGCAGGGGCGCGTAGATAACCAGTTACTTCACTGGCTCAAAGGAATTGGTGAGTTCCAGGACAATATTGACTCCGATATTCCCGGCAAGACGCCGTAAGTATGTAGTTCGAAAGAGTTCAATTACTTGACTTTCACTCTTGTCCGATTCCTTGCAGGTTGCAGCTTGACCCTACTGAAGAGTTCCTCGTGGCAACCGGTAAAGTTCTGGTAAGGATTTGCATTATCCAACACAGTTCAAAAAAATAATGTCCATATGTAACCTGTTGCTTTCTCCCTTATTCAGGCGCTGAGAGAAAGTATGAAGTCTCGGGGAATAATGCTTCCGGCGGTAAAATCAGGTAAGTCTTTTGTGGTGAGGAGGGTTCCCCTTGTTAGTCCCTTGTTTCACCTTGCTGTTCCTTTGTTTCCCCTTAGGGGCCGGGGTTCGGCTAGGATGCAGTGGAAGCTGCGCCGACCCGTGAAGAAGAATAATACTCTCGGTGGTAAAATCAGGTAAGTCTATAGGGGGTATTCCTCTGTGTATTCCCTTGGCTCACCTTGCTGTTCTTGTCTTCTCCTTAGGTGCCGGAGCGCGGTGGGAACATGCAGGAGGATGCGGTGAAATGCGAAGATGCAGCGAAGGCCGGTGAGGTCAGCGTGGCGCTGCAGCAGGCGAGGCGGCGTGCATAAAATAACTTCTTTCTTCCAGCTCGAAGGCGCGATGGATCGGGAATTCAGGTAAGGATCAAAGGTATTGCTCCTGTTCTAACCTTTTCTCCTTCTTTCTCCCTTTTTCTAGGAGCTCCAAACTCGAGGGGGGCGTGGCAGAAGACTGGATGCAGACTTGCAGGCATGGTGAGCGTTACGCTGCTGGATGCAGAATAACGCGGAGCGTGTGCTGCTCTTCGGGAATGGTTTAAATAGCCTCCAAGGTAGTCCCAGGTAAGTATTCCTCCCCAGCCCCACCTGAGTAAAAAAATAGTCCCACTGTAAAATAGTCCCTTCCAAGCCTTGTTTGGCTTGGAGCTCTGCAGCATGGTCTGCATCAGGTAAGTTTGCAGCATGGTCTGCATCAGGTAAGTTTTAATCTATGAGCCTGGCGCCTATGGCGCCAGGACTGACTCTCCATATGAGCCTGGCGCCAAAGGCGCCAGGACTCCACCCAAATAGCCCCTAGCGGGGTTTGTTGGGCTTCCTTGGGGTAACTTGATGCCTGCTTCCGGGGTTGCTGGACTTGGTCTGGGTCCCGGGGGTAGGCATCATGACAGCACTCCCCCCCAAGGCCCCTCCTAAAGTCGTTCTTCCCTGTGGTTTCGGTTTGTCTGGGAAATTTCGGTGGAATTTTTTCACCAATCGGGGTGCATGAACATGGTCACTAGGTTCCCATGACCTTTCCTGTGGTCCGTAACCTTTCCAGTTGATTAAATAAAAACGTTTTGACTTTATCATCTTGGAGTCCAGGATGTTCTTAACTTCACATTCGGGTTCTCCGTCTACAAGGATGGGGTCTGTTGGCTTGGTTAGTCTTGTCCCTGGTTGTACTGGCTTCAAAAGTGACACATGAAAGACGGGATGAATTTGCATATTAGCAGGTAAGTCCAAATTGACAGCCACCGGGTTGATAACGGCCTTAATAGAGTAAGGTCCCAAATATCTGGGGTTAAAGGTCCGAGTTCCCTTTAGAGGTATATGTTTTGTGGCTAACCATACTTGGTCCCCTATTTGGTATTGTGGAGAATCACTTCTATGTCGATCAGCATCTTTCTTATATTTTTCTTTCGCCTGTTTTAAATGTGTTGTTGCTTCTTTAAAGGCTTTTATAATCATAGCGTGCAGATGGTCCACTGCGGGCATTTCTAAGTGTTGGGGTGAGTCAAGGCCTGAGGTTCAAGGATGGTGCCCATATAAGGTATAAAAGGGGCTTTGTCCAGTTCCAGAGTGTACTGAATTATTGTATACATATTCGGCGATCCAAAGAATGTCTTTCCAATTACTCTCCGTCTGATGTAACATACAATGCAGGTATTGTTCGAGAGTCTGGTTGGTCCTCTCCGTTTGACCATCGGTCTGGGGGTGATGACTGGTTGATAACCTCACATTGATTTGCGCCAATTGACAGCATTTTTTCCAAAAATGTGAAATGAATTGACTGCCCCGGTCAGAGACCAATACGGACGGAAATCCATGTATGCGAACAATGTTTTCGAGGAACTCCTTGGCCAGGATTGAGGCAGAAGGTAATCCCTTTAAAGGAATAAAGTGGGCCATCTTGAAAAAAAGATCCACAATAACTAGAATGGTGTTAAATCCATTGCATGGGGGTAGATCAGTAATAAAGTCTAATGATAAGGTGTGCCATGGTGTAGGCGGAATGTCTAAAGGTTGTAAGAGGCCAGCTGGTTTTTTCTTCTGACTTTTGTTTTGGGCGCAAATGCCACAAGACATTACAAATTACTTCACGTCTTTTCGCCAGGTGCCACCAGAATTGTCTCTTAATTTTAGCTTCAGTTTTTGCGATACCTGGGTGTCCTTCCATCAGGGTGTCATGATAATTGGAGGTGACTAGTTCTTGTAGTTCCTTGTGTGGTAGAAATAGTCGCCTTTGATAATAAGGTAGGTCATTGATGACTGAGTAGTCCAGGCCTTTCTTCACCCAGTCCTGCAGGGCTGTTGGATCGAAGAGTTGTTGGATCTTTACCTGAATGTCCTCTAGACTCTGTAGAGTAGTCATGCCAAGAATCCTTTGTTCAGGAATTATAGTTACTGGTTCAGAGTTCACTTCTGCCTCTCCCATCCCTATTCGGGATAAGGTGTCTGCTTTACCATTCTTACAACCTGGTCGATAGGTTATCACGAAATCGAACTCGGGAAAGAACAATGGCCATCGGAGTTGACGTGACGATTGGGCCTTGGCTGTCTTTAAATACTGTAAGTTCTGGTGATCGGTGATCACAGTAATGGTATGCATGGCCCCGAGAAGATAGTGCCGCCAAGCCTTGAAGGTGGATTTAATGGCTAATAACTCCTTATCTGTAACCGCATAGTTTAACTCAGGTGCCGAGAACTTTCTGGACCAAAACGCTACTCAGTGAAGCTGGCCAGTTTCAGGGTCCTTTTGAGACAGGACAGCTCCCATGGCTAGATTGAATGCATCAGTTTCCACTATGTATGGAATTTCAGGGCGCGGGTGCTTTAATACAGGTGCAGACGTGAATTTCGCTTTCAGCTCTTGGAAGGCATTTTCAGCTTCTTCAGTCCACATAAAGCGTTTATTTTTTCGCAAGAGTGCTGTGATGGGATGTACAACATGTGAAAATTCCGGGATGAATCTGCGGTAGAAATTGGCAAAGCCGAGCATACTTTGCACTCCTTTAACGGAACTTGGTGATGGCCACTTAAGGATTGCGTCCACCTTTCGTGAGTCCATTCGGACTCCCTTTGGGGTCAAGATAAACCCAAGGAATTCAACTTCTGTGGCATGAAAAACGCATTTTTCCAGTTTTGCATATAGTTTGTGCTGGCGCAATTTCTCAAGGACTGCTCGGACGTGCTTCACATGGTCAGATTCTGAAGAGGAGTATACTAGAATATCATCGATATGTATGACAACACAAACGTCAATGAGTTCACGAAGGACATCGTTCATGAAGTATTGGAAGGCTGCAGGTGCATTGCACAACCCGAAAGGCATCACCTGGTATTCGAATAACCCATACTTAGTGCGGAAAGCAGTCTTCCATTTGTCGCCCTCTTTTACACATACCAGATGGTATGCCCCCCGGAGATCTAATTTAGTGTATATGCAAGCGTCCTTCACTTGGTCTAGTAGTTCAGGGATCAGAGGCAATGGGTATCGGTTCTTAACAGTTATCTGGTTCAATGCGCGGTAGTCTATGCATGTTCTGAGGTCACCTTCCTTTTTGGGCATGAAGAACAAAGCTGAAGATGCAGGGGACTTAGATGGGCGAATAAAGCCATTGGCAAGGTACTGGTCTAAGTATTGTCGTAGTTGAAGGTTCTCAGGTTCCGTAAGGGCATAGATCCTGCTACAAGGGGGTTGTGCACCGGGTATGAGATCGATTTGGCAATCGAACGATCTGTGAGGAGGTAAGGTGTTTGCCTGTTCTTTTTGGAAGACATCCTGGAATTCTTGGTATTCAGGAGGGAGTTGCATGACTGCTGTGGTTATTGTGGCCAGGCCTGCGCTCAGATTTTTCTTTGGGTAACAGGTTTGTGCACAATCCGGGAAGGTTATTCTCTTCTCTCGCCAATCAATACAAGGATTATGTGTTTCCAACCAAGGTATCCCCAGCATTATTTGGAACTGTGGGGCCTTGATTAGGTCAAACACAATAGCCTCTCGATGCCCATCCAGACCCAATAATGTAATCTCTGCGGTGGAATGAGTTACAGGCCCAGAGGCAATTTCAGTTCCATCAACTGTGGTGATGACATCTGAGGTGGTTTTTCGGCAGAGAGGCAGATTCATCCTGGAAGCCAATTCGTAGTCCACATAGTTTCCTATGGCCCCGCTACCTATGTATGCCCTTAATGCGTGCATACGCGATGGCTGCCCTGGATCTACGAGGACCATTGGTATGATGAAATGCAAGGTCTGAGTATCCTTCTTCAAGCTCGGCAAGAGGACCTCTACGCTTGTCGGGCGTAGTCGTTTCCCGAGTCTGACTCCATATGGCTTTTATCAACAGCTCCTACCACCTTCTTGGGTGGTTTTACAGGGCAACCCTATAGAAAATGCCCAGAGGTTCCACAATATAGACACAATTGCATTTGCCGTCTCCTTTCTCTTTCCTTCTGGGTTAAGGGTCCTTTAACCCCTCCAATTTGCATGGGTTCTGAAGCCTCTGCTCCTTTGGGGTTAGCGTGGGTTTTGACCAACACCCTGTTCTCAAACTTGGCTCGATCAGCCTTTCAGTTCTGAACTCTGTGATCTAACTGGACCACTATGTCTATATATTCAGCACAGTCTTGAGGTGGGTTCACGACTTGAGCCAAGACATCCTTGAGTTCTCCTCGAAGCCCTCGATGAAATAACGTGATTCGTTGTACCTCAGGCCATCCAGTTTCCACTATCAACCTATTAAAGGTCGCGATGTAAGATAGAAGGTCCTGGTTACCCTGTCGTAGGGACAAAAGTTTGTTATCCAGGGTCTGTCCTTGGGAGTGCCGGGAAATAGTTTTTCCATGCTCGTTTGAAAGCCCTGAAAATCCCGAAGAATTGGGTCATCCTGAGTAACTAGTGGAATTGGCCAATCAGCTGCACTGCCGCTGTGATATGACAATACAAAGGCTACCTTGGCTTGATCGTTTGGGAAGGCTCCAGGTCTGCATAAAAAGTGCAAGCGGCATTGGTTCATAAACACAGCAAACCTTTTGGGATCTCCAGCAAAGCGTTCGGGTGGAGCTAATGGAATATTTCCAGGTAGGTTTATTTGCACAGGGTTACTCGATAACACAGGAGCTGGATTTCCCCCGGAACCAGGTAGGGGTGCTTGTCCAGCCTGGCTTTCAATAGTTGCCTAGCAAGGTCATCAGTACGCTCCTTTGACAAAATCAGTTCCCTCCTAAGGGCATTGGTTTCTTGACGGGCGGAATGCACTTCGGCCCTCAGTTCCCCTAGTAATTGGGCCAATTGGTCAGTCTCTGAGGTATCCATAACACCCGGGTGGGAATTTGTAGGTAGGCTTCGCGTTCTGTTACGCTCACCTGGCTCCCACAGAGGCGTCGATCTGGACTGGACTGCTGCGACCTCCACCAATGTGATGCGTAGGGCCGAGATGACGGACTGGACTGGTCCACCTAGCTTCGTTTGCTTGGCCCATAGGAATATTCTTCTGCAAATGGAGAAAGGGAATTAACCACCTGTGGAGTTGAGCGTAAATCCCCCCACCCCGCTGTTCTCCCCACTGATCACCTTGGATGTCCCCTCTTATAGTCTCACCTGATGATTTGAAAAGATGAGCTATCCATCCTGCATTGAGCGCAGGGGCGCGTAGATAACCAGTTACTTCACTGGCTCGAAGGAATTGGTGAGTTCCAGGACAATATTGACTCTGATATTCCCGGCAAGACGCCGTAAGTATGTAGTTCGTAAGAGTTCAAATGCCTGACTTTCACTCTTGTCCGATTCCTTGCAGGTTGCAGCTTGACCCTACTGAAGAGTTCCTCGTGGCAACCGGTAAAGTTCTGGTACGGATTTGTATTATCCAACACAGTTCAAAAAAATAATATCCATATGTAACCTGTTGCTTTCTCCCTTATTCAGGCACTGAGAGAAAGTATGAAGTCTCGGGGAATAATGCTTCCAGCGGTAAAATCAGGTAAGTCTTTTGTGGTGAGGTGGGCTCCCCTTGTTAGTCCCTTGTTTCACCTTGCTGTTCCGGTGTTTCCCCTTAGGGGCCGGGGTTCGGCTAGGATGTAGTGGAAGCTGCGCCGACCCGTGAAGAAGAATAATACCCCCGGTGGTAAAATCAGGTAAGTCTATAGGGGGTATTCCTCTGTGTATTCCCTTGGCTCACCTTGCTGTTCTTGTCTTCTCCTTAGGAGCCGGAGCGCGGCGGGGACGTGCAGGAGGATGCAGTGAAATGCGAAGATGCGGCGAAGGCCGGTGAATTCAGCGCGGCGCTGCAGCAGGCGAGGCGGTGTGCATAAAATAACTTCTTTCTTCCAGCTCGAAAGCGCGATGGATCAGGAATTCAGGTAAGGATCAAAGGTATTGCTCTTGTTCTAACCTTTTCTCCTTCTTTCTCCCTTTTTCTAGGAGCTCCAAACTTGAGGGGGGCGTGGCAGAAGACTGGATGCAGACTTGCAGGCACGGTGAGCGTTACACTGCTGGATGCAGAATAACGCAAAGCCTGTGCTGCTCTTCGGGCGTGGTTTAAATAGCCTCCAAAGTAGTCCCAGGTAAGTATTCCTCCCCATCCCCACCCGAGTAAAAAAATAGTCCCTAGGTAAAATAGTCCCTTCCAAGCCTCGTTTGGCTTGGAGCTCTGCAGCATGGTCTGCATCAGGTGTGTTTGCAGCATGGTCTGCATCAGGTAAGTTTTAATCTATGAGCCTGGCGCCTATGGCGCCAGGACTGACTCTCCATATGAGCCTAGCGCCAAGGGCGCCAGGACTGCACCCAAATAGCCCCTAGCGGGGGTTGTTGGGATTGCTTGGGGTAACTTGATGCCTGCTTCCGGGGTTGCTGGACTTGTCTGGGTCCCCGGGGGTAGGCATCATGACAGGTGGAGAAACCTTCTCACCTGTTTCTATGAACCCATCCGGATGTTCATTCTGGGGCCAATTCAGAATATCTGGGCTTTCAGTGGTTCTTTAGGGAGGGGTTTCCACACACTCTCGTGCACAAGGTTTCCTAGTATCTCACCCCTATGTATATTTGTAGAAGTTGAAGAAATGTTGAACAACACAAACCTCAGCTCATCTCCACAAGAAAGAAGGAGTAGTATTCTCAGGTCTCTTTTCCTGGGTGACAGTACATAGATGACTGGGCTAGCGGCAACCTTTACCTGTAAACCCAGAGGGATCAGGATTGTATCTCTCGCTGGTATCAAATAACCTTGGGGGGATAGAAGATGGTGTATATTACCCTCTACCACCTTTCTTTCAGGAGGAATTGCCTGAGGGGTTAGTGGATGAAAGCTAACTGCTATTTATAAAGGGAGTCTCTTGGGTGGTTGGTAAATGAGTTTTCCATAGATTTTCCCCCATTGGTGGAAAAAGTGGCCGGAGTAGATCGTTTTTCCTCCATGTAAAGGGAGTTGGAATTACCGTGCAGAAAACTGCAGTTGTTTGCTTTTTGTCTTGATCCTGGGTGTGAGCTATTGGACCACAATGGATTCTGGTCTCTAATCTGGCGGGATCTCCAAATGTTTCAATTGAGTCCAATCACATTCTGACACCACATATGAGGAACCCATGGTATCAAAATCAAGATAAACACAAAAGATATGTTTGGAAAATCTTTATTGTTCTCGTAAAGGGGTTTGAAGAATGCCTATCTTGCCCTACGTTTAAGATGCTAGCACGCTCGACCATCACATGATAAATAACACAGTCCTACACAGTGCCATCTTAACCACTTTTGGGGCGCTGGGCACGGACATCTTTGGGGCCCCCTCCACCAAACCAAAGGAATTAAGTGATCAAAAATATCTGGTCGCACCCCCTCGTCCTGATCACACCCTATAGGTTGATATGCCGCTGTCGAAATAAGCATGTTTTCTCCCTTTAAGTCCCCTTACCCTCTTCATTCTTGCTCTAATCAGAATAATAAACAACTAGCATCTGAAGGCCAACATTAGCAGTCTACAAAGAGGTTACTTCGGTTCTAGTAAAGATACAGGATACTTTTTATCAATAGCATCCAGGAAGGTATGCAGCCTTTAGTATTAATGCAGGACCTATGTAAATGGTACATGTGACCCAGAATAGACAGATCACTATATAGAGCGCTATATAAATTCCAAAACACATAACATAACAGAGAACTCACATTAGCTGCATCGCAGAATGCAAAAGTGCTCAAGCATGTATAGAGGAGACCAATTGGACGGAAAGCGAAATCTACACATACCATGGCATGGATATTATATGCAGATTAGAAGCTACCAGGAAGGTGTCTGTATCCAGACAGACTGAGATAAGAAGTAGGATATGGTTTTCAAATAGTGTTGTTATTGGAGATCAAAGGAACAAGTTTTGTGGTGTGCAATATATCATTGCTCACTATTATAGTGGAAGGAACACTATAGCCTGTGAGACTTTTATGACGATCATACCGTGCGAAGGAAATCACTCTGAAGGGCTGACAATTTTGAAAGGTTTAGGGACTGGCAATTTTGAGAGCTTAGGCAATACAAGATTAAATGAGATGCCAAGGATCCCACATTGGTTAAGGAGTGAATGTGTGCCAACTCCGCAATTTCTGCATTTGAACACTTTCTGTTCCAGTTCTTATCATGAACTAAAACAATCTCATTTTATAAATCTGTCTTTGAAAGTACACAAATAACATTTCCAAACATGACCATTTGTAAAAACAAAATATTATAGAAGGGTGTTACGCAAAATGGGAATGATTCTAGCTTCATTCTCTCCATCATAAAGGGAAGTATAGAAGTACCGGCATACCAATCGATGTGATTTAACACATTTAACCTGGGTTTTTCTTTTGTATTTTAAAGCTTTAAATACTTCCAAAACAATAGCTTGTGACATTGTCATTCATAAACGTGCATAAAAAACTTTGACTTTTACAAAAAAGCAAACTGTGTTTTCTGTCAAACGAGCAGACCTTAAAATATGCTTGTCCGAGGCCTGCAACATCTGGTCTGCTCTCTTCTGTCTAAGGCCTACATAAGAAGATAAATCAAGTAATGGGGTAAACAATACCTTTGCATGCAAGAAGGCAAAATTCACATAAGCCAGCACAGTAATGTAAAAGATATTAGATGATCTACCTGGATCACTGTATCGTCTGCTGACAAAGCCAGGATACGAGAATGAAAGCTTTTGTTCCACAGTCTTGAATTTGAATACTTATTCACCTCTTGGACTTACAGTTTATGCTCATGGTTGGAGGTGATTGCCTAGGTTTTACAACATCCCATCTGAACAAACCAATTTCTAGACCTTCACCATACAGATGATATGTTCGCTTTTATAGCCACCCCTATCTGGTGCAGGTACATTGCTGATAATAGCACCTGTTGTGCTATAAAAATCAAGTACATATCAGGCAGGTTTATAACATTTAAGCATAGGAAAGGGTCAGCCAGCTTTGCTGGAATGTGCTATTCTTCTCTTGCATACTAACATATATCTCTGCAATTAGTGCTTGATACACTGAGTTAACTTCTAAACGAGTGTGGCATTTAATTTATCAATATGCATTTCAACTTTAGATACTGCACATGAGAAACTTAATTCCCACAGGAAGGAAAGAATGCCACAGAGTTGTGCCGTTAGGAACACACATACTATGTATACCACAGTGAACACAGAAGGCATTACATGATGACTTGATCAAGGCAGAATGTACTTGTCAAAACAGACAGGCAATGGGCTAAGAACCTCAGTAGCCATGCCATAAAATATCCTGACACGTGCTATTTAAAACTATGGAATTTTACTTCTTTAGATCAGGCCCCCTTGTGGGCCCCCCCCCACAAGGTGGGGGCCCTGTGCAAGGGCACCGTTTGCCCTCCCATAAAAACGTCTCTAGTCCTAGTGGAGTCTGTCAAAACAAAATGGCCTATGCTAACAAAACCTATTACCAGCCCTTACTCTAATGTAACAAATATGTGTGGGGAAAATCAATATGCAAAAGGAATAGTGTTCACAATATAACATGTCAGGATCAAGATGGCTGAGTCAGTTCTCCTCCCCATGTTGGACAGCACATCGTAAGGTGGCCCCCGTAGATAGGATGGCACACTCTGGCTCTCAAAACAAAAGCAGTTCAAAAAGTGGGTCGAGGCCCACTTGGCCTTCCACATTAAAGTCACTAATTCCAGCTTTCAAAAGTTCTTTCACAGTTCAACAAACAGTTCACGCAGGTCTCCCTCAGTCAGGCATGGACCTCTCAAAGCAAATGTTTGAAGCAAAAAGTTCACTTAGGTCTCCCTCGGTCGGGCTCAGACCTTTCAGTCAAAGCACTTGCACGTGTTCCCTTCCCCAAGCTTAATTCACATTCTTTAGGGTTTGTCTTCCCCTAACTTACCACACTTCCGGTTTCCATCAGTCGGGCTCGGACCCTTTCCTGATGTCGAATACTTTTGGATCTGTGAGGCTTTTGCTATAGACCTCCGAAGGACCACTTCAACTTTCCCTTCAATTTACGCATTTTAAAGTTCATTCATCTTGTCGCTTTAGAACAAAACACCTCACCATTTGCAGAGACTTTAGAGTGGGCCACTTCCTTTTGCCAGACCACTCCGCTACTCAGTATCACTGGCTTCACAGTTATCAGTAATTCAAAGTTCACCCCAGGTCTGCCCTCCTTCTCGTTGCATTCACACACGTGCAGCCTTCAAGTGTGAGATATACTATTGCAACATCAATCTTTCCTTTACACACATTCATTTCGCTAACCAACCCACCGGCTGTGTGTATTCCTTTCCTGTCTTTGCTGTTTAAATTCATGAGTCAGGGTTAATACCACAGACATGACCTCTACTCCCCAACCCTGTTGTTCACTCAGGAGGACTGCTGGTATCTTTTCCGCACAGGGGTCTCCATCAGTCGAGTTCGGACCCCCTTTTTACAGTTCCCACACGGGTCTCCCTCAGCTGTGCTCGGAACCCTGATGATTTGCCAAATTCAAAGTCTTTGGACTTCAAGTCCCAGAATGCACTTTTCCCTGTTTTGCTCCCACTTTGCTAGCTCCCCAAAAATGCCATTCTGGCATTTTGGGAGCTGCAGGAGTTTAAGGGGATGCTTGTTGAGGTAAGGGTCTTGCCACCGGCCCCTCAAATACCTGGGATTTCCTGCTTTGTCCAGGGGAGGAGCTCTGGTGTGGGCACCACCAGGTAAACCCAGCTGGCCCTGGATTGGCTCCCTGGAGGTACAGTTCCCTGTCAACACTGCAGCCTCCCCTTTACTCACAGGCCCAGCAATCAGGCAGTCCATCTTACTCCAGGCCTTCCAGGGTCTCTCTAGCTTGGATTCTCTCCCTCTGGCTTCCGTGCACCATCCAGCATCCCTAGCTCGCTCAGAGTGTGCCTGTATGTTCCACCTTTTATTTATTTTTATTTTTTATTGTATATGGTTCAAAACAAAACATATCATTAGAACCTTTACAATTCTTACTCTCACAGAACAATAAGTATGTAAAAAAGGAACACAAAAGAAAAAGTAAACATAGATTGATAACGTCTTTCCACGTAAAACATTCAATAAAAACAATGGGCCTCATTACGAGTTTGGAGGCAGCCATGCCCTTAATAAGGGCGTGGCTGCCTCCAAACTCGGGTCCGGGTCCGTGGTCCCTGAATGGGGAAATACCGGGCCATTCCGACTTTGGAGGGCCCAGTATTTCCCATTCAGGGAACCCGGACCTGGACCATCCCCATTCCCATTGAGCCCAATGGGAATGGGGAGCATGCTAACAATGGGCCCGTTAATGACATGCCTGTGTTAGCATGCTGGTCCCCTCGCCGGACCCGTAAAGGACGTCTGGTGTGACCAGACGTCCAGAGTGGGTCCCGCGAGGGAACCTCTTAATGAGGCGGTACGGGGTTAATGGCGCTGGCACCTTTACCGGCGCCGTTAACCCCTTACTGCCTCACTTGTAATGAGGCGCTATGTTTCTAGATCATGAAATCGCTGTGGGGAGGTCTTGACCACACCACCGGCCTAGGATCATACTGCTTTACAGACTTCCCTTGTTACTATGGTATTATAATACCATTTGTCCCCTTTAGTTTCTTCATACGGGGGGTGCCCCACACTCCCTGTTTTCCTGAAGAGGTGACTTGGCTTCATGTTTTCTACACAGGCTTACCCACTGGGGACCACTTCCCTTCCACTCTAACTAAGAAGGTTCAGACTCTTCAGGATTTCTACCACCATTGCAGTTAGCTGTACTTCTTGACCTGAGATCATTCTCTCCTAGAAGTGTTCTGACAAGATTCCAACCGCCCTGTCCGTGAATCTTCTTAGCTTAGCCAGCCTCAAGGTCCAAGTCCCTACGCACTCCATTAAAATGTGGCAGAGCGATTGTAGTCTTGGGTTGGCACAGACTTTACATAATTTGACTGGTGAAATCCTGTCTTCGTATGGCCAGGATTTCACCAGTAGGGAGAAGATTCAGTCTTGGCTGCAAAAAGTTAGACCTTACTCTTGGATCAGGGTACTTTTGTAAATCGCGGGCGAGAGAGCCTACATTTTTTTCTGCCTTCAAGAACGCATTGCATGGAGTGGAGTTTCTGACCATGGCTATGGTTTCGATCCAATTCATGCGTTCTAAATCTCGTTTTACCTTGAGCGGGTTGTTAATCAGGGTCTCTGGACCCAACACTATCCTATCGAGGATAGATTTTACCCTGCTTTCCAAACCCATTAATATACGTGATTTGGAGCTTTTTAGATGTACTCTGATGTCTTGCTACAATGAGCCTGGGCTGGGGTTTATTATCTCTCTGTAGAGTTTAACTAATTTCCACTCCACTCGGCACTTTAATGAGATGAGACCTAGCTCAAACTGTATGCTCTAACCCGGGGTATTTAGGGGAAGACTAAGGTATTACTTCCAAATTCTGCCTTCTATTCTGGCCCAGTTTAGATTCCAGAGTGATACTTTGGCTTCTAAACCGTACAGGATGGCCGGTGCTATTTTGGCTATATAATATTTTATCATCGGCAGTATGGTGAATTTACAATACTTCCCCTTGATCTTTTTCATTTGGGGTATCATGTCCTGTGCTTTGGAGAGGGTGTCCAACTCCTGGTTAGTTGGGCTGGCATAGATCTTATACCCAAGGTATACTCGCGGTATTAACTGCCCATTCAGGGACCATCTATCAAAGCTAATTTTCTTCTTTGGATGTTTGAAGACTAGGATCTTCAATTTTAGTGGGTTTATAACCAGGCCGTTTTCTCTCAGTGTATTCTCCCAGTTTGGTCAAAAGTCTTTGGAGGCCCATGGCTGTTCTATCCAACAGAACGATGTTGTCCGCATGGGCCAACCAAAAGATCTTCTTCCCATTAAGGATTTGGCTGGCCAATGCAGCCTGTTCAAGTTCTTGTCCGATATCTGACAGGAAGAGGTTGAAGAATAAAGGCGCTCCCAAACACCCCTGCCTTACTCCTCTCCCAACAACCACTGAGTCTGACAGATTTCCCTTCTCGTCTAGACGAACCCTCACAGTTGTGTCTCGATGCAGCTCCATCAAAATGGCCAACAGGCCCTCTGGGACGCCCTTTTGTCTAAATTGTGCCCACAACTTGCCTCTACTGATCTTATCAAAGGCTTTGGAAAGGTCGATCCAAGCCCCACATAGTGGCAACTACCTCTTCCCTGTGGTGGTCTCACTAACCAGACTCAGGGTCACCCCATTTAGTGCTGTAGACAACCCCGTTTGAACCCTGTTTGAAATCGAGACAGCGCCCCCACATTGTCCACCCAGTGTGTGAGCTCCTTGACTACCAGTCTCATAAAAATCTTACTTTCTATATCTAAGAGGGTGATTGGGCGATAGTTAACAGGATCAGTCCTGTCGCCCCCTTGAAGAATGGAATGACCAAGGCTGTTTTCCATGACGGGGAAAACTGTTTAGCAATCAGAATCTCCTTAAGGAGATTCCTAAGAAACCCAGCCCAGAGTTCTGGTTCGTTTTTAGGACCTGGTATGTCAGGCCACTAGGACCGGCTGCTTTGAACGTTGAGGAGCCTCTGATTATCTCCAAGATTTCGCCGACGTCCAAATTCAAAGCCCAATCGATGTCCAGCGGATCTATCTTCTCTTCCTCTCTGGGCTTCTTAAAGATTCTTGAGAGATGTTCTATCCTTTTGCTTTCCGTGATCAAGTTGCACAGAGTGCTGTTTGATTGAGAATCCAATTGGCCCATGACCAACCAAAATCCTCTGGTGTTCGTCTCTGCCAGGAGCTTTAACATTTGTTCCCCGTTGTTTTGCAGACACGCCATTCTGTGGTTTTTAGACCAATGTATATAATTGCTCCTGATGCCGTTTGCTTCCTTTTTATAAACCTCTGGGCCTAAGTTCAGCTTTCTCAGGCTGTGTAGCTCTTTCCTTGTTTCTCTTTTTTTGGCTCTTGACTCTTCATCGAACCCGTGTAAGTGGTGTTGTTTGACCCCTGTGGCTGGCATTTTTGGGGGCACAATTGACCAGATAAAGTTAATGTAATTATCTGGCCGGCAGTGATCTATTAAAGTGGAGTTTGGTATTCTATTTAATTCTCTGTTTAGTTTTTCTCCCGCTAGCCTGTATTTAACTAGCCTCACTCTTCCTTTACTCCCCTCTAGTTCGTGTTTGTGTACCATCTGAGGATGTCCTAGTAGACAACTCTAACCTGGAGTGCTCACTGCCACCCTCCAGTTTTATTTCCTAATGTAGATGTTAAGGAGAAGAGACTTGGGCTGACAAAGATGTAGTCTAGTATAGACGAGGAGTCACCCCGCATCCATGTCATAGGAATGCCTTTATCCCCCTCCGAACTCCCATTTAGCATTTGAGGTCCCACAAACTCATGAAAGCCAACCATTGTAGCCCTCTCCTTGAGACTTTTTTTCTCGCAACTCTGTCCTACCCACATGACTGCTGTACACATACGAAGTTGAAGTCCCCTGCCACTGTTATATTGGCCCTACCCATTTCTGCCTTGATTGTTGTCATTAGGGCACCTAGGGTGGCCAAAAATGCTTCAAGTGAGGAAGAGGTGGGGTTCCAGTACACGTCTATCACCACTACCATCAGGTTTGGTATCTCTAAGTTAAGATGTATCATACTGGCTAGAATGCCAACTTCATTCTTAAATATCAGGGTGGCGGCCTTCACTGAGCTGTTTTTAAATGCTAGTAAAAGCCCACCTGCTGGTCTGCCCAGCGATTTTTGACTGGCTGGCAGCCAGTGTGTGGTAAAGCCCTCTATCTCTATTGCATTGACCACCCAGGTTTCTTGAAAAACAAAATGTTCATCTTAAAGACTGTCTTTAACTTTTTTCGATCTAAAAGTGCTGGAGCCCCGCGTATTCCAACTCACCACATGGAGGCCTGTTTGACTAAAGTTATCTCGAACCCAAGCCTATACTCATTAAGACTTGGGTTAGGATTTCGGGAAGGGCGGCTAACATCTTTTCTTCTTTTGAGGTTCCTCCCGAAATCGCTGATCCTTCAGTTCCGCGTCCCAAGGGATCTCTTTCTTGACTCTGTGTACTTGTACTTGTGGGCTCTTGCTGTTGATTGGTTCCTTCCAGGATTGTTTCAATAAGTTCTTTGTCCACTTTTAGGCCTTGATCTTCAAAAGCCCTGGCAGCTTTTAGAATTGCTTCATATGCCTTTATGGAGCTCAACCCTAGATCCCCCTTAAATAAGTTTTTGCGTTCTGGGAATCTGACATATTCTATGTCCACAGATGCAAATAAATACAGGCTCTTGATTTTCTTGAACACTGATAAGATCGTGCCTCTACTGAGAGACTTGTATTGATTATTCTTTCATGTGGATTGTAGCCAGAGTCTTGGCACTTCAAAGCCTGTTGTAGTTTCCTCCCTTTCCTCCTCTTGCATGGTTTTATTATACCGCAGCTGGGCATTCACCCTTCGCATTTGCGTGATCTCCTTCGATTTTCCAGACCCATTCTATGTCCCCTGGATTTTCTGAAACTTGCCTTCTCCCTTTTCAGATGTCACCACATTGGGAGTAATTGGTACGGCATTAGCCGATGAACTTGCTGCTTTCTTGGGTGCTGATAAGAAAATTGGCGCTAGTTTCGATTTCACTCCTTTTGAGTCACAGTGCCTCTCTTTTGTAGCTTATTTTGCTGAAAGATTGGGGCTAGTTTCCCATTCTTCCCTTTTTGTTCCCCCTCATCTGGCCGGGCTACTTGAGCTGTCACCCCCTGATGCTGAGGGGGGATGCCCCTCACCCCTGGTTTTTGATTACAAGTAGTATTGCTGGCATTTTGACTTGGGTTTAGTTGTTCATCCATCTGCAGGTTTATGCTCACACACAAATCTCAGGGAGTCTTTAGATAAAGTCTGGTGCTGTTGTTTCTCAAAGGCCTGGGCTTGTCTCGTCCTTGGGGGCATGCTGGCCTGTGAACTGGATTCCATCGAGGGCTTTGATACTCCATAGTTATGGGTGGCTGTGAGCCCATCGAGCGCTGGCAATGTGATGTTGCACACAAAGTTGTGTATCCCTGCATTTTTAGTTTTTAGTTTTTCAATTTTTTATTTTTTTTCCCCTGTTCTTCTTTGGGTTGTTCGGGGCAAACTTCTGCCCCTTTTTTCCACCTTCTTTTCTTTTCAATCTTCTTTGTCTCTTATAATTTTGATTACTTGCGGCATCCAATCTTGGTCTCCGGTGGCCCCGTTTCCCTCGACGTCTTGGATTTCCCTTGTTGCGCTCCTGTTTTCGGTTGACTCCTCCACTTGGTCTTCAATCACCTGGGCCAATCTCATGAATTCTTCCAGAGTGGATTCTGGTAGTGTGGTGTCATCGTAAATCCTTGAGCTTTCTACTGCGTTGACCATCCCTTTCTCTTGTGGCCCGAGATGGGAGTGCATAGCTTGCAGTAATTCTCTAATTTGGGATCTTGATGTTGCTTCTTCCTTTCTATTCGCTAGAGAAAGTCTCTGAATGGAAGCGATGTCAAGACCCTGCTTGGCTACTTCAATTCTGATGTCATTTATTGTGGGAATTATAGAAGAGGTGATTGCATTCTTGAGGCCCACCATAGAGGAGTCACATTTAGCTACTTCTTCTGTTAATTCGAGGAGGATCCCTGCTTGATTCTGGACCTCCCCCTTCAATAGTTCGAACACTGATACCAGGGAGTTCAACACAAAATGTAGGGGCTTTTAAGGTAGAATCGTCTGACTGGTGGCCTTTCTGGGTCTCCTTCTCCCTTTCTAGTGCTGGGGTCTCTTTCTCTGATTCCCTTCTTGGACTAGAGGTCCCTCCTTGGGCCTCTATCTCCTCCTCCTCTATTGCTGGGACCGCTCTTCCTCTGCGCGGGATCACTTGCGCTTGACTTGTGTTTGCAGCCCGAAGGCACTCAACCTCTGATCTCGGTATTGGGGTTCCCCAGCTGTCCTCTCTTGTCTCTATGGCATCATTCAGACTCTTGTGTCTCTTTTTACCAAAATCCTCCTTGATCTTCCTTTGGATATTTTTTGTTGTGACTGTGTATTCCAAACCACGTCTCCATTGATTAACTATTTCCGTGTGGCCGCATTGGGCTTCTTTTTCTTCGGTCATCTGAGCCGAAGAGCCGTGCACCTGGGCTATTGTTACCCTTGACAGGGCAGTTTGTTCGGATCTTGAGCCTTCCATGACTGGGGTCTCCAGTGCCGTCGAACTTACCATTGGTGCTATATAGGAGCCGTTCCATTCTGGCCCATTTGTGAGTTCCAGTGCCACTGTACTTCGCAGCTTCATTTTGTTGGGGTTGTGGGGTCTGTATCTGCCTGTTTTTGAACTTGGGACAGACTACTTGGGAATGCGCCCACCAGTACTATCCCCAACATGCCCCACTCAATTAGTAGCATGTTAAAAGTCTGCAACGTCAGCTGTCCTGTGCCAGAACCGTTCTTTATTTAGAGATAAAGGCGCCTTGCTCTTCTTTCATTGGCTGGTGCCCCCAGCCACGGCTGCCATTTTGCTCCCTCGGGTCGGAGATGAGTTGTAGGATTCCCGCTTCCCCTGCCCTCGCCGCCCCTCAGACTTATGGCCCAAGGCTATGGAGCATATGACATACAGCCCCTGAACCAGCAAGCTGGATCAAAGGGTGACCCCTCCAGTCTCCCGCTTGTGATGTAAACGCTTCCCTTTAGGTCCTTGTCCCAGAGGTCTTACTTGATTGTGTAGAGCTAGGCGTCTGCTCGATGCTGTCTGTCGGCATGGCACGAAGTTCTGGCTGCTTTCCTTCTCAGTCTAGTTTTCGGCCTCCTTCACTCTGAAACTCCTTATTAACTCCACAGTCAGGATAGGGGAGGGGTGTCCACCCGACCTGCGGTGCCGGTCCAAGTCCAGATGAAGGGTACAAAAAAAAGGTTTTTGAAAAATAAAAAAATCTGTCACAGACCAGCAAGCCACAGAGCCCGGAGAGCCCGAAGACCCAAAGACTCTGCTTCCCTGACTCCGTGGCCCACTCCACGGTCTGGCTGTTGTTTTATAGTAAAGAACAGCAAAAGAGGACTGCCCGCCTCTCACAGTGCACAGTTTCTGAATGAGTCGTGGAAGTTCCAAAGACTCTGCTTCCCTGACTCCGCGGCCCGCTCCGCGATCTGTCTGTTGTTTTATAGTAAAGAACAGCAAAAGAGGACTGCCCGCCTCTCACAGTGCACAGTTTCTGAATGAGTCGTGGAAGCTCCAAAGACTCTGCTTCCCTGACTTCCCTGCTTCCACCTTTTATACTCCCTGGGAGAGTGAACCACAATCAGGTGTGAGTGGTTGTAGAGGGAGGCCTGACCTTGCCTATCCTTGTTAAGAGGAGAGTGGGCCTCATTACGATGAATGCGGTAGAGGGATAACGTTGCGCTAGAGCTGCCAGCCCCGTTATCTCTCTACCCCCCCCCATTACGAGGTCTGCTGGTGGGTGCCGCTAAGGACGTATGGTAAAACCAGGCATCCTTAGTGGGACCCGCTAGCAGAACAGGATGCTAACAACGGGCCCGTCATTAACAGGCCCGTTGTTAGCATCCTCCCCATTCCCTTTGAGCCCTATGGGGGCTCAAATGGGGATTTACCGGGTCCAGGTTCCTGGAACGGGGAAATATCGGGCCCTCCAATGTCGGAATGGCCTGGTATTTCCCCATTCCAGGAACCCGGACCCGGTACCCGGTATCGGGGTAGCCAGGCTGCTAAAAGCGGCATGGCTACCGCCATTCTCGTAATGAGGCCCAGTCTGTTGTTAAAAATGAAGAGTCTGTCTTCTGTGTCCGAGTGTGCTTCTTCTCAGTGATCTTCATCCTCTCACTCCCTCTCTTCTTCGTCTCAGTGTTTGTATAAAAAAGGGGGGGGTTGGGAAGTCGTACTGTTTTCTGGTAATTATGGGTAAATTGGGTAGGGTATTGTCAGATCGGGGAAAGTAGATGAATGGTTGTGGGCACCTGGGTTCTGGTTTCCCATGAGGCTCTCACCTTCTTTCCTTTAGGGAAAGGTAATGGGGGTAGGATGGGATATGGTATAACATATCCATTGTAGACTGAGGGGGTGTCAGGTAGGGGTGTGTCAGAAATGGGGGAATACTGCTTCTCTCCCAAGGGCATTCCTCATGCTGTCCCCAAGGGCCCCTTGTAAAGGTGATCCTCCCGCACTGGTCCACCCCAGGGTCTGGTTCCAAAGTCGATGACTGTGCCCAGGCCACCTGAACAAAAGATCCTCAGTGTCTATCCGTGAGAACACCCTTAGGTTTCTCACAAGTGGCAGGTGGGTGTCGGGTTTCATGATTGAGGGGCTCAGCGCCTTTCGGTTATTTGGTGCTGCAGCCTCAACAGGATCTCAGGATGGCTTCTAGTGACCTGGATACGACTACTGGACTGGACTGCAGACCTGTCATACCTGCCTCCCCATCCGGCTCCATTGCTACACCTACACGTTCCGGTTTCCCGGTATCATCAGCTTTGAGAACGGCTAGACCGTTCTATACTCAGTGGAAGCTGTCCGGGAAACGCTATTGCTAAAATACTCATCACATGACCAGCGCAGTGACGTCTACATGCGTACGCATGTCAGCTGACCCCATTTAAGGAAGCGGAAGCTTCACACATGCGCTTCTGATCGTTGTTTATGATCCTCGCGTTCCGGAGCTTGTCTGCTGTTTCTCGCAGACACCTGCCTTCCAAGGCATTTATATCGGAGATTTCTGCTACTGTTTCCTTGCAGTTGCCATACTCATCTAGGCACGGTTGCCTTCCTGCGTTCCGACGCAGTTTTCCCGCTACTCCAGTTCCTCCTCAAGCTCGGTCTCATCCGTGCTCTAGACGGCACTCCTCTGCTCTTCCCCGACGGAGTCGCCGCACAGCCCTATTTCCAGGATACACCTTCAACCCGCTCTGCTTCTACCGATTTCAGACCCTGCAGATTCCCGCCCTGCAGACTGCTCCACTTTAGACCTTGCAGAGGCCAACTCTGCATTCTACTCCGCTCCAGTCTACCAAGACTCAGCTCTACCTTACTCTACTGCTTGGGCATACCCTCCAGGATCAAGACTTTCCTCACATCTTCTACATGTGCACGGGACTGTGGACGCTCTCCTGCGTGTGCACCAACCCGTCTCTAGTGCGGCCCTCGTTTCGCTCGGGTCAGAACCCTCACTACCCTTCCCTTGCCGTTGTTTCCTTGGATTCTTTGGACTTCCTAGGACTTCCTTGGCTGCATCTCCAGGTCAGTGCTTACAACATAGGTTCATATTATCCTACTTTGCAAATAGAATTCTAAATAGCTCCTCTTTTTCTACAGCTTGGTGAATCTTGGTCCACTCATGCCCTTCCCACTAATAGCTCTATCTGACTGTAGATCGTACTAGTCAGAGAGTGACATTAGTTAGAAGGTTCTCTTTTGATACGCTACGTCCTACCTCCGACGTTCCTGTTGGAAGAAGTCTTCGAGTGTATCCTTTTGTTACTACCAGCCTGTATCCTTTACAAACCTTGCGTTATTCTCTGGTGTTCATTTTGTTTAATTGTCTTGAATCAACAAAGCTTAACAGAATCAGAAGCCATGTTGGAGGAGCCTGATCCTCTGTCTGTTCTCACCCAATTGGTGTCTGATTTAAGGCAAGAAATGATCACTGCTCAGGACACCATGCACCATCGTATGGACGTAATGCAAGACGCCATACATACCTCCTCACTAGGAAGGGCTGCCCCAGTTCCCGTTGCCTCTACCTCAGGCGCGTCTGTACCGCAAAGGGAAACTGTCCAGGTGTTGATGCCAACCCAATTTCCTCTGGCTCCACCTGAAAGGTTTACTGGAGACCCAAAGAACTATCGCACGTTCGTTAATCAGTGTCGTCTCCAATTCTTGTGTAGACCCAATTCGTTTCCGGATTTGACAACCAAAGCGGCTTTCGTATTGTCGCATTTGGGGGGCACTGCTGCTGCATGGGCGAATCCATTGTTGGAGACCAATAGCCCTCTGCTATATGACTGCGATGAGCTGTTGTCAGCTATGAGCAGGGTTTTCGACATGAGGTATTCTACTCAGGCCACCGATTTAGAACTGTTGAATCTACAACAGGGTAGCCAAACTTTAGTGGCCTATCTGGCACGATTCAACCAGTTGACAGCAGAAACACAATGGCCAGACGATAAGAGGACTGCACTCTTCTATAAAGGACTGTCTGAGGAATTGAAAGACGCCTTGTCAACAGTCCCTGTTGTACCCTCAGCATACATGGAGTTGATCGATCTTGTTCTACAAATCGATGCTCGGAGAACTGCCAGAAAAGGCGAAAAGAAACCCTTCCTGTCCTCACCAAATCTTCCAGGAGTTTCTCAGCCCTCTTCTGGCGAACCTGAACCCATGCAAATAGGCGCTATTCGGGGTCGTTTATCCACCGCTGAGCGAGAAAACCGTCGCAAGAATAACCTATGCATGTACTGCGGTTCAGCGGAGCATTTACTGGTTGCTTGCCCTAAAAGGCCAACAAAAAAGCCGGGAAACGCCAGAGCTCGGCAATAGTGGGAGTCCCTATGCCGGGTACCAAGACGGACTCCGCTTTGTCACTTACTGCTTCCATTTCCGTAGTAATGTCTTTATGCTTCAACGACATCACTGTTCAGACCCAAGCCATGATAGATTCCGGTGCAACGAAAAGCTACATGGATATTCCTTTCGCCAGACTATCATCTATTCCTATGTCCACTAAACCGGTACCCGAGTCAGTTAAAACGGTCGATGGTCCTGCACTATCTTCTGGTCTGGTAACGGAGGAAACAATGCCTATAACGGTCACCTTACCTGATGGTCATACTGAAAAGATGGTATTTGACATAATTACGGCACCCCAATATTCAGTGATTCTGGGTCTATCTTGGCTGAAGCTACACAACCCTGTGATCGATTGGGTTACCGGTCATATCCAGTACCCTTCGGACCATTGTAATGAACACTGCTTTCTGGATTCCGGTGGGGTTCATAATACCCCTGTCTTGGCTTTTCTCGAAGGGTTGTCCAGAATAAATGCCTTGGCATCACCTAAACCATTGATACCTCCGGAATATCGACAGTTTGCCGATGTGTTCGACAAAGGCAAGGCTGAGGTGTTGCCGCCGCATCGTCAGTACGATTGTCCTATCGAATTGATTCCTGGAGCCAAAACACCTACCGGTCGGGTATATTCCCTTACCAAACAGGAAGACGCTGTCCTGAGGGACTACATCAACAAAGCACTTCAGACTGGGTTTATTCGCCCGTCTCAGTCCCCGGCTGCTTCTCCTTTGTTTTTCGTCCCTAAAAAAGAAGGGGACTTAAGACCCTGCATTGACTACAGGGCTCTTAATGCCATAACGGTTAAAAACCAGTATCCCCTACCTTTGATTGACGTCCTGTTGGATCAGTTGGGCTCTTCAGTGGTTTTTTCTAAACTAGACTTGAGGGGTGCTTACAATCTTGTAAGGATTAGGGCAGGAGATGAGTGGAAGACCGCCTTCAAAACCCGACATGGTTTATATGAATACCTTGTCATGCCCTTCGGCCTGTGCAACGCCCCCGCAACTTTTCAGTTCTTTATGAACGATATATTCAGTGACTACATGGATCAGTTTGTGGTTATTTACCTGGATGACATTCTGATATACTCAACATCCTTACAGGAACACCTACAGCATGTATCCAAGGTACTTCAAAGACTGAGAGAGAACCATCTCTTTGTCAAAGCAGAGAAATGTGTCTTCCACTCAGGACGTGGAATTCCTGGGGTATGATATTACCAATCATGGCGTCAGAATGAGTCAATCCAAGGTAAAAGCCATCTTGGACTGGCCGGTACCTGCTTCCAACAAATCCTTGCAGTCTTTTCTTGGATTTGCAAACTTTTATAGACGCTTTATCCACTCCTTCTCAAGAGTGGTGGCACCGCTTACCGCGCTAACCAGTCCTAAGGCTCCATTTCACTGGACAACAGAGGCTCAGAGGGCATTCGATTTGCTCAAAGAGGCTTTTACCACAGCTCCGATCCTGCAGCACCCGGATCCTGATCTGCCATACATCATCGAGGCAGATGCTTCTAATTTGGCCGTAGGTGCAATCCTTTCTCAGGTATGCAAAGATTCTGGGGTGGAACACCCAGTGGCGTTTTTTTCCCGCAAACTAGCCTCATACGAGAAGAACTACACGGTGACCGAGAAAGAATTGCTGGCCATCAAAGACGCGTTGCTCGCATGGCGTCACCATCTTCTTGGTGCAAAACACCCGGTGACTGTCTACTCCGATCACCGCAATCTACAGGCCATCAAAACCATGAAATGCCTTACTGCCCGCCAGGCCCGCTGGCACTCGTTTTTTGCCCAGTTTGACTTCCGCATCTCCTACAGACCCGCAAGAGACCATACCAAGGCCGACGCTTTATCCCGTCTGCACTCTGGGGAGGACGACTTAGACAGCACTAAACCGCTTCTCTTGGCAGACCATGTAGTCTGTGGTTGTTCTGTTCAACCTACATTAAAGAAGGACATACTAGAGTGGGTTAATCTTCATCCCCGGGAGATACATGACCTTCATCTCGATGTCAAAAGAGGTCTTCCATTCATGAACGGACTCCTGTACTTACCGACAGAGGAAACGCGTACCAAGGCTTTGCATTGGGATCACGATTCTCTGGTCGCAGCTCATCCGGGTCAAAGGAAAACGTTGGAACTTCTACAAAGATGGTGCTGGTGGCCCAAGATGACTAGAGATGTTGTGGATTACGTCTCCTCGTGTGCCCTATGTGCACAATGTAAAAAAACACCGAGTAAACCTATGGGATTACTACGACCGTTACCGGTTCCTCACAGACCCTGGTTCATGGTTTCCATGGACTTTGTAGTCGAACTGCCTTCTGTCCAAGGTTACGACACGGTCTGGGTAGTAGTCGATTACTTCACTAAAATGGCCTTGTTCGTACCTACTCAAGGTATTCCTACTGCTAAAGATCTGGCCGATATGTTCCTGAAGCACGTCTTCCGGTTTTTTGGTTTGCCCTCGGTTATTATCACAGACAGGGGCTCGCAATTTGCATCCCGATTCTGGAAAGCACTAACGTCTGCCCTGCTCATGGAGGATCGCATGTCCAGTTCCTATCATCCTCAAACTGATGGGCAGACAGAACGGGCTAACGGTACCATGGAACAATACTTACGCTGTCTTTGTCTTCAATACCAGTCTTCTTGGTTTTTAATGTTGCCAGCAGCTGAGTTCGCCTACAATAACTCTTGCCATTCCTCCACGGGTATGTCCCCATTTTATGCTCTCTACGGACAACACCCGCGATCCATTCCGATGGATTTGGAACTGACCGACACAGTGCCTGAGGCGACTGACAAATTGAAAACCCTGGCCTCCCTTCATATCAGTCTGAGGGGACATCTATTGAAGGCCCAAACCAGGGCAAAATACTATGCTGACCGGCACCGCACGGCTGCCCCACGATACGCAGCTGGTATGTCTGTCTGGTTGTCTACCAGAAATCTAAGGATCCCAGGGAAAAGAAAACTGCTGCCTCGTTTTATCGGGCCATACAGGATCACACAGATTATCAACCCTGTTGCTGTTCGGTTGGATCTGCCCGCACGCTGGCGGGTACACCCGGTGTTTCATGTGTCATTGGTCAAACCGTGTGCATCAAGAACCCGGTTGCCTGTCCGACCTTTGGCGGTTTCTGTGAAAGGCACCAATGAATATGAGGTTCGTGCTATTCTAGGTATGAGAATGCGATCCGGAAGTCCTCACTATCTCATCGATTGGAAAGGCTACGGTCCGGAAGATCGGTCCTGGGAGCCTTTGTCAAATATCCATGCCCCCGTGTTGTTGCGTCGCTTCCATGCGGCGAGAGGGGTGAGGCATTCTTTGGGGGATGGCACTGTCATACCTGCCTCCCCATCCGGCTCCATTGCTACACCTACACGTTCCGGTTTCCCGGTATCATCAGCTTTGAGAACGGCTAGACCGTTCTATACTCAGTGGAAGCTGTCCGGGAAACGCTATTGCTAAAATACTCATCACATGACCAGCGCAGTGACGTCTACATGCGTACGCATGTCAGCTGACCCCATTTAAGGAAGCGGAAGCTTCACACATGCGCTTCTGATCGTTGTTTATGATCCTCGCGTTCCGGAGCTTGTCTGCTGTTTCTCGCAGACACCTGCCTTCCAAGGCATTTATATCGGAGATTTCTGCTACTGTTTCCTTGCAGTTGCCATACTCATCTAGGCACGGTTGCCTTCCTGCGTTCCGACGCAGTTTTCCCGCTACTCCAGTTCCTCCTCAAGCTCGGTCTCATCCGTGCTCTAGACGGCACTCCTCTGCTCTTCCCCGACGGAGTCGCCGCACAGCCCTATTTCCAGGATACACCTTCAACCCGCTCTGCTTCTACCGATTTCAGACCCTGCAGATTCCCGCCCTGCAGACTGCTCCACTTTAGACCTTGCAGAGGCCAACTCTGCATTCTACTCCGCTCCAGTCTACCAAGACTCAGCTCTACCTTACTCTACTGCTTGGGCATACCCTCCAGGATCAAGACTTTCCTCACATCTTCTACATGTGCACGGGACTGTGGACGCTCTCCTGCGTGTGCACCAACCCGTCTCTAGTGCGGCCCTCGTTTCACTCGGGTCAGAACCCTCACTACCCTTCCCTTGCCGTTGTTTCCTTGGATTCTTTGGACTTCCTAGGACTTCCTTGGCTGCATCTCCAGGTCAGTGCTTACAACATAGGTTCATATTATCCTACTATGCAAATAGAATTCTAAATAGCTCCTCTTTTTCTACAGCTTGGTGAATCTTGGTCCACTCATGCCCTTCCCACTAATAGCTCTATCTGACTGTAGATCGTACTAGTCAGAGAGTGACATTAGTTAGAAGGTTCTCTTTTGATACGCTACGTCCTACCTCCGACGTTCCTGTTGGAAGAAGTCTTCGAGTGTATCCTTTTGTTACTACCAGCCTGTATCCTTTACAAACCTTGCGTTATTCTCTGGTGTTCATTTTGTTTAATTGTCTTGAATCAACAAAGCTTAACAAGACCCTCACCAAGTCTGGACCTTCTGGACATCATCTACGTATTTTGGTTGCAGGAAACCCACCCGCGCGCACTCCTCTGCAGACAATGACCCTGGATCTTTTCCAGCATGAAAAAGTGGATAGATGTCGTGGCAGAGATGCCCCTTGAAGATTTCTTTGGTTGGAAATTTAGCAGCTATGGATTTCGGGCAGAACTATCTCAGGGGGGCTGCTCTTCTGGGTGATACTCAGCAATTGTGCTTTGTGAGTAACCTGACGGTATTCTCCCACCCACTCCCTCAGGATCTTCCATTCAGGTGGCCAGAGAAGGGCCATTGCTTTTGGATCCCAGCCCTAGGGGTGGACAAGCGAGGGAGGATCACCTGAGTGGAGGTTCATGGGGCATTTGGAGGAGGATACCCGAGGGCGATATATGGTATTTTCCAAATCCTGAAAACAACTTACCCTACTCTCCCTCAGCCTTTGTGGGGTGTTTACAATCTCCCCTCCTCTCCCCATCCCCATTTCCAAGAACTACTGAGACGAGGAAGAGGCCAATAAGATCAATGCAGATTACCCATATGAATAACATGGGGAAAGTAAGAGCAACCTACTTTAGAGAAAACCACTGTTCCATTAATAGAGTCAGGCAGAGACGGGCATAGGTAGGTAACAATTCAAACCTGACTCCACTTGACTGTGTGTTCAGCTATAAAAGGTGTGGTCAGTCACAGAGATTGCTCTTAATCAGGAATTGTGATGACAATGTTGGCACCTGTAGCACGTCCTTTATACATTTTTCCATGAAGACCTCCTTTTTTTCTGAGGGATAGACTCTGGGACCCCCACCTCCCGGATATTATTCCTCCGTAGAATTCCTCTATTCTCCAAAGCCCCCACTCGGTGCTCTGTGTCAGATATTCGCCCACTCTCCTTCTTGATGTGTTCCAACATGCGGTCCACATTGTATGCCATTCCATCAAGCTTTGTGTAAATGAACGCAAAGCCAGACTGCATATCTTCCAGCACAAGATTAAATTCCTATGACTGGGCGCCCCCAGCAGATGTCGAGGGGACCTCCTCTGGGCCAGGTAGGCCCACCCTGCCAGAGTTAGCATGGGGCATTGTTAAGATGGATTTCTGAACTCTGACCTGGTGGGCAGAAGTTCAGAAGGCTAGCCTAGTTTCTTGGAACAGGGTAACCTTCTGGACAAGCCAGACCAATCAAGGTAGCTTGGCGGCAGTCAAGACTAGGGGGGTAATTACAAGGTTGGAGGTAGCCATGGTGGTATTAGCACCATGGCTACACCCATACCGCATACTGGGTCTGGGTTCCCTGAATGGGGAATTACCAGGCCATTCCAACCTTGGAGGACCCGGTATTTCCCCATTCGGGGAATCCCTACCCAGTACTTCCCCATTCCCATTCGAGCCCCTATAGGGCTCAATGGGAATGGGGACCATGCTAATAACGGGCCTGTTATTAACAGGCTCTTTATTAGCATGCTGGTCCTTTAGCGGCTTCCACTAAGGGCGCCTGGTAAAAGCAGCCGCCCTTAGTGGGACCCGCTAAAGGACCTTGCAATGCAGGGGTAAGAGGTTAACGGCACCAGCACCTTTACCAGCGCCATTAACCCCTTACCACCAAGGTCGTAATGACCTCCTAGGTCTCAGGAGGGGTGAGGGTGACTGAAAGACCTCAATGGGCACACAGAGGAAAGGACACTTACAAATCACTCACAGCCAGGTGTAGATATATTAAAAATACATATACATTTATTTCAAGGCCTTTGAGTTTCAACACACAAACCAAACCACCGTACTACTATTAAGCCATTACAATCGTATCTAAATACATATATACAAGACCAATGGGGTCTAAAGTGTTAATGCATGAAATGCGTCCACAACCTAAAAGGGGGAGGAAACAGGCAGTACAAATAGTCTTTAGCCCCTTCTACATCCAACACACTCCTAACTAAGAGGCAGTCCAATCCCTAAGAAGAGTGGAGCCTAATGCTCAAATGTACATGCAATGCTAGCGCACGCGATAGTTCAACTAGGCAAAACGGGGTCTATTCAAGGGTCTGTAGCAACTCAGGAAGGTGGGTGAGGCGATGAAGAATAGGTTCGCGGCTTTCAGCGGCGAAGATACAGAGATGATTCCCAAACTGGACAGTGGCGATTTCTCCGCTCCTGGTGGATGGATCAGGCCAGTTTTATTGCAGCAGTCTTCAGGGGTGAGAGGTGCACAAATGCAGTGCACCTGCAAATGTCGTCACCATGGCTGGGCGACACGGTAACCATGTATACTCGGGTTCGGGCGCACTCACATTACTCCAGACCTGGGAACACCAAGTGTACGAAATTTGGTGTGAGAGTGCCGTGAACAGAAAGCTAGCGCCATACCAAGTTTCAAGGGCCTCCTCGAAACGGCGGTGGTATCAGGGCAAAGAGTCTGCGTAAGCTGGTCAGCCAACTGGTGGCCAAGGGACACTTCCGAGAAGGCTTACTTGCAGGGTTTGTTGAAGGTGCCGAGAATAGTTGGTCCCACTATTCCAATGGGTCGCAATGCGTCTTTGCAGACCTTCTAGGATGACCAGATGTCGAGGGGTCCCACGGAACGACAGCGGCCTCAGGGTGCCAAACCTTCCAGTGGATCACCAGCGGTTCCCCGACTCGGCTTCTTAGTTTCAGGATACTTGGATCCTATCCTTCGTTCAGTGAGAATTCCAGAGATCGACATGGTATGGATGTTTGGGGCCTTCTCTTATCCAGAATCTCCTTTGCGCCACAACGAAGAGGACCCAATGGGAGATCTGCTCACATACAGGCATACCATATGTGGACCAATCACGGACCACAGTGGCCACAGGCATTCACAGCACTCCAGACTCTCTGGCACCCAGGATGTGTATTGGGAACAGACATCCCAGCCCATATCCTGGAGGTATACACACAAGGCATGCAGAAGACTGCGAAAGCTTGGCGTTTCGCGGGAGAATGCATGGCCAAATAAGGACTGACCCGGGTCGGCTCGACCTGGTGAAGGTGAAGGGGCAAAATGGCCAGATGACAGGATAAAGAACCTTGTGGCATGGCCATTTTGGAGCTAGGCCACCTATTTGTGCCAAATGTGGTCATCGCAGTTTACTTGGTAGGAAAGGGTTAAAAATATACGAAATGATGAGCTGCCACCAGCCCTGTCCAAGGCAC
Source organism: Ambystoma mexicanum (assembly GCF_040938575.1). Lineage (NCBI taxonomy): Eukaryota > Metazoa > Chordata > Amphibia > Caudata > Ambystomatidae > Ambystoma > Ambystoma mexicanum. The sequence continues at coordinate 835,234,510 of NC_090929.1, forward strand.
ATCTGCACTTCTAAAAAATTCTTCGAGAGTATCTAAGGCCTTTTGAAATGACTAATAGACCCAAGTGTACTGTACTGGAAGGTACATTGTACACTAGTTACATGTTGCAGAAAAGTTGCAACATTGGAAAGGACTAAGGGCAACAAAGTTTTCCAGTACTGACTGTCTTAAGGGCATGTCAGTTTCCCCATAAGAAGTGAGCGAAAAGCCCAGAGGAGTGCAGCAGAAGGCTGGGCTCCTCTTGTAAAGTCAGACTATGGTGTTAAACATCAGCAAAAGTTGGAGGGTTCACAACTGGAGGGAAAATTACACATAAATGGGAATCTTTCCTAACGGGCACCAACATCATTTCTCCAACTCCACTTATCCCCTCCTTCTGGGAGAAGGGTAAGCGGGATTGCCGCTTATGGCCCTTTGCCATACAGCACAGCCTTTACAATACCACCGCTCAGCTCACAAAGTGGTCCTCTACTCCTTTCGATATATAGGGTGTGCTCTGTGACTGTGGGGTTCATCACAAGTTTGGCAGTAACCCTTAAATGCGGTGGTAATGCTATTACTGCTGCGTTTAAGGGTCCGCCAAATCACCGGTTTGGCAGGATTTACCCCAGCTCTGAGCTGGGGGCAAATCCGCCACGATTTTGTCCATTTTTGGTGCTATTACCGTGCGCTAATACCGCCGGTGTTAGTAGCGCAGAAAATTCCCCATTGGGCCCAATGGGGAATGGGGAATTCCTGAATGGGCCCAATGGGGAATGGGGATATACCATTACGCCAAACCCGTGATCCGGCGCTAATAGCGCTGGGAGTTTGGCGGTAATGCTAATAGCTCCGGCCAGGCATACCACCAGGGATACAGCTGGGGATACCTCCTAACTCGTGATGAGGCCCAGTGTCTTTCTGGGACCTGCTGCAGCCGGAGAGGTCCGGACACCATCCCCACTAGGTTCAATGTTCTTGAGGACCCAGGCTTCCTAGCCCCTGATGGTATCTTTGGGTATAGAAACAGTTCAAGAGAGCAAGGGGGATGCCGAAGTGCAGGGGGAAGGGAGCAGGCCCCGCATTCAGTGGGGAAAGGGTTGCACAGCTGTTTGTCTTCCTTGGGGGCCACCCATCACCACAGGTCTGGGATCCGTGTTGTGGAGTAAAAAAGCATGTGGATTGGTGCAGTTGAATGGTCGCAGCACCAGCAAGGGGGTCGAGGGGGCCTCCTACCTCATGATGGACTCCGAGGTCGGGACAAGGCTCCCGCCAACGAATTGCTTGTCCAAGATGTAGGCCCCATTTCGGCACGAGAACCCCATGGGGACGTCAGCATTGGTGCTGGCCCGGAGGGGGTGACACTTCAGTTTCAGCGTGCGCACATTAAATGTGCCATCAGTCCATAACACTAGGATGTGAATACGGATGAGGTCTTGGCCTCTGGAGACCCGCTAAATGACATTGACATTGACATTGACATTTGTGATGCCATCTTTGATGTCCTCAGTGTTAGTCTTAGCAGTGCACGGTGGTGGCGCGAGTGCTTAGCTTACCATAACTGGCGAATTTCAGGGGATTTTCGGTTTTACTTATAACCATAACGTCCCTTTAACATCGTTTTTTTCATTGAATTTCATAGGTTTTTATTAGTGCAACTTAGCCATAACGTTCCTTTAAAAAACTTTTTTTCAGTGAATTTCATAGGTTTTTATTAGTGCAACTTAACCATAACGTTCCTTTAACAAAGTTATTGCAGTGAATTTCATAGGTTTTTATTAGTGCAACTTAACCATAATGTCCCTTTAACAAAGTTTTTTCATGAATTTCATGGGTTTTTACCAGTGAATGCTAATTTCCTACAATTTACTAATATCATACTTATCCCAATATAGCAACATTTTACTCCAATTTACAAAGTTTCACCTTAAAACTGCAATTTCCCACCTTCTAGCATCATTTTGACCACTTCTATACACTTTTTTAAACTTTTTCCACTGTTTTAGCGATTTCTGCGAATGTCTAACGTGAGCGCATATGTTCCAGACAGTGGCCCTCATTCCGAGTATGGTGGTAGTCATGGCGCTATTTGCGCCATGACTGCCTTCCATGCCGGTACTGACTCCGGTTTGATTCAATGGGGACTTACTGGTCCATTCCGACCTTGGAGGGACCGGTAAGTCCCCATTTACCAAACCATTCCCCATTCTCATTTGAGCCCCCATAGGGCTCAATGGGAATGGGGAGGGCGCAAATAACAGGCCGGCGTATGCCAAACCCATTATTTACGCCCATGTCCCTTAACAGGACCCGTCCTTAACACCTGGTCAGACCAGGCGTTAAGGAAGGGACCCGCTAAGGGACCTCGTAGTAGGGCGGTAAGGGATACCGGCACTGGTCTCCTTACCGGTGCCCGGTATCCCTTACCGCCCTACTCAGAATGAGGGTCAGTGTCACGTGACCACGTCTGCACTTTGCGATCGGGTCCATGTTTCGCAGACAGTTGGTTCTGCACTTTCTGTTGATCTAGGAACTTTCAAGCTCAAAATGTTCCCCTTGCACAGCTGCAACACCTATTCTTACTCATTATCCATTAACAATCTAGTACAGAGCACATACTTTGAAGAATATTAGTGAAACTGCTATCTTACAAATGTCATCAGCTATTGCCATCCCTCCTTGCCAAGAGCCACCGCCACCACCAGCTGGAGGACCTACACAACAAAAAAAGTGCAGTACTTCCAAAGACAATTAAAAGGACCAAGAAGATGAGATGAGAAAGTACCTACCTCTAGCTCCCAGAGAGAATCATGGGTGTGGCAGCTCTTTACCACTGTTGGGAATGAACCAAAGGCTAAAGCTACCAAAGTGAAATGTACTGAGTGTAACGTTGCACTCAGTCGCAGACTACCTGGACCGTACTCCTGCGGGACTACCTCCATGCACTGCTACACCCAATCCAATCCACCGCAATGCTCTCCGAAAGGCTGTTCCTTTCTTAGCAAGTAGTAGGCTGTCTTCTTCCACCTCATCTTCCTTATCTTCCTCAACTAGTACTGTAACCACACAGCCTACTTCTGGGGGACACAAATTCCTACCAGCACCCATGCAAGCAATAAACGATGCGTTGATCCAGATCTTTCGAAGATAACAGTCCTCTGTATATATTGCAACACACAACTCTGCAGGGTTGGGGGGCTGTTTCGAGGTGCTTTTGAAGCTGTAATCAAGGAACATGAGAAAATAATGCCCCCTACCTTAGATGTTACACACGCTCAACATCTTCCCCTGTCCACCTGCTACTCCACATTTGTGGTCAGTTCCTCTTCTCTCATGTTCCTTATTTTCTAACCTCTCCTGTCAACAGAAAAAGAATGAAAAAAACAACACAAAAAGGTTCCTTTATGAACCACCTTTCACAGTTAAAAAATAGCACTAAAAAATAATCTTATACACTCCATCTACTTTACATTTCTCAATAATCTACATAGACTCAATAAGATTCTATCACCCTAACTTCAAAAGCCTTTGCAGCACTGATTATGTTAGCCCGCCCATAACGCTAACATCACTAAACATTCAAAATAAGCTCCACCTATTTCACTGACATAGCCAAATGTATCCTGTCATCACCAACGTCATTTATTTTTAAATGTGTTTATTGGCATTTATAAGCAAGCAATGTTACAATAATCACATTACAGTGGGTGCAAGTATGCATCTTGCCTACTGGGCACATCTTGCCACAATAAGAAAACAAAACAACCATGTCAAACAACATAACAACATGTTACACGCATGTCAACTAGATTTCATTGTTGCACCCTTTTTGGTCAGGTCTCGTGTAAAAATCAACAGCATCAATCATATATACTGCCTGATTCATGGAATTAATTGCATGTAAAAAGGGGGACTTACACACGCAAGCGCTGTTTGCCGATTCATGGAACACAATGCGTGTAGCTTGCCGGAGTTTTGCGAGGAATCAGCGCATGTCCAACATGTCACTGTCACACTGCGAACGCCTTGCGCGAGACTCCCAGCGAAGGGGTGTACCGTGTGCAAAGTCACCTAAAAAGGGGGGCAGAACACGTGGAATGGGGAACAACAAGCGTAAATGTGGGCATTACGTGGGAAGTACCACAGTAAAATACTCGCAACGCCCATACGCACGCAACAACATGCATTCATGGAACCAAACAGGGCTCAGTGGTGCGCATAAAAAGACACAATAATCCTGAAACACGTCCGCCAAGCGAAAGCTGGCATAAGCGTCACAGCGCACAAGTACAATGCATAAATAGACACGCAAAACACAAACGCGCGTAGGTTTAGGACAATTTTCTCGCATCAAAATGTTCGTTGTGAACCTTTTGATCTAAAAATGCTACCACCAAAGGTTCGAACACCAAAAGTTCGAACCTTTGGTGGTAGCATTATAAAAAAAAAACGGGGGCTGCGGTGGTGTCGCCCGCATCACCCCGCTCACTATACTATATATAGTGAGCGGGGGCTGCGGGAGACACCCCTGCAGCCTTCCGTTTAAAAAAAGAGAAGAAAAGGACCCTGCAGTGCCAGTTCCCGATCACGGAAGTGAAAGGGAACTGGCGCTGCAGGAACCCTGCGTGAAGACAAGGTAAGTGTGGTTTGTTTATGTTAGGGGTGTGGGTGGGAGTGTGCTGAGGATGTGGGGGGGAGTGTTATGGGTGTGTTGTGGATGTGAGTTTGTATGTGTGTTCGCATGAGAAAGGTGCAAACCTTTGGTAGTTCGCACCTTTCTCATGCGAACGATTTGCCCGCGGTAATTTCAGCCGCGGGCAAATCACTCGGATTCACGCGCGTATACAGCTATGATGAATGTGCCATTTATCGCAGCAGTAATCATGGGAAACCGATGGAGGAGGAGGATAGCCAGGGCACACATTTTTTTACCCAGGACCAGCCTTTTTGGGATGCCTGATGACCAGGTCTATGGGAGGTATAGGTTCCCACCTCATATCATCCTAGACCTGGTCACGGAGTGGGAAGATGACCTCACATCACCCACCCTGTGCTCCCAAGAACTGAGCCCCTTGCAAAAGTGCATTTTATGGCCACAGGGTCATTTCAGCAGACAACTGCCATTGTTGGGGGCATTTCATAGGCCACGCAGTCACGATGCCTACACCAGATGTTGGCAATCATCATACACGCCCCTCAGTCTGCAGGCACATATGCATGCCCAGAACACCCGCAGAAAGGCAGGCCGTGGTCCAGGACTTTTACAGGGTGGCGCACTTCCCTAAAGTGCTTGGTGCCATTGATTGCACACATGTGGCCCTACGTCCACCTAGGGCCACTGAGCACATATACCGGAATTGCAAGCACTGGCATTCCATCAAAGTGCAAGTTGTATGTGATGCCAAGGGAATCATTACCTCTGTATATGCTAACTATCCAGGGTCCATCCATGATAGTTTTATATACAGAATGTCACCCCTACAATGTACAAATGGTCGTGCAAATGCTTGCATGCCTCACACAGACTAAACCACACTACTGACAAACCATCTCACCTCCTCAGTGGACAGTGCCTACCCACTGAGCACCTACATGATGACGCCAATTTGGAACCCCACCACACCACCCCAGGTAAGATACAATGCAGCACATATTGCAACTAGGGGCATAGTGGAGAGTACATTCGGAGTGCTAAATTAACGCTTTTGCTCCTATATGCACCACCAGTAGTGTGCAGGATCATTGTGGCAGCATGTGTCCTGCACAACGTTGCAACACGGCGTGGCGTACTGGTGGACATGGTGGTGCCCCCACATCCCCAACCACATACATGGCCGCTGCACTTGCGAGGGGAAAGGGCAAGTGGCGAGGCTGCCCATATCCATCTTGTGGTAAAATTTTTCACCTAAACTCCAACCCCTGCGCAGTGCACACAGGCCTGGCACATTCCAGGTGACAATCGATGATGACAAAGTTACAATCATCTGTCCCAACCTTACCATCCTGAGAATCTGTCCTTGGAAGTGCTACATTGTGTGCATCCCTTACAACTAAAGCAAACACAATCTGGTGTGCACAAAAGGCACACATGGAAGATGCAGTATCCCACCAACCCCATGGAAAAATACACATCCAAATGCCGGTATGTCACCTAAACCCTCCCAAACATTCATGTCAACCGGTTGCCACACCATGCCATGCTAAGCAACGTCAAAAGTGACACATAAATGTCCAACACATAAAAGTACTGTCAGAAAGCACTCAACAATAAACGAAACTAGTACTGAAATAACTTACTCTCACACATCAAAACAATTATGTACACAGGAAAATCAATTGGCCAGTATAACATACAGGACCCAAAAGTGAATATGTCTGATAGTCACTAATCAGAACACCAGAAGTGCCTCAATGTGCCCAAACAACCACATGGCATCCTTCTATTGGTAGTGTGGCCTTGCTAACTAAAGGGGAATGGTAAGCGCATACAGCAGGAAGGCCAACAACAATGGAGACCGGCAAGCAAATACATGAACATGGAACATGAAAACATGATGGATCCCAATGTCAACACAAAAAGGGATGGCAATCATGCACTGGACAAACAATCATGAATCCAGCTAGCTGTGATAAATGCTATCGATTAGACACGGGGATGCCACCGCACAGTATCCTCTTCCTTCTTACAACATGGAGGTGGTTCAGTGTGCCGGCAGTGGGCTAGTGTTCCAGACAGCCGCCGATGACCCGGGAGCTCCACCCCCGACGCACGCAAAGCATATCAGGATACGCGGATGGCAATCCAGTGCATTGCTACTCTCCAGCGAGATCGTTCATGCTGCGTAAGTTCGTCTCCTCTCTTACTAAAGCCTATAGGACCTTTTCTTTACTAGGATAAGGGACTTCCCGTGTTGGTCATCATCTGTTTTTGTATTCTATTCATTTCCTAGCTCAGTTTCTTTTGATTCATACCTCAGGGTAAGCCACATCGCCCAGCTTGAGGTCTTTAATTTCTTCCTTGCTAGAATAACTTCTTTTCCAAGGGATCCTAATTTACCTCTGATATTGTTCTTCAATCCTAATTAGCACATTCAAACCTGGTGAACTACCTGTACCCTTTGAAAGAAGAACCATTCTGACTAGACAAGGGGAGCTGTTCACAGGACACCTCGAACTCTAGCAGCTCTTCCCCGCACAGGGTTTTTCCCCCTACGGGGGGTTTTCCCTGGAGGTCTCACCACCGGCTGAATCTTTATTTGCAGGCGGCAGAGGGGCTTTTAGGTATTTCCCCATTATCATCTTGTTCAGAAAAGAGCTGATCAAAAGAAGACTCAGGTGGGTGAATTCTACTCAGTGTTTGAGCCTTGTCAAAACAATTGTATTTTTAATTATTACACTAGCGGTGTATACACAGGTTGAACTTGAGACTGCCCACAGATTAAATAAATCCTCAATGCCTCTGTGTAAGTTACTGTCACACGCTGCACTCCTTGCAAGCCCATGGAAAGGGGAAGCAGGAGTCGCATTTGTGTCTGGACCCTAAGGTACAAACAAGGAGTGTACCAACACGAGACAAGCCTATATGGGCCCAGCTGGAACCTACAGTGGATGTTCTCAGATGCCACACAAAGCAACACACTGTCACATAAATGCACAATAGAAAAAAAAAGATTAAAAAAAATGAAAAATGCCTATGGTAGACAAGGGGAATTGGGGGGGCACCCAGGAGGGTGGTGGGACAGGGTGCACCTCAACACCCACATGTGTTGATGTTGACAAAAAAAAGAAAAACCCCTCAATCGGTTCGTGGTCTGCACGGCTATCAGGTCGGCTATCAGGTATTGGGAAAGCTGTCGCGGCTGTCGCCACCCTCTGCTGTACCAATAGAAGGTGTCAGTGGTAAGGGAGGCTCATCACGTATAGCCCTGGCCTGGTTCTCCATGGCAGCGGCCATGTAGGACTGAGATATTCGCATCTGCAACATGATGGCACGGATGTCTGCATGCAACACCCCATGGGATGCAAGCAGTTCCGCTTGCAACACCTCATGGGTGGCTCGCTGTTCCACAGAGATGGTGTGTGTTAACTGCTGCATCTGCTCTTCTGAGCGTCTACTGTGTGCTGCCTCGAGTGCAGCCAGTGCAACTCGCAGTGACTTAGCCTCTGCCGTCAGGGCAGCACTGTGGGCCGACCCTCTGTAGCCATGACATTGCACAGATACCACATTTCTCCCCGTCGGCACCTGTTTCTGTCCTCCATGTGGAGCATGTGTGAGTGGAATGTGGAGTGCAATGCTTGTTGCTGGAGCTCAAACTGTCTTTCTGGGAGGAGAATGGAATTGACCACTTTATCCATTCCCTCAGCCAGTATTTCATATGAAACCCCCTGTTGCTGTGCAACTGAATACATGGATTTCTCTCACACATTATCGCATGTTGGCACATGGCCACTGCGTTGACAGGCCCCACGCCTGTTGGGCCCAAGGAAACCTGGGCCTTGATGTGCTGTAGCTGTCTGTGGCTGCAGGACTGCATCCCGCCCTTGAAAAGCTGTCCCAGGAACAGGAGCCAATACTGTGGAGCGTGGCCTTGCACCCATAACCACCAAAGACCGATGTTCCAACACTGACTGGCCCTGTAAGGGGTCTTCCCCCCTACAGATGTTTGAGATAGGTGTAACGCTCACCTGGTTCCCCGGAGGCGCGGGTCTTGGCTGGGCGGTGAAACCGTCTTCAAAGTTAGGCGTAGGGTCCGTTTGGCTCCCTGGTTTGGTCCCCTTCTCACGGAAAGCTTGACTTGGAGGGTGAGATGTCTACAAGTGGAAAAGATCAGGGGGTGTTAGTAGCTGGAAGGTTAGATGAAGTCTCTACCCCCACATTCTCTCCTCCCATGGTACTCGGTTGCTAACTGTGCTCACCTTAAACAGGTGAATGCCGGGCTCTCCATCCTGCGTCTTGTGCAGGGGCTCTGGGTCCAGTTACTTCACTGGTTTTGGGATCAGCCTCTTGATTGCAGAGGGTAGGTAGAGAGCGATACCGCTGTTAATTGCACGAGCGGATTTTGCATATATCAAGTCCTTAATGTCCTCTTTTAACGTCCCTTTCATGCAGGGTTGGCTGAGAAGAAATGATGGCGAAAGAATGCCAAAGTTCGTGGAGGCACTTAAGTAGAAAGTCTGTGCAGGGCCTTTCAAAGCACCTTAATGTCTCTCTCTTGCTTTCAGATGGTGAATGATGAAGGCGCCGGTGATGATGCCCAGGTTCGTACCGAGGCGCGAACAAGATGATGGAGAATATGAAGGCACGTAAGTAGAAAGTCTTTTCAAGGCCTTTAAACGCACCTTAATGTCTCTCTTTGCCTTGCAGGTAGCGGAGTACGGTGCGAGCTGACTTTGGAGCGTACGACGCAAAGGTAAGCCGTTCAGAAACAAAACGTTACTAACCAATGTTCTTTTGTCTTTGCAGGGCTCGATGGCGGAGAAAGGGTGCGGCGAATACCTTAAACGCTCCGGTGGATCGGGTAAGTTGAAGCGCTGACCTTGACTCTTCTAATCTGTGTCTTTGTTGTTGTGCAGGTGCTGCTGAAGACTGAAGAAGGGATCCTCATCAGGTAAATCTGGAGATTTCACGTTCACAGGAGCTGGAATGGAAGATTCCCTGGAGCTGACACAGTGAGCGTCCTGCTGCTGATGCAGAATAACGCGAAGCACGTGGCACCAATCAGGTGTGGTTTAAATAGTGCACAGGAGTGCTTAGGCGTCTTCTTCCACAGCCTCGCCCAGGTAAGAAAAAGAGTTCCAGTTTCCAGAAGAGTTCCAGTCCTAGGGAGTGGTTCCAGCCCCACCCAGAAGAAAAGTAGTTCCTGCCAAAGGAGGATGAAGACTTCATTCGGTTGGTAAGGAAGCAGCATGGTCTGCTGCAGGTAGGTCCACCCAAGCACTTCTGAATTTGCTATGAGCCCGGCGCTTCTTGTGCCGGGACCAGTCTCCACAATGAGCCTGGCACCACCGGTGCCAGGACAAGGCCCAAAAGGTCCCTAAAAGGACTTGCTGGCGTCTGCAATGAATGTTATGAGCCTGCTTCCAAGGGCGTTGGGCTTCTCCTGACTCCTTGGAAGCAGTGGTCATGACAGCACCCCCCCTCAAGGCCCCTCCCAAGTTCGTTTTCTCCGGGGGTCTTGGTTTGTCGGGAAAAGTTCGGTGAAACTTCTTGACCAGACGGGGTGCATGCACATGTTCCGATGGTTCCCAAGATCGTTCCTGGGGTCCATAACCTTTCCAGTCAATCAGATAGTATAGTTTTGATTTGGAAATCTTGGAGTCTAGGATGTTTTGAATTTCGAACTCCAGTTCTCCATCCACTAGGATAGGGTCTGGAGATTTTGTCAAACGGGTTCCAGGTTGCATGGGTTTTAGCAAGGAGACGTGGAAGACGGGATGAACTTTCATATGAGTAGGTAAGCCCAATTTTACTGCCACTGGATTTATTATGGCGGTGATCGGGTAGGGTCCCAGGTATCGTGGATTGAAAGTACTTGGTCCTTTTAAGGGTAAATGCCAGACTTGATCTCCCACTTGATATTGGGGAGCTTCCTTTCGATGTTGGTCTGCACCCTTCTTGTAATGTTCCTTGGCTTGCTGAAGGTGAGAAGTGGCTTCCTTAAAGGCTTGAGTGATTGTAGAGTGCAGGTGATCTACAGCAGGTGTTCCAAGAGTCTGAGGTGGATCAAGATTTGAGGTGCGGGGATGGATTCCATACAAGAGGAAAAAAGGGGTTTTTCCAGTTCCAGAATGGACTGAATTATTATAAGCGTACTCCGCAATCCAGAGGATTTCTTTCCAAGTGCCTTCTGCTTGCTGCAACATGCAGCGTAGATATTGTTCCAGAGTTTGGTTGGTCATCTCGGTCTGCCCGTCGGTCTGGGGATGATGGCTGGTTGAAAGCCTTACGTCAATTTGGGCTAAACAACAGCAACTCCGCCAGAAGTGGGAAATAAACTGACTTCCTCTATCCGAGATTAGAACTGAAGGAAAGCCGTGCAACCGAACGATGTTCTCGAGGAATTCCCGGGCTAGAACTGAAGCTGTGGGTAACCCCTTTAATGGAATAAAATGAGCCATTTTAGAAAATAGGTCCACAACTACTAAGATCGTATTATATCTGGAGCATGGTGGTAAATCCGTGATGAAATCCATGGAGAGAGTATGCCACGGGTGAGGAGGAATGTCTATTGGATGTAAGAGGCCTGATGGTTTCTCCTTCTGGCTTTTGTTCTGAGCCACACCCCACAGGAGATTACAAAATCTTTAATGTCCTTCCTCCAAGAGGGCCACCAGAAATGTCTTTTTACTTTTTCAGACGTTTTAGCAATGCCGGGATGCCCTTCCATTAAGGAGTCATGGTAACATGAAATGACCTGTGATTGTAAATCCGTACATGGCAGATATAATCTACCTTGAAAGTATGGCAAGTCTTTTTCCATTGTAAAGTCTTTCCCCTTGAGTTTCCAGTCTTTTATTTCTGCTGGAGTCATAAGTTTTTTAACTTTCGCTTCAATATCTTCAAGAGATTGTGTGTTAATTAAACCCAGGATTCTTTGTTCCGGAATTATTGGTACGGGTTCAGGACTAGTCGTGAGTTCATCTACTCCCACTCGGGAGAGGGCATCCGCTTTTCCATTCTTGTTGCCTGGTCGGTAAGTAATTACAAAGTCGAACTCGGCGAAAAATAGTGCCCAACGGAGTTGTCTAGAGGATTGAGCTTTGACTGATTTTAAGTATTGTAAATTGCGATGATCCGTAATGACGGTGACTGTGTGTCGGGCTCCCAGGAGATAGTGCCGCCAGGCCTTAAAGGCGGACTTAATAGCTAAAAGTTCTTTATCGGTAATGGTATAGTTGATTTCAGGAGCCGAAAATTTGCGTGACCAAAAGGCCACAGGGTGCAACTGGTTTGTTTCTGGGTCCCTCTGCGGAAGCACTGCTCCCATCGCGAGACTGGAGGCATCGGTCTCAACAATATAGGGAAGTTCCGGGCGAGGATGTTTTAAAACCGGAGCTGAGATGAATTTAGTTTTCAGTTCTTGAAAGGCTTGTTCGGCTTCTGTAGACCATTCGAAACGTTTGTTTTTTCTGAGAAGGGCTGTAATAGGTTGAACTATTCGAGAGAAGTCTGGAATAAACCTACGATAAAAGTTGGCGAAGCCCAACATGCTTTGGACTCCTTTTACTGAGGTTGGTGAGGGCCACTTAAGAATAGCGTCCACTTTTCTTGAGTCCATGTGAACTCCGTTAGATGACAAAATGAATCCCAAAAATTCGACCTCAGTAACGTTAAAAACGCATTTCTCCAGCTTAGCAAAAAGTCGGTGTTGACGGAGCCTCTCCAGTACTGCTGTGACGTGTTTTCGATGATCAGCCTCTGAGGCCGAGTAAACCAGAATATCGTCAATATAGACAACTACACACACATCAATGAATTCTCTGAGGACGTCATTCATAAAGTACTGAAAAGCGGCCGGTGCATTACATAATCCAAAGGGCATTACTTGATACTCGAATAATCCATACTTAGTACGAAAGGCCGTTTTCCATTCATCGCCCTCTTTTATTCGTACCAAATGGTAAGCTCCTCTGAGGTCCAACTTAGTATAAATACAGGCACTTTTAACTTGGTCAAGTAGTTCTGGGATCAATGGTAACGGATATCTGTTCTTGATTGTTATCTGATTCAGGGCACGTTAATCTATACATGTTCTCAGGTCTCCCTCTTTTTTCGGAACGAAGAACAGAGCTGAGAAGGCTGGGGACTTCGAAGGACGGATAAATCCATTAGCCAGATATTGGTCCAAATATTGTCTTAGGTGAAGATTTTCTGGTTCGGTAAGGGCATAAATTCGACTGCACGGAGGACTGGATCCCGGAATCAGGTCTATCTGACAGTCGTATGACCTGTGAGGAGGCAGGGTATTAGCTTGATCTTTCCGAAAGACATCATGATAATCCCGGTATTCAGAAGGCAGTTGTGGAGTCTCAGAGGAGATTGCTGCCAGCTTGGTGGGAGGCTGAGGATAACAGGTGGGAGCGCATTCTGGAAACCGAATTGTCCTTGCTCGCCAGTCGATTTGAGGATTGTGCTTCTCCAACCAAGGGATTCCCAAAATAACTTGAAACCGCGGAGCCTTGATCACGTCAAAAACGATCTTCTCTTGATGTCCGTCTTGGCCTACCAACGTCACTTCCAAGGTGGTGTGAGTTACTGGTCCGGAAGCTATTTCCGTACCGTCCACTGTGGTAATGATGTCTCTCACCGCCTTAGGACAAAGAGATAGATTCATCCTGGCGGCCATTTCACAGTCCACGTAATTGCCGATCGCGCCACTATCTATGTATGCTTTTATGGCATGCATACGATTGGGCTGCTCTGGACTCACGAGAACCATAGGCATGACGAAATGCGAGGTCAAAGAACTGGTTTTAACGCTCGTCAAGCAGACCTCTACACTTGTCGGGCGAGGTCGTTTTCCGACTCAGAACTTTCGGCACCTTTATCGGATGCTCCTACCATCTTTTTCTTTGGTTTCACAGGGCAATCTCGAAGAAAGTGTCCAGAATTTCCGCAATAGAGGCATAATTGCAATTGTCTTCTCCTTTCTCGTTCCTTTTGGGTTAGGGGTCCTTTCACGACCCCAATCTGCATGGGTTCCACGGAATCATTTCTTTTAGCGGAGCTCTGTGGTCTTGAAAAAACACGGGATTCAAATCTGGAACGATCGACCTTCCGATTCTGCAGCCTGTGATCTAATTGAACCACCAGATCGATATATTCAGAACAGTCTTGTGGCGGATTTACCACCTGGGCCAGAACGTCTTTAAGTTCCCCTCGCAGGCCTCTGTAGAAAAGCGTGATTCTCTTGTCTTCCGGCCATCCGGTTTCCACCACTAGTCTGTTAAATGACGCAATGTAAGTCAAGAGGTCTTGATTACCCTGTCGTAGTGAAAGAAGTTCATTATCCAAGGCCTGACCCTGGGAGTGTCGTGCGAACAATCTCTCCATACTAGCTTGAAAGTTTTGGAAGTTATGAAGAACAGGGTCCTCCTGAGTCACTAAAGGTATAGACCAATCTGCGGCACTGCCACTAAGATATGAGAGCACGAAGGCCACCTTGGCCTGGTCCGTTGGAAATGCGGCGGGTCTACACAAAAAGTGCAAGCGACATTGATTGAAGAAGACAGCGAATCTCCTTGGATCACCAGAAAAATGCTCGGGCGGGGCCAAAGGTACATTTCCTGGTAGATTAATCTGCACCGGATTAGTGGAAATCGTTGGAGCATGGCTCCCTCCCGAGGCGGGCAGCGGAGTTTGTCCCGCTTGAGCTTGTAACAACTGTCTGGCAAGATCATCAGTTCGCTCCTTAGAAACAACTAACTCTCTCCTTAAGGCATTCGTTTCCTGGCGTGCTGCGTGTACTTCTGCCCTCAACTCCCCAAGCAATTGGGCCAATTGGTCTGTGACTGAGGTTTCCATTGCGCCTGGGCGGGAAATATGCGGTAAGGCTTCGCGTTCTGTAACGCTCACCTGGTTCCCTCGGAGGCGCGGGTCTTGGCTGGGCGGTGAAACCGTCTTCAAGTTAGGCGTAGGGTCCGTTTGGCTCCCTGGTTTGGTCCCCTTCTCACCGAAAGCTTGACTTGGAGGGTGAGATGTCTACAAGTGGAAAAGATCAGGGGATGTTAGTAGCTGGAAGGTTAGATGAAGTCTCTACCCCCACATTCTCTCCTCCCGTGGTACTCGGTTGTTAACTGTGCTCACCTTAAACAGGTGAATGCCGGGCTCTCCATCCTGTGTCTTGTGCAGGTGCTCTGGGTCCAGTTACTTCACTGGTTTTGGGATCAGCCTCTTGATTGCAGAGGGTAGGTAGAGAGCGATGCCGCCGTTAATTGCACGAGCGGATTTTGCATATATCAAGTCCTTAATGTCCTCTTTTAACGTCCCTTTCATGCAGGGTTGGCTGAGAAGAAATGATGGCGAAAGAATGCCAAAGTTCGTGGAGGCACGTAAGTAGAAAGTCTGTGCAGGGCCTTTCAACGCACCTTAATGTCTCTCTCTTGCTTTCAGATGGAGAATGATGAAGGCGCCGGTGATGATGCCCAGGTTCGTACCGAGGCGCGAACAAGATGATGGAGAATATGAAGGCACGTAAGTATAAAGTCTGTTCAAGGCCTTTAAACGCACCTTAATGTCTCTCTTTGCCTTGCAGGTAGCGGAGTGCGGTGCGAGCTGACTTTGGAGCGTACGACGCAAAGGTAAGCCGTTCAGAAACAAAACGTTACTAACCAATGTTCTTTTGTCTTTGCAGGGCTCGATGGCGGAGAAAGGGTGCAGCGAATACCTTAAACGCTCCGGTGGATCGGGTAAGTTGAAGCGCTGACCTTGACTCTTCTAATCTGTGTCTTTGTTGTTGTGCAGGTGCTGCTGAAGACTGAAGAAGGGATCCTCATCAGGTAAATCCGGAGATTTCGCGTTCACAGGAGCTGGAATGGAAGATTCCCTGGAGCTGACACGGTGAGCGTCCTGCTGCTGATGCAGAATAACGCGAAGCACGTGGCACCAATCGGGTGTGGTTTAAATAGTGCACAGGAGTGCTTAGGCGTCTTCTTCCACAGCCTCGCCCAGGTAAGAAAAAGAGTTCCAGTTTCCAGAAGAGTTCCAGTCCTAGGGAGTGGTTCCAGCCCCACCCAGAAGAAAAGTAGTTCCTGCCAGAGGAGGATGAAGACTTCATTCTGTTGGTAAGGAAGCAGCATGGTCTGCTGCAGGTAGGTCCACCCAAGCACTTCTGAATTTGCTATGAGCCCGGCGCTTCTTGTGCCGGGACCAGTCTCCACAATGAGCCTGGCACCACCGGTGCCAGGACAAGGCCCAAAAGGTCCCTAAAGGGACTTGCTGGCGTCTGCAATGAATGTTATGAGCCTGCTTCCAAGGGCGTTGGGCTTCTCCTGACTCCTTGGAAGCAGTGGACATGACAATAGGTCAGCATCCACAATTGATTCACTCACCTTTGACAGTACCAAGCCAAGGAATCCATGTCTGATTCACCACCAAAGGCATAGGCTTCCTCAGAGGTGGAATCAGAGTGAGTCATGGCCAGGACAGACTTTAGCACCAGTGGATCTTCATGGGCTACCACACCACGGGCCTCATTACGACCCGGGCAGTAAGTGAATAACGATGTCAGTAAAGGATTACCGGCATCGCTTACCACTCCGGCCGATTAGGACACGCCAACCCGCTATTAGCGGCACCGTAATTAACAATGCCGCTAATAGCGCCAGGAGCACAGGCACGCGACCATCCATGCCGCCAATACCGGCATGGCGCAAACAGGGGATCATCACAAGTCAAACGGACATGCAAATAACGCCCTACTGAAGCCGAAAAGTACCTTACCGGCATGGAGCTAATTACGGCATCGCAGACCACCCGTAAACGGCCATGTGCAGTGTTCCCAACTGCCACAGGTGCACACAATCAGCACAGGTGGAGGCAATACAGACTGGGCCAGCACAAAAGGAGCACACCCCACCCCTTCCTACACCCAGTCACACTCCACAATGATTCCAACACTACTAGTAATGCTGGGGCTGTAGGACATGATTGCAGTGGAACTGCTACAACAACAACAAAAACAACAACAACAACAACAGGCAGCACAGAGGACACGCAGGAGGAGAAGGAAGGTGAGGCAGGGCCAGCATGCCCCACCAGTGCAGCCAGTGGCACCATGCAGGCAGCCCCCAATCCCTTGCATCAGAGCCAGTCCATTCAACCTAACCCCTGAGCAGATCCACACCCTGTACCGTCTGGACCGGGACACCATCACCACCATTGTGGATATGTATGATACATGACGACATTGTCAGCCTGATTGAATCATGCACCGCCATCCCACCCCTACTGAAGGTAGTGTCTGTGCTCCTCTTCCTGGCCACAGGCACCTACCAGCACACAGTGTGGCACATGCATGGCATATCACAACCATTATTCTCACGTACGCTGAACCAAGTTCTTGATGCCCTCCTGAAGCACACATGCGACCACATTACCTTACCACGGTCTGCCCAGAAGTTCTCAAACACCAAAGTTGGTTTCCATTCACTGGCCGGCATCCCTGGTTGCATTGGCACCATCGACTGCATCCATGTGGAATTGGTGGTCCCACATGCCATAGAGGTAGCGTACCGCAAACGTAAGCTATACCACTCAATCAACGTGCAAATGGTATGTGATTCAAACAAGATCATCACACATTGCTGTGCCCAATACCCCGGATCAACCCATGATTCAATGGTCCTGCGGAACTCCACAATACCACGCTACATGGAGCGACATGCAGGGCAGAGATCCTGGCTTCTTGGTGAGTCGCATGTTAGGCTCATGGAAATGCAATGTGGGTAGGTGATTGAGGTAGAGATGCATACTTCACCTGGCTGAGATGGGGAGGGGGAGAGATGCATACTTCATCTGGCTGAGATGGGGGGGGAGAGATGCATACTTCACCTGGCAGAGATGGGGGGGGATGCATACTTCACCTAGCTGAGATGGGGGGGAAGAGATGCATACTTCACCTGGCTGAGATGGGGGGGAGAGATGCATACTTCACCTGGCTGAGATGGGGGGGAGAGATGCATACTTCACCTGGCTGAGATGGGGGGGAAGATGCATACTTCACCTGGCTGAGATGGGGGGAGAAGAGATGCATACTTCACCTGGCTGAGATGGGGGGGAGCGATGCATACTTCACCTGGCTGAGATGGGGGGGAGAGATGCATACTTCACCTGGCTGAGATGGGGGGAGAGATGCATACTTCACCTGGCTGAGATGGGGGGAGAGATGCATACTTCACCTGGCTGAGATGGGGGGGAGAGATGCATACTTCACCTGGATGAAATGGGGGGGTGGAGAGATGCATACTTCAACTGGCAGAGATGGGGGGGAGAGATGCATACTTCGCCTTGCTGCAAGTGCCTGAGAGAATGGACCATGTTCATACCCCAAAGCAGGCCAGACTGGACCTGACACCTGACCACATAATGCAAGATGAAAGCTGCCCTACCATGTAAATGATGCAGTGTCACAACCATTCCATAGCCATCTACATGTGCACTGTACTTAATCAGACTGTATCCCCCTCAACACAATGCAGCTACAAGCAATTACTATGGCCAATACACAGCTCCAAATACCATCAACTGAAAGGACAGTCCCACATTACTGTGTACAAAGGAGTCACATGAGGGCAAAATACATTAATACACCACTACACTGACACAGAGGTCCAACAAAAGTGCATGTCACCATTTGTTGTGCATAGTGAGATCATCATGAGGCTGACATCAACGGTGCCAGGATGAAAGCATAAAAATTACTGGACATCAGCCAGATCATGGAAACAACCGGCATGGACTAACACAGTGCATGAGCACTCACAAGGAACTGGACCCCCCTGCGCCCACTAGTTGATGGCACGCACACCAGTCCATAAGAGGAATACACACATTGCAGTCACATTGTGTGTCTCCATTCATGCTTGGGAATGTGGTTGCAATCAGGAAATCAATGCATGCTATGGTGTCAATGATAGAGGTCCCATATGATGTGATGACTTACACATATACATTGTTGCCCACATGCAGGTGATGCAGGCTTTCCCTTGAAGAGTTGGCTCCTTACCCCAGTCCGGAACCCACGGGACAGGCACGAGGAGGACTACAATCGAGCACATACACGTGCCCGTGTGGTAATTGAGCAGCCATTTGGCCTCTTGAAGGCACGGTTTCGCTGCCTCAGCAGGTCTGGTGGGGCATTCCTGTACCGGCATGAGAAGGTGGCCAAGATCGTCATGGCATGTGTCATGCTACACGATATGTGCATCAGACGGAATGTGCCCCTGCCCCCTGACACTGAACGGCAACCACCTGACGATGAGGATGAGGAGGGTGGGGATGGGGCAGCACCTCAGGGAGGTAGCGATGCAAAGGAGGGACGTGCCATACGTCAGACTCTGATCAACCAATGTTTCTAGCACACATGGACGGGGAGTGTGACATGGAGGTGGCACTCGGGGCACTAGGTGTGTCAGGGACATGGACACTGTAGACTGTTCACCAATAAAGCACACGTACGCAATAAGCAATGTCCACACATGTGAATCATGAGTTACCAAAATGTGTATTAAAGAATTATAACAAAGTGAACAAGCCATCCACCCCACACACACTCTCCCCTCTCCCACCTCAACTCCCCCCTCTCCCCTCAACTCCCCCACACACCCTCTCCCCCTCCTCCCTTGACTTCCCCACACATGGTGTGCAGTAGCATGCACCATTAGTCCTGTAGGATTATTTAGCGTGTTTTTGGAGTGCAGCACCACTGCATGAGATCAATGTATTGCTATAATGCGGTACAAGCAATTGCACCATTTTTTCTCCCGAAATGCCTCTGTTGCAGGAGACACATTAGAGGATTAATGAACTAATATAATTAACAGTACTAACATGATCTTAATTTATTAACATCATAATGTGTTCTCCAGTGCAAAATGAGGTGGAAAAAAACAGGCTCTGAAAGTCATTTTAAATGTGCACTTGGATTCATTTTTTTCTCTGTTCACTGTGTTAGCTGGATGCCAAATCTGCATGCCAGGAAATGAGTAGATACAGTTTCTAAACCGTATAAGCCAAGCCATTGTTAAAAGAGGAGGATAGATTATTGTGCATTTTCATTGGTGACACGTCACCTTAAAGGATGTAACAGAGGTCTCTTGGTACATTTCAGGGAGGAAGAAAGGCAGAGGACATTTTACACAGCTCCGGGGAAGACCTGGCTGGAGTTTCTATGGGGTTTTCCTGATTGAGAGGTGCCGTCCCAGTCCATTTCTGACTTTCCCAGACTGAAGATTCCAGTCGATAATCACCGGCTTGAGAGACCGCAGATCAGAACTGCATGTCCTTGCTGGGGTGCTTTGAAGGAAAGCCTTGAGCCATTTAAAGAAAGCGACCAGTCCGGGGAGTTCGCGTGCTAAACAGCTACAACTTGCTGGTAATTATCTTGTATGAAAGTGAGGGTGCGGTATGTGCATGAGACCTATTTTAGACAGGCAGCGTAGCGATAGCTTTTCACTGTGTTCAAATGACACATTTTAATGTTGCCAGCTGAAGGCAAAACAAACGATGTAATTTTTTCTCTCTCTTGTGCAAATATGAAATGAAATATGTAGTGTTTTTGCATTTTGTCTTTCTCATGTTTTTATTTCAGAAGAGGATTGTCTCATGAATGGTAATGTATCATTGTAAAATGAAATTGTGATAACACAGTCTGCCTAAGTGTATTTTTGCTTCTGTTTCATTTGGTGCCTAAATGAAATATTATGCCATAGAGGGAATGATGCTTAAAGCGCCAAGTTTCTATGCAGATAAAGTAATGTTATGAGCAATTATAAATAGCTGTGTGCGTGGTTCCACTCAGTGTATATATGTGTGTGTGATTTCTGAGTGGAACATAATGAAATAGTTTGCTGGACGTATATGAGTCAGCAGAAAGAGAGGCCTCTGGAAATAGTTTCACTAATGTAAATAAATTAGTGATTATACCACATGTTATTGTGAATACTTTATGGAAGCATAGCTCACTGGTGTAGATACATCAGTGATAACAGCCATAAGTGGCATTCCATATGAAAATGTGGTGTTCTTGAATAATGTACAAGCCTGAGGCCTCTAGAGATCACAAGAACAGTCTAAAAAAAAGAAAGGGGTTTTGTATGTTGGGGCCACAAATAAAACAAAGAAATTATGCTCATCACTATACCAAACGAAATGCATACCAACCAACAGGGTAATTCATAGAATTTCACACAAAAGTGGCGCACGTGGCTGGCGCACAGTGTCCCCATGTGATACACTGCGCCAGCCGCGTGCGATAAAATCCATTTCATCGCACAGCGTATTCATGGATTCCAGCCTCCAAAACCAGCCGTGGCGCAGAGTGGCGCAGCGACCCTTCAGCAGCGCCAGTTACACCCCCAAGAACGCCCTCGCGCAAGGGAAAGCCTTCAAAATTCCCAATTCATCGCAAAGGGCTGCGCTAACCCTGGACCAGTTCACAGGGCTGCCAAACAGCAAACGCCAAGCGGGGAACGTGTATTTCAGTGGTTCGCGGGAAGTATCACACGCGATTGTCCTGGGTACGTGTATTCCAGGGGTGCGCGGGAAGTATCACACGCGATTCCATCAGGGCACGTGTATTCCAGGGGTGTGCCGGAAGTATCACACGCAAAATCAGCAGGGTACGTGTATTTCAGGGGTGCGCGGGAAGTATCACACGCGATTCCATCAGGGTACGTGTATTCCAGGGGTGCGCGGGAAGTATCACACGCGATTCCATCAGGGCACGTGTATTTCAGGGGTGCGCGGGGAGCACTACACGTAAATTGGCCATGTGGGTCCTCCCAGGTGTTCCCTCTACACCCTCCACGGCCCCTGCAGACAGCCCACACCACAGGGGACCACCCTGCACACCTGCCCATGTCCCGCAGGCAGCCCATCCACCATGACCATGCCCCCCAGCCAAGCCACATGTCACTTTGCACTACTGATCAAAAAATGCATGTCTCCCAGCACCCTCACCCCCCAGCAGGCCCCCACACATGTCCAACTCATGTCCCCCTGCACCTCCACCCCCCAGCACTGTGGGACACCCTCCACCAGGCCCACACTCATGTCTCCCTGCACCCCCATCCCCCAGCATTGTGGGGCACCCTCCACCAGGCCCCCACTCATGTCTCCCAGCACCCCCACCCCCTGCATCCAGGGGCACCCTCCACCAGGCCCCCACTCATGTCCCCCTGCACCCCCACCCCACTGCATCCAGGGGCACCCTCCACCAGGCCCCCACTCATGTCTCACTGCACCCGCACCCCCACCCCCCAGCACTCTGGGGAACCCTCCACCAGGCCCCCACTCATGTCCCCCTGCACCCCCACCCCCCTGCATCCAGGGGCACCCTCCACCAGGCCCCAACTCATGTCTCCCTGCACCCCCACCCCCCAGCACTGTGGGGAACCCTCCACCAGGCCCCCACTCATGTCCCCCTGCATCCCCACCCCCAGCACTGTGGGGCACCCTCCACCAGGCCCCCACTCATGTCCCCCTGCAACCCCACCCCCCTGCATCCAGGGGCACCCTCCACCAGGCCCCCATTCATGTCCAACTCATGTCTCCCTGCACCCTCACCCCCCAGCATCCAGGGGCACCCTCCACCAGGCCCCCACTCATGTCTCCCTGCACCCCCACCCCCACCAGTCAGGGGCACCCTCCACCAGGCCCCCACTCATGTCTCCCAGCACCCCCACCCCCTGCATCCAGGGGCACCCTCCACCAGGCCCCCACTCATGTCCCCCTGCACCACCACCCCCCAGCACTGTGGGGCACCCTCCACCAGGCCCCCACTCATGTCCCCCTGCACCCCCACCCCCCTGCATCCAGGGGCACCCTCCACCAGGCCCCCACTCATGTCTCCCTGCACCCCACCCCCCAGTACTGTGGGGAACCCTCCACCAGGCCCCCACTCATGTCCCCCTGCATCCCCACCCCCAGCATTGTGGGGCACCCTCCACCAGGCCCCCACTCATGTCCCCCTGCAACCCCACCCCCCTGCATCCAGGGGCACCCTCCACCAGGCCCCCACTCATGTCCAACTCATGTCTCCCTGCACCCCCACCCCCCAGCATCCAGGGGCACCCTCCACCAGGCCCCCACTCATGTCTCCCTGCACCCCCACCCCCCACCAGTCAGGGGCACCCTCCACCAGGCCCCCACTCATGTCTCCCAGCACCCCACCCCCCTGCATCCAGGGGCACCCTCCACCAGGCCCCCACTCATGTCTCCCTGCACCCCCACCACCCAGCACTGTGGTGCACCCTCCACCAGGCCCCCACTCATGTCTCCCTGCACCCCCACCCCCCACCAGTCAGGGCCACCCTCCACCAGGCCCCCACTCATGTCCAACTCATGTCTCCCTGCACCCCCACCCCCAGCACTGTGGTGCAGCCTCCACCAGGCCCCCACTCATGTCCAACTCATGTCTCCCTGCACCCCCACCCCCCAGCACTGTGGAGCACCCTCCACCAGGCCCCCACTCATGTCTCCCTGCACCCCCACCACCCAGCACTGTGGGGCACCCTCCACCAGGCCCCCACTCATGTCCCCCTCCACCCCACCCCCCTGCATCCAGGGGCACCCTCCACCAGGCCCCCACTCATGTCTCCCTACACCCCCACCCCCCAGCACTGTGGGGCACCCTCCACCAGGCCCCCACTCATGTCCTCCTGCGCCTCCACCCCCCTGCATCCAGGGGCACCCTCCACCAGGCCCCCACTCATGTCTCCCTGCACCCCCACCCCCAGCACTGTGGGGCACCCTCCACCAGGCCCCCACTCATGTCCCCCTGCACCCCCACGCCCCTGCATCCAGGGGCACCCTCCACCAGGCCCCCACTCATGTCTCCCTGCACCCCCATCCCCCAGCACTGTGGGGCACCCTCCACCAGGCCCTCACTCATGTCCCCCTGCACCCCCAACCCCCAGCACTTGGGGCACCCTCCACCAGGCCCCCACTCATGTCCCCCTGCACCCCCACACCCCTGCATCCAGGGGCACCCTCCACCAGGCCCCCACTCATGTCCAACTCATGTCTCCCTGCACCCCCACCCCCCAGCATCCAGAGACACCCTCCACCAGGCCCCCACTCATGTCTCCCTGCACCCCCACCCCCAGCACTGTGGGGCACCCTCCACCAGGCCCCCACTCATGTCCCCCTGCACCCCCATCCCCCAGCACTGTGGGGCACCCTCCACCAGGCCCTCACTCATGTCCCCCTGCACCCCCACCCCCCAGCACTTGGGGCACCCTCCACCAGGCCCCCAACCATGTCCCCCCGCACCCGCACCCCCCTGCATCCAGGGGCACCCTCCACCAGGCCCCCACTCATGTCCAACTCATGTCTCCCTGCACCCCCACTCCCCAGCATCCAGAGGCACCCTCCACCAGGCCCCCACTCATGTCCCCCTGCACCCCCACCCCCCACCAGTCAGGGCCACCCTCCACCAGGCCCCCACTCATGTCCAACTCATGTCTCCCTGCACCCCCAGCCCCCAGCACTGTGGTGCACCCTCCACCAGGCCCCCACTCATGTCCAACTCATGTCTCCCAGCACCCCCACCCCCCTGCATCCAGGGGCACCCTCCACCAGGCCCCCACTCATGTTCCCCAGCCAACACGTCATCACAATCTAGATCCCTGGCCCTTATGGTCAGCCTCCAAATGCCAAACACCCACCCGAGTATTGCATCCACCCACTTAGAAATGGCAATTACATGATAGAACCCCAATTGCAAGTTTGTAAATGAACACATGTCCCTCACATACACACAATGGGTGTCAGTGAATGTCAAAACCCATATCATGATATGCATGAAACCAAAGAGATGATACTACACATTGAAGTTTGAAGAAAAAATATGTATTAAAAGCAACATAAATTGAATAAAAAATAAACGAAAATGGGAATAAAAAAAAAAAAAGCAGCATGTCCGTGAAATGATGTAAAACCACAAATCATAATCCAAAGGAAAGGTGCCCAAAGTCACCGTCCACAAAAGTAAATCCAATGGAAAATGAAAATCGAAAACCATTGCTCCATGGGTAAATCATAAAAAAAAAATGAAAATCCAACAGTCAACTATATACAGATAAACAATCCAGGGTCCATGATCCCAACAGATGAAATGAAACCTATCTAATAACACTACCTAATAAAAAAACTATATACAAAAATGTGGCCCATTGTCCAAAAGGTCCAAAAAAAATGCTAAACCAAAGGAAACCTAACACTAACTACAGAACTATTTACAAGTGACGGCTCACTTTGGGATGTTCCGGGCTAGGGCATCATCGAACTCCTGCTCAATGTCCCGGAGGCGGTCCTCCTCCATGGCCCCGAGGGTCTGCAGGGCCGTCGACATGTTCACCTCCAACTCCCTGCAGATTGCCTCGAGGCACTCGGCCCGCCTCAGGGCCCTCCGCATGTAGTTCTCCGCCCTGACCATCGTGAGCCGTGCCTCTTCCGCCAGCTGCCGCTCCGCATCTATGGTGTGGCCCAACCGCTGCCACACGGAAGACACTTACCGTCCTGGGTCCTCCTGCCCTCCGGCCGATGCCTGCCCCTCCGATGTCGAAGGCCACGAGCCATCATGGCTCCCACCTCGTTGTTGCTGCTGCTGTGCATCTGCCCGTGCCCTGCCTCCTGCTGCCTGCACATCCTCCACTGGCTGGGGTGCAGTCGTTGATGTGGCCACACCTGCTGGACGTCCGACTCCCGACTGTGGCAGGGATGCCTCCTCCACCAGCCTGGCCGCACCGTCAGAGGCAGCTCCACAGGGCACCCAGGTGACTAATGGGTGGGAAGATGGCACGCAGGACGACTGGCGCATACGGGGTTCAGTTGAGGAGGGTGTCTGAGCAAGCCCCATCAAACGGAGGAATCCGGCCTGGGTGACCTGTCCCAGTAGACCGACGCGGTCAACGAGCCATTCGAGATGACGTGCAGTCTCCTCATGAAAAGACTGCAGGTCACCTCGCATGGCCCGTTGACGCAACGCCACACCAATCAGGACAGGCTCAACCCGGACCCGGATAGTCTGCAGAGGAAGGCCAGTTGTTGTGAGCTCATCCCCTGCCTGAAAACGGGTCTGGACGTAGGCATCCCTGCTGGTGCAAGATGATGCAGTGACAGGATCAGGGACAGGATTGCACACAGGCACCTCCGCGGCGGCCTGTGCTGCCTCCTGTCCCTGGTCCTGCACTGCACCACTAGCACCAGTGGAATCCCCACCTCCAGACCCCGTCTCTGTTGCTTGCACGGCCTCCTCCTCCACCAAACCCCCCACCAACCTGGATGACTCTGTTCCATCTTCCCCCGTTGGGCCCTGTGGGGTTCCAGCTGCCCCTTCTGCTGCCGAGGAGTCCAACTCCGACCTCCGCCTCTTGGACTTCCCCCCGGCAGCTGCGGCCTGGGACGCGGCACCAGACTCCTCACTCCCTGCCGAGATCACAACCTGGAAAGGGAGCCGGGCCTTGTGTCTCCGGCTGGCGGTGCGATCCCCGCCGCTGTGCTCCACAGCACTTTCTCCGCCCTGTTCATCAGTTGACGCTGCAGACAGGGAGAAATAAAACACAGGCATCAGGGCACTGTACAATGGACACATACACACATGACAGTTGTACATGAGTGGCATTGGCAAACTTCAGACATGGCATCACAATCGCCAACACACTTGTTATTTCAACTTGCACACATGAGCCATACCACAGCCATATCGCAACTGCCAGCACCATCCATACACATACAACAGCATGAGCAGGCAAAGGTGAGCCAGACATCACATGCAACACAGGGAGTGCACTACACATGCACACACACCACCACACTTGCATGCATGTGTACACCTCTGCCAACTGTCGCAGTGTTCAGATGGGCATCCATGTCACATCTGCCAATCAGGCTTCCACATCCCGCTGTCACATGCATCCATGTTGCATTACTGTTGCACCCTTGTCAAATACACGCACATGTACATGTACACAGTGCTGATACATGCAGCTGAAAACAACATCCATGTGTGACATCACGAACATGCCTACTTACATACAAATTCATCCAAACATGTGTGCCCACACAACTGCATTTGGCATGCAAGCCTACACGCACAAGCACCATCCATGTCTCACACATGACAGCCCTCGCATGTGTTAGCCTCACGGCCCTGTACACCCCCACCCATACTCGGCCCCATACAAACAGATGTGCAACCTGCACACTACTGGCACATCACCACACGCACAGCTTACAATCAAGATGCATGTACACTTACCGCTCGACTCCAGACGGATCTGCCTCTCAAGGACCTGGACGTGGAGCGATGGGGATATGCGTTCCAGGACCCTCATCTGATCGTCCGACAAGTGGCCCCGGCGCCCCTTAGCCTCCGCTGCCTTCAAGAGGTGCCGGGCCTTGTTGAGGGTCCTAGACCTGAAGTCCTCCCAGCGCTTCTTGACATGTTGGAAGTCGCGGACTGCCACCCCCTCCGCATTGATGGCAGTCACGATGTCCGTCCAGATCCGAGTCCGTCCTTCCTTGTCAGCGCGCAAACTTCCGAAGAGGGCATCATACTGCCCCAGGACTTGCTCCACCAGGACACCAACTTCGGTGGCACTGAAGCTGGTGCCCCTCTGCCTCTCTGGCCGGGGGTTGTCAGTGGTGCCAGATGTTGCAGTGCCCGACATGACAACCCCAGAGGCAGGAGTGGGTGGGCAACTGGGTCCTGGGGCTGGGCTGTGGTGCGATGGAATCCCAGTCGGGAGTCTTCGGTTCCAGCAGGGGTGGTCACAGCAACAGCACCCCTGGCTGATGTGCAGGCAGCAAATGGCAGGGCACGTGGGCAGCAGGCAATCAGGCAGCAGCAGATGGCAGGTGGGAGCGTGCTCGGGGCTCTGGGGGGCAGTAATTCAGCCTTCTGGGCAGGAGTGTGGTCTTCCATGTGCTTACGCGTGGCCAGCTTGATACGGAGTGATTTGGCACGTGAAAATCCAGCACGTCTGCATGTAATTCGTGGAAAGGGCCTTAGCGCGTAAGCGCGTCAGCACACGTACGCAAATTCATTGGCCCAAAGGCCAACAGCACGTATGCGCGTCTGTGACGTGCGTGCACGGGCGTTTCCCTGTACACGGGTGCATGTTACACGTCCAATGACTGCACGTCAGAGTGTCAGCGCGTGTAATTGGAGGATGGGGCCTTAGCACGTACACACAGAAGTGACGCTGGACGTGTGGGCATGTTTAAAAGGTACGTGTAGAACACCATTTCCTTGTACATGCTTTTAGTGGAGAGCGAGTGGGTGAAATCTGTACTTCTTGTCGGTTCACACGCGATTTACTTCACGGCGTTCCCAAGTTCGTACTCCCTGTTACCTCTAACAGCTTTTTGTCTTCTTGTCTTTTTCCTGGGCCTGTTTCCTCAAACAGCGTTCACTTCTCCTGTTGTCCTGTCTCCTCAGACAGCGTACAATTCTTCTTTTGGCGGGGGTGTTGCCAACGCGCACATGTGCGTATTTTACACGTGATTTTTCCTGGCAGACGGTGAGTGGCGCACGTATTTGACATCAGTGCTTACCCCGTGTGTTGCCTACCCCTTCAGAGGTCAATCTAGGCTGCGTGTGACACGCATAAGTTCATTTTTGTGTTTCTGGGTGCCACAGCGTAGTGCAGGTTTTTTTTTTCCACGCACGTGGTCTAGGAGGGGTTGCGTGCACATTACCTCCCTTTTTCGGGGTGCCTGTGCGTTGCGTGACCCGTCATCTTCCCCCAGGGGTCACATACAGCCTTGCTAGAGCACTAGGGTATGAATTCCATCTAGTACCCTACCCCTTTGACCCCCAATTGCCCAGGACAATAGTTTACTGCAACTCCCATAAGCACAACTACATCAGTGCCATGGTTGGGAGGCGAGCACGCGGTAAGGGTGGCAAAGGTGGGCAAGCCACAAGAGGTGGCCGTGGTGGACACGGTAGGGGACGTGGCCAGGACTTGCAGGGTGCCCCTAGCCCCCCATGTGTGGGTGACCAGTCAGGGACACCCATGCCCCCCCGGTAGTTGAGGGTAACGTGGCTGACACCATCCCTGCTCAGCCCTTGTTGGACCAGCCCATTGTGGCACTAGACCTAGCACTGGGTGACTCCATGGCTGACTTCCAGGTCAGCAGGTCTAGGCCACGTGTAGCGGTGCACGTTGGTGTCACCAGCCCACGTGGATCAGGGGCAGCTATGTCATCTGCTGCCCCGAGTAGGCTGGGTGGGGAGGCTGCAGGGTCAGCTGCGGCTCCATCCACCCCAGCTCTGAGTGTCCCAGCCAGGACAGTGTCGGTCCTAGTCCATCCTGCTGACGTTCCCCCTGACTACATCACACTTCAGCTAATGCCTGCACCAAGTCCCATGGTGAGTGTTCATTCCCACACTCCTAGTCCACAGTCCACCGGGGCTCCTGCCCCTAGTGTCCAGAGCGGCGTAGGACACTCAGTATCACCACCACCTTCCAAGCGGAAGAGGAAGAGTGCTCGTCCAGTACAGGCTGATGCCCCAGACACGGCTACACAGTCCGGCCCACCAAGGAAGCCCTGCTTCAATCGGGTCGAACTTGATGCACTTGTGGAGTATGTGTCTCCACATGACAGCGAAATGGTGATTACTGCAGGATGCAAGACCACACCTTCACAACGTCAGGCACACTGGCAGACCATTGCGGAACTCATAAGTGCCCTTGGATTCATGAGGCGCACAGCTAATGATTGCTACAAGCGCTGGAATGACCTTAAGCGCAGGGCAAAAAAAAAGCTGGCCTCAAGTCATGCCGCAACTCTAGTGACTGGAGGTGGGTCTCCGGCAGAGGACATAGAACTCACTCCACATGAGTATGTTGCTGGGACCTACGTCACGGAGGAACAGATCCAAGGCGTGGGAGACCTGCCAGATTACGAGGCATTGTCCGGTGAGTGCACATGCATGTGTGTGTCATCCATGTGCATGGTGTGTGTGTGAGTGCTTCTGATTGAGTGCCAGGTGAGGGGGTGTGTGCCTGAGTGGTTTGGGTCACCCATGTGCTTCATCCAATACATTCTGCGCACCAGGATTTGGGTGTTGCAGTATCCCTTCTGGCAACAGTAGACATTCAGCCAAACCTCACGCCAGTTGCCCTTGAATTGTCATCTTGCCACAACATAGTTGCATGTTATTCTGTGTTCATTCAGGCTGATTTCTGCATTCCACCACTTTCACTAGGCATTTCTCAGTCCTATTGTCACATGTGTGACATGGCTAGGGTACATGCCATCTGTGTGTTGGCATGTGTCATGTATGTGTATTGGACATGCCAATCACAGGCCAATGTGTGATGGCACTGCTAGGCAGCATGCAGCAAATTTGTTGGTCTTCCATCTTGGTGTCATCAATGTGTGCCATTTGCCTCCCCTTCATATGCAGTGACAGTGCATGCATGGGAGGGTTATAGTCATGTGGTACATGTGTCAATGAAGTACTGTTTCTGTTGCTTCTCAGCCCTAATTGTGTTCCATGTTGCTAATGCCTGTTCCCATTTCTTTTCTTTCATGTCTTTGCAGGGGATGACGCACTTGATACTGCTGGGGTTGTGGAGATGGTGCAGACCCAGGAGGGGTCTCAGGCCTGACTGGGCACCAGTGAGGGACGTGGTGTGGTGGTGGGTGAGAACCCACACTTGCTGCAGGCTGTCATCTCAAGGGGTGTCTCTGGGTGCACCTCCCCCGAGCTCTATTCAGGTGTCGATTCGGATGATGAGACCTATGTTGCGTTGCAGGTAAGTGTCTCTGGGAGGGATTCTGTACTGTCCAACCCACCTGCACCAGGGGTAGAACCCTCAATGGGGATGTCAGTGTTGGTAGGTCAGCCTTTGGTGGTTACGGATGCATGGTCACACTCCGCTACATCTGATCCTGTTCCTGGGCCAGCAGATCAGAGGGGGAATGAAGTCCTGTAGCCTCAGGCAGTGCCGGCACAGCAAGGCGCAGTTCGCCTTGCCCCAGACAGGTGTGGTGCCGGCCGACGCGGTGGCCGTACACCACCTGGCAATACCTCATGGGAGCAATCCATATACGGTATGGCAAACCAACAGGCAGCATCAACTGAGATGATGGCTCAGGCCATGGATAGGGTGGCCACTTCCATTGTCCCCCAAGAAAGGCTAATTTAACAACTACAGCAGGCAACAGAGTCCATGAGCCAGTCACACAGGGAGGACATGTTGGCGTCCAATAGGGACAGGCGGGCGGCACTGGAGACTCTGCGGGAAGACATTTCCATTGAGTCCCAGGGCCACAGGGAAGCCCTGAGGGTGGAACTCCGTCAGCTCAGGGCAACTCTGGTTGAGCTTGAGGCTTCAGCTAACACAAGGACAGAACAGCAGCTGGAGCGGCTCACACGTACGCTCTCAGCTGAGATGCAGGCAACTAGGGCGGAGGTCCGGGCATCCCGTGAGTTGTTGCATGGGGACCTCCGCACAATTATCCTCCAGAACCAGACCTTCCACAACTGCATGCTTGCTGCCATGGAGGACCAGACTAGGGCTTTGCGTGGGCTGCCTCCCATAGTGCCACCACCTCCTGATGCAGCTGCAGAGGGTGAGGAGAGCGACAGAGCGATTCTCCCACATTAGGGTAGCCGTGCAGGCCATGAGCCCATGGAGGTGTTTTTTTTCTCGCAAGATCCACACAGGTGGGTTTTGGTGTGCACCCTGTCCTCGGACCTCCTGGGTGGCCTCCCCCACCCCCGGGCCCATTAATGGCCATTTTTCTTTTCTTTTTTTATTTTTTATTTTTGATTGTTTGGACAGTGTGTTGCCTTGTGTGGCTCCCGTGGGCATACGCTGTATTGTGGCTGGGCACATGCAGGCTTGTCCTGAATTTGGGTCAGATGCTTGGGTTTGTGTGACACACACCGCTCCTGCTTCCCGTTTCCATGGGCTTGCAAAGGGTGTGCCCAAGTGACATTGGCTTACACGGTGACGTTGAACTCGCATTTGATGTGTGGGCAGTCTGTAGTCAATACTGTGTATACATTCCTAGTGCATTTTGTTGTTGTATTGTACACTGCATGGTGTATTGATATGTGCCTTTGCATCCATCTCATCCTCCTAATTTGCAGGTCCATTTCTC
This sequence comes from Ambystoma mexicanum, assembly GCF_040938575.1. Classification (NCBI taxonomy): domain Eukaryota; kingdom Metazoa; phylum Chordata; class Amphibia; order Caudata; family Ambystomatidae; genus Ambystoma; species Ambystoma mexicanum. Next base: position 835,266,335 of record NC_090929.1, read on the forward strand.
ATGTCTTCACAAGGCGGTCTACTTTGGGACTGGAGTCCATGTTGTAAGCAGTGCACCTACACTCTTGCGTGGCGCTAACACTGTATACTTGGAAGTGTTCGAAGTGCTGCCATTATCAGGTAGTGAGGCTACCAATTTTTTAAGTCCGTACTGTCATGTTTATGGCAGGTTGGAGGTTGTGTAGGTGATTGGTATTCTTGGTAAGTATTTGGTAATGTGTGTTGTTGGTCCTGCATTACTGTGAGCATTTCATGTGTGGCCAGTTTCCATTAGGGACACTGTAGTTGGTGACACTTTGGGCATGTTGTGGGGATTCATTTGTTTGCTCTCACATTGCATGACATGCCATGGTGTGTTGTGTGGCCGTGCCGGGGAGGGGTTGGGTGACATGCCACTGTTCTCATGTTGTATTTTGCAAGTGGGTATTCATTTTTGCTGCATGGAAGTGTGTCTTTTGATGACACTGCATTGGTGGTGTTTGTGTAGGTAGGGATGCACACATTGTGACACTTCCAGATGAACAATCTCAGGCTGCTATGTCCCTTTGTTCATCATAATTGTCAGATTGAGTCATCATTGATTGAAAGATGGTATGTGCCAGGGCTGTGTGCACTCCACAGGGGTGTGCTTTCTATGTGAAGTAATTAGCCACCAGCTGCGTACGGGCTGCCTCACCCCGTGCCCTTTCCCTTCCCATGCGTAGCGGGCGTGCATGTGGTTGGGGATGTGGGGGCACCACCATGTCCACAGCCAGGACCCGGCGTGTTGCAACATTGTGCAGGACACATGCTACCACTATGATCCTGCACACTACTGGGGGAGCGTATAACAGCTGCCCGCCAGAACGGTCAAGGGAGAAAAAGCGTGACTTGAGCACTCCGAATGTGCACTCCACTATGCCCCATGTTGCAATATGGGCTGTGTTGTATCTTACCTCGGAAGGCGTGATGGGGTTCCGAATTGACGTCATCATGTGTGTGCTCAGAGGGTAGGCACTGTCCCCTGGGGAGGTGGTGATGGGGATCATTAGTGGGGTATTGGCATTACTCTGTATCTGTCATGCATGCGTGTGCTGTGGCATTTCTACTCACCAAGCAGCCATGCATCGCCATGCCGCCCAGCTTCCATGTCCCGGTTGAAATCCTGTAAATGAAGCTGTTGTGGGTGGACCCTGGATAGTTGGCATATACTGAGGTGATGATTCCCTTGGCATCACATACTACCTGGACGTTGATGGAATGCCAGTGCTTGCGGTTTCTATAGATGTGCTCAGATGCCTTGGGGGGACGTAGAGCCACATGGGTGCAATCAATGGCACCTAGCACTTTGGGGAATTGTGCCACTTTGTAGAAATCCTGGCTGACAGCCTGCCTTTCTGCAGGTGTTCTGGGCAGGTATATGTGCCTGCGGACTGATGGGCGTGCAGTGATGATGGCCAAAACCTGGTGTAGGCACCGTGACTGCGTGGCCTGTGACACCCCCCCACTATGGCACTTGTCTGCTGAAATGATCCCGTAGCCTAGAAGTGCAGTACATTGAGGACCTTCTCCAGGGGGCTGAGTGCTTGGGAGCACAGGGTGTGTGATGTGAGGTCATCCTCCCACTCACTGACCAGGTCAAGTATTATGTGTGGTGGAAACCTGTACCTCCCATACACCTGGTCATCTGGCATACCAAATAGGCTGGATCTGGGTGTGAAGATTCTGGCCCTGACTATCCTTCTCCTCCTCCTGCCCCACGGCCACTGCTGCTAGGAACGGTATATTCATCCTGGCGTCTGAGCTTGTTTGTTGTTTGCACACTCTTTTATGCTGCGCGGGACGTGCGCCTGCTTCATGCTGGCGTACGTGTTTCAGGATTGGTCCTTTTATTTTTTTGCACGTTGTAGGCGAGCGTGTAAATCTTCCCGCCCACCCCAGGAATACACGTAGCACGCTCTCCCAGGCCCAGTCGTGAGTAAATAATCCCGCCCACCCCTGGAATACACGTACACCACTCTCACAGGCACAGTCGCGTGTGGAACTTCATGCGCACACACCGAAACACACGTACCCTGCAAATTCGCATGTGAAACTTCACGCGGACCCATGATACACGTACCCTGATGGAATCGCGTGTGAGACTACCCGCGCACCCCTGGAGTACACGTACCCAGGCAAATCGCACGGCTGGGGGGTGGGGGTGCTGGGAGACACGAGTGGGGGCCTGGTGGGGGTTGCCCCACAGTGCTGGGGAGGGTGCAGGGGGATACGAGTGGGGGCCTGGTGGAGGGTGCCCCTGACTTGTGGGGGGTGGGGATGAAGGGAGACATGAGTGGGGGCCTGGTGGAGGGTGCCCCTGACTGGTGGGGGGTAGGGATGCAGGGAGACATGAGTGGGGGCCTGGTGGAGGGTGCCCCACAGTGCTGGGGGGTGGGGGTGCAGGGGGAAATGAGTGGGGGCCTGGTGGAGGGTGCCCCACAGTGCTGGGGGGTGGTGGTGCTGGGAGACATGAGTGGGGGCCTGGTGGAGGGTGCCCCACAGTGCTGGGGGGTGGGGGTGCTGGGAGACATGAGTGGGGGCCTGGTGGAGGGTGCCCCTGACTGGTGGGGGGTGGGGATGCAGGGAGACATGAGTGGGGGCCTGGTGGAGGGTGCCCCACAGTGCTGGGGGGTGGGGGTGCTGGGAGACATGAGTGGGGGCCTGGTGGAGGGTGCCCCTGACTAGTGGGGGGTGTGGATGCAGGGAGACATGAGTGGGGGCCTGGTGGAGGGTGCCCCTGGATGCAGGGGGGTGGGGGTGCTGGGAGACATGAGTGGGGGCCTGGTGGAGGGTGCCCCTGGATGCAGGGGGGTGGGGGTGCAGGGAGACATGAGTGGGAACCTGGTGGATGGTGCCCCACAGTGCTGGCGGGTGGGGGTGCAGGGGGACATGAGTGGGGGCCTGGTGGAGGGTGCCCCACAGTGCTGGGGGGTGGGGGTGCTGGGAGACATGGGTGGGGGCCTGGTGGAGGGTGCCCCTGGATGCAGGGGGTGGGGGTGCAGGGAGACATGAGTGGGGGCCTGGTAGAGGGTGCCCCTGGATGCTGGGGGTGCAGGGGGACATAAGTGGGGGCCTGGTGGAGGGTGCCCCACAGTACTGGGGGGTGGCGGTGCTGGGAGACATGAGTGGGGACCTGGTGGAGGGTGCCCCTGGATGCTGGGGGTGGGGGTGCAGGGGGATATGAGTGGGGGCCTGGTGGAGGGTGCCCCTGGATGCAGGGGGTGGGGGTGCAGGGGGACATGAGTGGGGGCATGGTGGAGGGTGCCCCTGGATGCAGGGGGGTGGGGGTGCTGGGAGACATGAGTGGGGGCCTGGTGGAGGGTGCCCCTGGATGCAGGGGGGGTGGGGGTGCTGGGAGACATGAGTGGGGGCCTGGTGGAGGTGCCCCTGACTGATGGGGGGTGGGGATGCAGGGAGACATGAGTGGGGGCCTGGTGGAGGGTGCCCCTGGATGCTGGGGGGTGGGGGTGCAGGGAGACATGAGTGGGGGCCTGGTGGAGGGTGCCCCACAGTGCTGGGGGGTGGGGGTGCAGGGGGACATGAGTGGGGGCCTGGTGGAGGGTGCCCCACAGTGCTGGGGGGTGGGGGTGCTGGGAGACATGTGTGGGGCCTGGTGGAGGGTGCCCGTGGATGCAGGGGGGTGGGGGTGCAGGGAGACATGAGTGGGGGCCTGGTGGAGGGTGCCCCTGGATGCAGGGGGGTGGGGGTGCTGGGAGACATGAGTGGGGGCCTGGTGGAGGGTGCCCCTGGATGCTGGGGGGTGGGGGTGCTGGGAGACATGAGTGGGGGCCTGGTGGAGGGTGCCCCTGGATGCAGGGGGGTGGGGGTGCTGGGAGACATGAGTGGGGGCTTGGTGGAGGGTGCCCCTGGATGCTGGGGGGTGGGGGTGCTGGGAGACATGAGTGGGGGCCTGGTGGAGGGTGCCCCTGGATGCAGGGGGTGGGGGTGCTGGGAGACATGAGTGGGGGCCTGGTGGAGGGTGCCCCTGGATGCAGGGGGGTGGGGGTGCAGTGAGACATGAATGGGGGCCTGGTGGAGGGTGCCCCACAGTGCTGGCGGGTGGGGGTGCAGGGGGTCATGAGTGGGGGCCTGGTGGAGGGTGCCCCACAGTGCTGGGGGGTGGGGGTGCTGGGAGACATGAGTGGGGGCCTGGTGGAGGGTGCCCCACAGTGCTGGGGGGTGGGGGTGCAGGGGGAAATGAGTGGGGGCCTGGTGGAGGGTGCCCCACAGTCCTGGGGGGTGGGGGTGCTGGGAGACATGAGTGGGGGCGTGGTGGAGGGTGCCCCTGACTGGTGGGGGGTGGGGATGCAGGGAGACATGAGTGGGGGCCTGGTGGAGGGTGCCCCTGGATGCAGGGGGGTGGGGGTGCTGGGAGACATGAGTGGGGGCCTGGTGGAGGGTGCACCTGATGCAGGGGGGTGGGGGTGCTGGGAGACATGAGTGGGGGCCTGGTGGAGGGTGCCCCTGGATGCAGGGGGGTGGGGGTGCAGGGAGACATGAGTGGGGGCCTGGTGGAGGGTGCCCCACAGTGCTGGCGGGTGGGGGTGCAGGGGGACATGAGTGGGGGCCTGGTGGAGGGTGCTCCACAGTGCTGGGGGGTGGGGGTGCTGGGAGACATGGGTGGGGGCCTGGTGGAGGGTGCCCCTGGATGCAGGGGGTGGGGGTGCAGGGAGACATGAGTGGGGGCCTGGTAGAGGGTGCCCCTGGATGCTGGGGGTGCAGGGGGACATAAGTGGGGGCCTGGTGGAGGGTGCCCCACAGTGCTGGGGGGTGGCGGTGCTGGGAGACATGAGTGGGGGCCTGGTGGAGGGTGCCCCTGGATGCTGGGGGTGGGGGTGCAGGGGGATATAAGTGGGGGCCTGGTGGAGGGTGACCCTGGATGCAGGGGGTGGGGGTGCAGGGGGACATGAGTGGGGGCCTGGTGGAGGGTGCCCCTGGATGCAGGGGGGTGGGGGTGCTGGGAGACATGAGTGGGGGCCTGGTGGAGGGTGCCCCTGGATGCAGGGGGGGTGGGGGTGCTGGGAGACATGAGTGGGGGCCTGGTGGAGGTGCCCCTGACTGATGGGGGTTGGGGATGCAGGGAGACATGAGTGGGGGCCTGGTGGAGGGTGCCCCTGGATGCAGGGGGGTGGGGGTGCAGGGAGACATGAGTGGGGGCCTGGTGGAGGGTGCCCCACAGTGCTGGGGGGTGGGGGTGCAGGGGGACATGAGTGGGGGCCTGGTGGAGGGTGCCCCACAGTGCTGGGGGGTGGGGGTGCTGGGAGACATGTGTGGGGCCTGGTGGAGGGTGCCCGTGGATGCAGGGGGGTGGGGGTGCAGGGAGACATGAGTGGGGGCCTGGTGGAGGGTGCCCCTGGATGCAGGGAGGTGGGGGTGCAGGGAGACATGAGTGGGGGCCTGGTGGAGGGTGTCCCTGGATGCTGGGGGGTGGGGGTGCTGGGAGACATGAGTGGGGTCCTGGTGGAGGGTGCCCCTGGATGCAGGGGGGTGGGGGTGCTGGGAGACATGAGTGGGGGCCTGGTGGAGGGTGCCCCTGGATGCTGGGGGGTGGGGGTGCTGGGAGACATGAGTGGGGGCCTGGTGGAGGGTGCCCCTGGATGCAGGGGGTGGGGGTGCTGGGAGACATGAGTCGGGGCCTGGTGGAGGGTGCCCCTGGATGCAGGGGAGTGGGGGTGCAGGGAGACATGAGTGGGGGCCTGGTGGAGGGTGCCCCACAGTGCTGGCGGGTGGGGGTGCAGGGGGACATGAGTGGGGGCCTGGTGGAGGGTGCCCCACAGTGCTGGGGGGTGGGGGTGCTGGGAGACATGGGTGGGGGCCTGGTGGAGGGTGCCCCTGGATGCAGGGGGTGGGGGTGCAGGGAGACATGAGTGGGGGCCTGGTAGAGGGTGCCCCTGGATGCTGGGGGTGCAGGGGGACATAAGTGGGGGCCTGGTGGAGGGTGCCCCACAGTGCTGGGGGGTGGCGGGGCTGGGAGACATGAGTGGGGGCCTGGTGGAGGGTGCCCCACAGTGCTGGCGGGTGGGGGTGCAGGGGGACATGAGTGGGGGCCTGGTGGAGGGTGCCCCACAGTGCTGGGGGGTGGGGGTGCTGGGAGACATGGGTGGGGGCCTGGTGGAGGGTGCCCCTGGATGCAGGGGGTGGGGGTGCAGGGAGACATGAGTGGGGGCCTGGTAGAGGGTGCCCCTGGATGCTGGGGGTGCAGGGGGACATAAGTGGGGGCCTGGTGGAGGGTGCCCCACAGTGCTGGGGGGTGGCGGTGCTGGGAGACATGAGTGGGGGCCTGGTGGAGGGTGCCCCTGGATGCTGGGGGTGGGGGTGCAGGGGGATATAAGTGGGGGCCTGGTGGAGGGTGACCCTGGATGCAGGGGGTGGGGGTGCAGGGGGACATGAGTGGGGGCCTGGTGGAGGGTGCCCCTGGATGCAGGGGGGTGGGGGTGCTGGGAGACATGAGTAGGGGCCTGGTGGAGGGTGCCCCTGGATGCAGGGGGGGTGGGGGGTGCTGGGAGACATGAGTGGGGGCCTGGTGGAGGTGCCCCTGACTGATGGGGGTTGGGGATGCAGGGAGACATGAGTGGGGGCCTGGTGGAGGGTGCCCCTGGATGCAGGGGGGTGGGGGTGCAGGGAGACATGAGTGGGGGCCTGGTGGAGGGTGCCCCACAGTGCTGGGGGGTGGGGGTGCAGGGGGACATGAGTGGGGGCCTGGTGGAGGGTGCCCCACAGTGCTGGGGGGTGGGGGTGCTGGGAGACATGTGTGGGGCCTGGTGGAGGGTGCCCGTGGATGCAGGGGGGTGGGGGTGCAGGGAGACATGAGTGGGGGCCTGGTGGAGGGTGCCCCTGGATGCAGGGGGGTGGGGGTGCAGGGAGACATGAGTGGAGGCCTGGTGGAGGGTGTCCCTGGATGCTGGGGGTGGGGGTGCTGGGAGACATGAGTGGGGTCCTGGTGGAGGGTGCCCCTGGATGCAGGGGGGTGGGGGTGCTGGGAGACATGAGTGGGGGCCTGGTGGAGGGTGCCCCTGGATGCTGGGGGGTGGGGGTGCTGGGAGACATGAGTGGGGGCCTGGTGGAGGGTGCTCCTGGATGCAGGGGGTGGGGGTGCTGGGAGACATGAGTCGGGGCCTGGTGGAGGGTGCCCCTGGATGCAGGGGAGTGGGGGTGCAGGGAGACATGAGTGGGGGCCTGGTGGAGGGTGCCCCACAGTGCTGGCGGGTGGGGGTGCAGGGGGACATGAGTGGGGGCCTGGTGGAGGGTGCCCCACAGTGCTGGGGGGTGGGGGTGCTGGGAGACATGGGTGGGGGCCTGGTGGAGGGTGCCCCTGGATGCAGGGGGTGGGGGTGCAGGGAGACATGAGTGGGGGCCTGGTAGAGGGTGCCCCTGGATGCTGGGGGTGCAGGGGGACATAAGTGGGGGCCTGGTGGAGGGTGCCCCACAGTGCTGGGGGGTGGCGGTGCTGGGAGACATGAGTGGGGGCCTGGTGGAGGGTGCCCCTGGATGCTGGGGGTGGGGGTGCAGGGGGATATGAGTGGGGGCCTGGTGGAGGGTGCCCCTGGATGCAGGGGGTGGGGGTGCAGGGGGACATGAGTGGGGGCCTGGTGGAGGGTGCCCCTGGATGCAGGGGGGTGGGGGTGCTGGGAGACATGAGTGGGGGCCTGGTGGAGGGTGCCCCTGGATGCAGGGGGGGTGGGGGTGCTCGGAGACATGAGTGGGGGCCTGGTGGAGGTGCCCCTGACTGATGGGGGGTGGGGATGCAGGGAGGCATGAGTGGGGGCCTGGTGGAGGGTGCCCCTGGATGCAGGGGGGTGGGGGTGCAGGGAGACATGAGTGGGGGCCTGGTGGAGGGTGCCCCACAGTGCTGGGGGGTGGGGTGCAGGGGGACATGAGTGGGGGCCTGGTGGAGGGTGCCCCACAGTGCTGGGGGGTGGGGGTGCTGGGAGACATGTGTGGGGCCTGGTGGAGGGTGCCCGTGGATGCAGGGGGGTGGGGGTGCTGGGAGGCATGAGTGGGGGCCTGGTGGAGGGTGCCCCTGGATGCTGGGGGGTGGGGGTGCTGGGAGACATGAGGGGGGGCCTGGTGGAGGGTGCCCCTGGATGCAGGGGTGTGGGGGTGCTGGGAGACATGAGTGGGGGCCTGGTGGAGGGTGCCCCTGGATGCAGGGCGGTGGGGGTGCAGGGGGACATGAGTGGGGGCCTGGTGGAGGATGCCCCTGGATGCAGGGGGGTGGGGGTGCTGGGAGACATGAGTGGGGGCCTGGTGGAGGGTGCCCCTGGATGCAGGGGGGTGGGGGTGCTGGGAGACATGAGTGGGGGCCTGGTGGAGGGTGCCCCACAGTGCTGGCGGGTGGGGGTGCAGGGGGACATGAGTGGGGGCCTGGTGGAAGGTGCCCCACAGTGCTGGGGGTGGGGGTGCTGGGAGACATGGGTGGGGGCCTGGTGGAGGGTGCCCCTGGATGCAGGGGGTGGGGGTGCAGGGAGACATGAGTGGGGGCCTGGTAGAGGGTGCCCCTGGATGCAGGGGGTGGGGGTGCTGGGAGACATGAGTGAGGGCTTGGTGGAGGGTGCCCCTGGATGCAGGGGGGTGGGGGTGCTGGGAGACATGAGTTGGACATGAGTGGGTGCCTGGTGGAGGTTGCACCACAGTGCTGGTGGGTGGGGGTGCAGGGAGATATGAGTGGGGGCCTGGTGGAGGGTGCCCCTGGATGCAGGGGGGTGGGGGTGCTGAGATACATGAGTGGGGGCCTGGTGGAGGGTGCCCCTGGATGCGGGGGGGTTGGGGGTGCAGGGGGACATGAGTGGGGGCCTGGTGGAGGGTGCCCCTGGATGCTGGGGGGTGGGGGTGCAGGGGGACATGAGTGGGGGCCTGGTGGAGGGTGCCCCTGGATGCTGGGGGGTGGGGGTGCAGGGGGACATGAGTGGGGGCCTGGTGGAGGGTGCCCCACAGTGCTGGGGGGTGGGGATGCAGGGAGACATGAGTGGGGGCCTGGTGGAGGGTGCCCCTGACTGCTGGGTGGTGGGGGTGCTGGGAGACATGAGTGGGGGCCTGGTGGAGGGTGCCCCTGGATGCTGGGGGGTGGGGGTGCAGGGGGACATGAGTGGGGGCCTGGTGGAGGTTGCCCCACAGTGCTGGGGGGGGGTGCAGGGGGACATGAGTGGGGGCCTGGTGGAGGGTGCCCCTGACTGGTGGGGGGTGGGGATGCAGGGAGACATGAGTGGGGGCCTGGTGGAGGGTGCCCTTGACTGGTGGGGGGTGGGGATGCAGGGAGACATGAGTGGGGGCCTGGTGGAGGGTGCCCCACAGTGCTGGGGGGTGGGGGTGCAGGGGGAAATGAGTGGGGGCCTGGTGGAGGGTGCCCCACAATGCTGGGGGGTGGGGGTGCTGGGAGACATGAGCGGGGGCCTGGTGGAGGGTGCCCCACAGTGCTGGGGGGTGGGGGTGCTGGGAGACATGAGTGGGGGCCTGGTGGAGGGTGCCCCTGACTGGTGGGGGGTGGGGATGCAGGGAGACATGAGTGGGGGCCTGGTGGAGGGTGCCCCACAGTGCTGGGGGGTGGGGGTGCTGGGAGACATGAGTGGGGGCCTGGTGGAGGGTGCCCCTGACTGGTGGGGGGTGGGGATGCAGGGAGACATGAGTGGGGGCCTGGTGGAGGGTGCCCCTGGATGCAGGGGGGTGGGGGTGCTGGGAGACATGAGTGGGGGCCTGGTAGAGGGTGCCCCACAGTGCTGGCGGTTTGGGGGTGCAGGGGGACATGAGTGGGGGCCTGGTGGAGGGTGCCCCACAGTGCTGGGGGGTGGGGGTGCTGGGAGACATGGGTGGGGGCCTGGTGGAGGGTGCCCCTGGATGCAGGGGGTGGGGGTGCAGGGAGACATGAGTGGGGGCCTGGTAGAGGGTGCCCCTGGATGCTGGGGGTGCAGGGGGACATAAGTGGGGGCCTGGTGGAGGGTGCCCCACAGTGCTGGGGGGTGGCGGTGCTGGGAGACATGAGTGGGGGCCTGGTGGAGGGTGCCCCTGGATGCTGGGGGTGGGGGTGCAGGGGGATATGAGTGGGGGCCTGGTGGAGGGTGCCCCTGGATGCAGGGGGTGGGGGTGCAGGGGGACATGAGTGGGGGCCTGGTGGAGGGTGCCCCTGGATGCAGGGGGGTGGGGGTGCTGGGAGACATGAGTGGGGGCCTGGTGGAGAGTGCCCCTGGATGCAGGGGGGTGGGGGTGCTGGGAGACATGAGTGGGGGCCTGGTGGAGGGTGCCCCTGATTGATGGGGGGTGGGGATGCAGGGAGACATGAGTGGGGGCCTGGTGGAGGGTGCCCCTGGATGCAGGGGGGTGGGGGTGCAGGGAGACATGAGTGGGGGCCTGGTGGAGGGTGCCCCACAGTGCTGGGGGGTGTGGGTTCAGGGGGAAATGAGTGGGGCCTGGTGGAGGGTGCCCCACAGTGCTGGGGGGTGGGGGTGCTGGGAGACATGAGTGGGGGCCTGGTGGAGGGTGCCCCACAGTGCTGGGGGGTGGGGGTGCTGGGAGACATGAGTGGGGGCCTGGTGGAGGGTGCCCCTGACTGGTGGGGGGTGGGGATGCAGGGAGACATGAGTGGGGGCCTGGTGGAGGGTGCCCCACAGTGCTGGGGGGTGGGGGTGCTGGGAGACATGAGTGGGGGCCTGGTGGAGGGTGTCCCTGACTGGTGGGGGTGGGGATGCAGGGAGACATGAGTGGGGGCCTGGGGGAGGGTGCCCCTGGATGCAGGGGGGTGGGGGTGCTGGGAGACATGAGTGGGGGCCTGGTGGAGGGTGCCCCTGGATGCAGGGGGGTGGGGGTGCTGGGAGACATGAGTGGGGGCCTGGTGGAGGGTGCCCCTGGATGCAGGGGGGTGGGGGTACAGGGAGACATGAGTGGGGGCCTGGTGGAGGGTGCCCCACAGTGCTGGCGGTTTGGGGGTGCAGGGGGACATGAGTGGGGGCCTGGTGGAGGGTGCCCCACAGTGCTGGGGGGTGGGGGTGCTGGGAGACATGGGTGGGGGCCTGGTGGAGGGTGCCCCTGGATGCAGGGGGTGGGGGTGCAGGGAGACATGAGTGGGGGCCTGGTAGAGGGTGCCCCTGGATGCTGGGGGTGCAGGGGGACATAAGTGGGGGCCTGGTGGAGGGGGCCCCACAGTGCTGGGGGGTGGCGGTGCTGGGAGACATGAGTGGGGGCCTGGTGGAGGGTGCCCCTGGATGCTGGGGGTGGGGGTGCAGGGGGATATGAGTGGGGGCCTGGTGGAGAGTGCCCCTGGTGCAGGGGGGGTGGGGGTGCTGGGAAACATGAGTGGGGGCCTGGTGGAGGGTGCCCCTGACTGATGGGGGGTGGGGATGCAGGGAGACATGAGTGGGGGCCTGGTGGAGGGTGCCCCTGGATGCAGGGGGGTGGGGGTGCAGGGAGACATGAGTGGGGGCCTGGTGGAGGGTGCCCCACAGTGCTGGGGGGTGGGGGTGCAGGGGGAAATGAGTGGGGCCTGGTGGAGGGTGCCCCACAGTGCTGGGGGATGGGGGTGCTGGGAGACATGAGTGGGGGCCTGGTGGAGGGTGCCCCACAGCGCTGGGGGGTGGGGGTGCTGGGAGACATGAGTGGGGGCCTGGTGGAGGGTGCCCCTGACTGGTGGGGGGTGGGGATGCAGGGAGACATGAGTGGGGGCCTGGGGGAGGGTGCCCCTGGATGCAGGGGGTGGGGGTGCTGGGAGACATGAGTGGGGGCCTGGTGGAGGGTGCCCCTGGATGCAGGGGGGTGGGGGTGCTGGGAGACATGAGTGGGGGCCTGGTGGAGGGTGCCCCTGGATGCAGGGGGGTGGGGGTGCAGGGAGACATGAGTGGGGGCCTGGTGGAGGGTGCCCCACAGTGCTGGCGGTTTGGGGGTGCAAGGGGACATGAGTGGGGGCCTGGTGGAGGGTGCCCCACAGTGCTGGGGGGTGGAGGTGCTGGGAGACATGGGTGGGGGCCTGGTGGAGGGTGCCCCTGGATGCAGGGGGTGGGGGTGCAGGGAGACATGAGTGGGGGCCTGGTAGAGGGTGCCCCTGGATGCTGGGGGTGCAGGGGGACATAAGTGGGGGCCTGGTGGAGGGTGCCCCACAGTGCTGGGGGGTGGCGGTGCTGGGAGACATGAGTGGGGGCCTGGTGGAGGGTGCCCCTGGATGCTGGGGGTGGGGGTGCAGGGGGATATGAGTGGGGGCCTGGTGGAGGGTGCCCCTGGATGCAGGGGGTGGGGGTGCAGGGGGACATGAGTGGGGGCCTGGTGGAGGGTGCCCCTGGATGCAGGGGGGTGGGGGTGCTGGGAGACATGAGTGGGGGCCTGGTGGAGAGTGCCCCTGGATGCAGGGGGGGTGGGGGTGCTGGGAGACATGAGTGGGGGCCTGGTGGAGGGTGCCCCTGACTGATGGGGGGTGGGGATGCAGGGAGACATGAGTGGGGGCCTGGTGGAGGGTGCCCCTGGATGCAGGGGGTGGGGGTGCAGGGAGACATGAGTGGGGGCCTTGTGGAGGGTGCCCCACAGTGCTGGGGGGTGGGGGTGCAGGGGGAAATGAGTGGGGCCTGGTGGAGGGTGCCCCACAGTGCTGGGGGGTGGGGGTGCTGGGAGACATGAGTGGGGGCCTGGTGGAGGGTGCCCCACAGTGCTGGGGGGTGGGGGTGCTGGGAGACATGAGTGGGGGCCTGGTGGAGGGTGCCCCTGACTGGTGGGGGGTGGGGATGCAGGGAGACATGAGTGGGGGCCTGGTGGAGGGTGCCCCACAGTGCTGGGGGGTGGGGGTGCTGGGAGACATGAGTGGGGGCCTGGTGGAGGGTGCCCCTGACTGGTGGGGGGTGGGGATGCAGGGAGACATGAGTGGGGGCCTGGAGGAGGGTGCCCCTGGATGCAGGGCGGTGGGGGTGCTGGGAGACATGAGTGGGGGCCTGGTGGAGGGTGCCCCTGGATGCAGGGGGTGGGGGTGCTGGGAGACATGAGTGGGGGCCTGGTGGAGGGTGCCCCTGGATGCAGGGGGGTGGGGGTGCAGGGAGACATGAGTGGGGGCCTGGTGGAGGGTGCCCCACAGTGCTGGCGGTTTGGGGGTGCAGGGGGACATGAGTGGGGGCCTGGTGGAGGGTGCCCCACAGTGCAGGGGGTGGGGGTGCTGGGAGACATGGGTGGGGGCCTGGTGGAGGGTGCCCCTGGATGCAGGGGGTGGGGGTGCAGGGAGACATGCGTGGGGGCCTGGTAGAGGGTGCCCCTGGATGCTGGGGGTGCAGGGGGACATAAGTGGGGGCCTGGTGGAGGGTGCCCCACAGTGCTGGGGGGTGGCGGTGCTGGGAGACATGAGTGGGGGCCTGGTGGAGGGTGCCCCTGGATGCTGGGGGTGGGGGTGCAGGGGGATATGAGTGGGGGCCTGGTGGAGGGTGCCCCTGGATGCAGGGGGTGGGGGTGCAGGGGGACATGAGTGGGGGCCTGGTGGAGGGTGCCCCTGGATGCAGGGGGGTGGGGGTGCTGGGAGACATGAGTGGGGGCCTGGTGGAGAGTGCCCCTGGATGCAGGGGGGTGGGGGTGCTGGGAGACATGAGTGGGGGCCTGGTGGAGGTGCCCCTGACTGATGGGGGGTGGAAATGCAGGGAGACATGAGTGGGGGCCTGGTGGAGGGTGCCCCACAGTGCTGGGGGGTGGGGGTGCAGGGGGACATGAGTGGGGGCCTGGTGGAGGGTGCCCCACAGTGCTGGGGGATGGGGGTGCTGGGAGACATGTGTGGGGCCTGGTGGAGGGTGCCCGTGGATGCAGGGGGGTGGGGGTGCAGGGAGACATGAGTGGGGGCCTGGTGGAGGGTGCCCCTGGATGCAGGGGGGTGGGGGTGCTGGGAGACATGAGTGGGGGCCTGGTGGAGGGTGCCCCTGGATGCTGGGGGGTGGGGGTGCTGGGAGACATGAGTGGGGGCCTGGTGGAGGGTGCCCCTGGATGCAGGGGGGTGGGGGTGCTGGGAGACATGAGTGGGGGCCTGGTGGAGGGTGCCCCTGGATGCTGGGGGGTGGGGGTGCTGGGAGACATGAGTTGGGGCCTGGTGGAGGGTGCCCCTGGATGCAGGGGGATGGGGGTGCAGGGAGACATGAGTGGGGGCCTGGTAGAGGGTGCCCCTGGATGCAGGGGGTGGGGGTGCTGAGAGACATGAGTGGGGGCTTGGTGGAGGGTGCCCCTGGATGCAGGGGGGTGGGGGTGCTGGGAGACATGAGTTGGACATGAGTGGGGGCCTGGTGGAGGTTGTACCACAGTGCTGGGGGGTGGGGGTGCAGGGAGACATGAGTGGGGGCCTGGTGGAGGGTGCCCCTGGATGCAGGGGGGTGGGGGTGCTGGGATACATGAGTGGGGGCCTGGTGGAGGATGCCCCTGGATGCTGGGGGGTGGGGGTGCAGGGGGACATGAGTGGGGGCCTGGTGGAGGGTGCCCCTGGATGCTGGGGGGTGGGGGTGCAGGGGGACATGAGTGGGGGCCTGGTGGAGGGTGCCCCACAGTGCTGGGGGGTGGGGATGCAGGGAGACATGAGTGGGGGCCTGGTGGAGGGTGCCCCTGACTGGTGGGGGGTGGGGGTGCTAGGAGACATGCGTTTGTGGGCAGTAGTGCAAGGTGACATGTGGGTTGGCTGGGGGGCACGGCCATGGTGGATGGGCTGCCTGCGGGACATGTGCAGGGGTGCAGGGTAGTCCCCTGTGGTGTGGGCCGCCTGCAGGGGCCGTGGAGGGTGTAGAGGGAACAGCTGGGAGGACCCACACGGCCAATTCACGTGTGGGACTCCCCAGCACCCCCGAAATACACGTAGGCTGCTGGATTCGCATGTGGAATTTGCCGCGCACCCGGAGTACATGTATCCTTCTGAAATTGCGTGTAGAACTTCACGCGCACACACCGAAATACACGTACCCCGCTAATTCGCCTGTGAAACTTCCCGCGCACCCCGAAATACACCTACCCTGCTGGTATCGTGTGTGGAAGTTCACACGGACCCATGATACACGTACCCTGATGGAATCGCGTGTGAGACTACCCGCGCACCCCTGGAGTACACGTACCCAGGCAAATCGCATGGCTGGGCGGTGGGGGTGCTGGGAGACATGAGTGGGGGCCTGGTGGAGGGTGCCCCTGACTGGTGGGGGGTGGGGATGCAGGGAGACATGAGTGGGGCCCTGGTGGAGGGTGCCCCACAGTGCTGGGGGGTGGGGGTGCAGGGGACATGAGTGGGGCCTGGTGGAGGGTGCCCCACAGTGCTGGGGGGTGGGGGTGCTGGGAGACATGAGTGGGGGTCTGGTGGAGGGTGCCCCTGGATGCTGGGGGGTGGGGGTGCTGGGAGACATGAGTGGGGGCCTGGTGGAGGGTGCCCCTGGATGCTGGGGGTGGGGGTGCAGGGGGACATGAGTGGAGGCCTGGTGGAGGGTGCCCCACAGTGCTGGGGGGTGGGGTTGCTGGGAGACATGAGTGGGGGCCTGGTGGAGGGTACCCCTGGATGCTGGGGGGTGGGGGTGCTGGGAGACATGAGTGGGGGCCTGGTGGAGGGTGCCCCTGGATGCTGGGGGGTGGGGGTGCAGGGGGACATGAGTGGGGGCCTGGTGGAGGGTGCCCCACAGTGCTGGGGGGTGGGGGTGCTGGGAGACATGAGTGGGGGCCTGGTGGAGGGTGCCCCTGGATGCAGGGGGGTGGGGGTGCTGGGAGACATGAGTGGGGGCCTGGTGGAGGGTGCCCCTGGATGCAGGGGGGTGGGGGGGCTGGGAGACATGAGTGGGGGCTTGGTGGAGGGTGCCCCTGGAGCAGGGGGGTGGGGTTGCTGGGAGACATGAGTTGGACATGAGTGGGGGCCTGGTGGAGGGTGCACCACAGTGCTGGGGGGTGGGGGTGCAGGGAGACATGAGTGGGGGCCTGGTGGAGGGTGCCCCTGGATGCAGGGGGGTGGGGGTGCTGGGAGACATGAATGGGGGCCTGGTGGAGGGTGCCCCTGGATGCAGGGGGGTGGGGGTGCAGGGGGACATGAGTGGGGGCCTGGTGGAGGGTGCCCCTGGATGCTGGGGGGTGGGGGTGCAGGGGGACATGAGTGGGGGCCTGGTGGAGGGTACCCCTGGATGCTGGGGGGTGGGGGTACAGGGGGACATGAGTGGGGGCCTGGTGGAGGGTGCCCCTGACTGGTGGGGGTGCTGGGAGACCTGCGTTGGTCGGCAGTAGTGCAAGGTGACATGTGGGTTGGCTGGGGAGCATGGCCACGGCGAAATCGCACATAGCGCGGCACACATCACAAAAGTAGGCGGAACACGGGGCGTAACACTCAGAATGGGGAACAACGCGTGAAAATATGGGCATCACGGGGGAAGTACAGGAGGCAAGTGCGCGGAACGCGCCGCGCACTTTTTCAGCGCACATCCAATGTTTTTCTCGCGCACGGACTTCCATGAATCGATGTGTGCTGGTTTCCCTGCGATTTTTGCAGTTGCACTGCGATTTTTGCACTTTTACTGCACATACATTCCATGAATCGACCAGTAAATGTATCTGTGTACTGAAATAATGCATATCCACTATATTACTATAATACCAAACCCAATCTGAATGCAAGGAGTGATTATTGCTGTATTACTTTATTTTTGGCGGTAAGTAAATACTGCTAAGCCCCAAATCTACACAAAATACCCTGCATATTTATGGTGCGTTGCAGGCCGGGAAAGTGATCATAGAGCACCTACTGGGTGTGGCAAGTGTGTCTCACACCACCATCTGTACATTAAAGGGAACCCATTTCATAATAGCAGTGTGTCACTAAAAACGAATTTCAGAATGTCTCAAAGGGAAACCACATTCTCAGACCTAGTGCAATATTTAGAGGCAAAGTTATTCGCACATGGGACGTGGTCATCAAACAGTACCTCAGAATGACATGACCGCATTCAGGGTGAGGTGCAGAAAGAAAAACTAGACAATATTTTTGCAGAAGGCAGCATAATTCAGGTCTGCCTTCTAAGGTTATTAAATGCAGCCGATAAAAATGCAGAGAAAGACTGTTTGATACGGCTATGCGCCAAAATCTGGTTTATTTTGAATAGGTCCCTGCGAATGCAAGAAAATGACACCCAGCTAATTAACAGGTTAAAGACTGACTTAGATGGGGCAAGTAAAAATCAGGAAATGTTAAGAGCAGAATTGGATGTATGCCAAAAAAGACATACAGTTAAAATGCAGAGATTTTGATGTTCAATTGTCCAAAAGCAAGAAACAATTTGAGGACAGTGAACAAGAATTGGTACACTTAAAAGCATTGGTGGACCACATTAGACAAGATAAAGATGCGGTTGTGTCAGAGATGCAGATTTTACAAAAAGAACATTATGAGAAAGAAAGTGACCTCCAAAATGCGGAACAAGAAATGGTTAAAATGCTCCAAGAAAGATACAAGAGGAATAAAGAATTTAATGAGTGCCAAATGCAAATGTGCGCCATGTAGGAGGTAATTAATAAAATGAGTGATGAAAACAACTATTTGCAAAACGAAGCAAACAGGCTCCTTAAAAAGTGTAAGGACTTAGAACAGAAAATGTGCATTCCCATGTCCCAGGAGAGGCGGCAGGGTACCACATTAAATGGAGTTGAGTTGAATTCTATTTCTACCGAAAGGGCTAGTGCCCCGGTGACTGGGCCGGTGACTGAACTTGATTGCAGCGCCCTTGGGGGATTTGATATTCCCATTGGGGGCCGCCACCAATCCCATACACCTGGAACCAGGATTGAGTTACCAAGTAGTGCAATTCCATGCATTGCAACAAGTAGCCCCATAAAGATAATGGAATCCATTAAAGCCCTGATCAAACCATTTAAAAAAGGAGGGGAATGCTGCATTGAGGATCACTTAGAAGCGGTTCATGACATTTTTAAAGCACTCCAGATATCTAAGGAACAGTACAGGCAATATTTTCATTTAACTTTAGATGCCCCGACGGCCAGTATTATAAGAGGATTGAATGAACAGCAGAATATGACATGGGCGGAGTTCGAAAAAGAGATCAGGCGTCATTTCTCTCCTTTCCAGTCATTGCAGGTGGCAAAGAAAGTCGCTTACACAATCGCTGCTGGGCCTAATACATCCCCTTGCCAGTTTTTACAAGACTTAAAAAGAGCATTTTCTCGCTTTGATGTGTCTTTTGACCCCAATTCCAATGAGTTTAAAACTGCCTACTTCTATGGGCTGCAGAAAGACATCATATCCCAATTGGTCTGTGAATGTGACCGTGACAAGTCCCTGGAATGGATTGTACACCAAAGCACAAAACTATATGAGGTACTATATTGTCAGGGTAGAGAAAGTGATAAAATAAGAGATACTAGACCTAAATCTAAAGAACCCTCAGCAACAGTGATGGAAATCAGGTCAGCCAAAAGGTCCCTTGAGTCTGCTCAAAGTCCAAGTAAAAATAATTTGGCACCTGAACAGAGGGGTAATCAACAAAGGTCATCACACACTGCACCAATGTTCCAATCACATGATCCTAGTAATAGGGAGAGTTACATCAGCCCCAGGTACTTAGGAGATAGGCCCCGGGCAGGCTATCGACCTGATATGTCAGGTATGAATAATAACCAGAGACAAAATCAGGATCAAAGAAATGATGGTCCTTATCAGACATTGGGGACACAAAGCAGATTTGATCCCAATACCATGATATATGGTAATCAGGATAGACCCCGATATGTGGATCGATTTGCTGATAATTGGAATGAACATAGGGGTCAGTACCCACAACCTGAGAGACAAGACATGAGACAGAACATGAATTACACTTCACGTCAGTACAATGATTCCCCACCAGGGGACTACAACCAAAGGATGGGTGCACCCCGCTCCCCTCCGCAAATGAATCAAGAGTTCAGGAACCATCCCAATAGAAATCATTCTCCTGAGAGGTATCAGAATAGATCCAATCAGGGAGAAAACAACCAATATCGATCTACGCCACAGAGAGAGGATTCTAGAGGGATGGAAAGATTCCAGTGCCTCGAGGCCCAAGTGAAAATGTTGGTTGAGCAAATAGGAAAGCTCTGCACAACACAAAAACAGTCATCAAAGGAGGGGGCAGATGGCCATAGCAATGATCGGGGGGCTTCTGAAAAGTGACTAAGTACTTATGATACCTGCAGCGCCAAAAAGACAGTTTTCTCTGATGTAATTTTGCATAATGACTCTGAGATGCCTAATGATTTAAAAGTGAAAATACCAGTACATGAACATGTAACAGAAAATGCAAATACTTCTAAAAGAGAGGTACAGTTTAACCTAGAACTAAATCAAACATTGGTGATATGTACAAATGAAATAGGAAAACCTGAAAACCCAAAAGAACAAAGAGACAGGTTTAAGAAAAATGACCCATGCATGGGGAATACCAGTGAACCGGGGGTAAGTGGCAATGCTATGGCTCCTTCCCTGGGCAATCCAAACAATGACCAAACACAGGCAGGAAAAAGAAATACTCAAAAGGAGGGTACAGGTCAATCAGCTGAAGAATTCTTTGAACCACATATTTTTGAAGAGGTTAAAAATGCTGGTATCATACTGAATAATCACAAATGCACAGAATTAGACAATGACAAATTGCCAAGTGATGTTGTTACACATGTTCAGTTGGAGGGTTGTAGTGTGACCTCTGATGATACCTGGATGGATGGGCGAACGGTGGTCACATTCCAGAAAACCTCTGAACATGGGGAAATGAATAAAGTCTCTCACACAGGAATGAGCAAAAAGGAGGGAAAAATGTCTTTCCATTTAAAGATGTGCTTAGCCAAAAGTGAAAAAGGCGTGAGAAATGTGAGCCCTGAAATCAGTAAGAATTTGCATTTCCTATGTGTATTAGAGGAAGTTGAAGACAGGTATTAAGCTCCCATCATTGTGGAAGAAAAATGCCATACATTTGCAATGATTGACACTGGCGCACAGGCCACAATTATGTCTAAAGAATTAGTAAAGTGTATCAATGAAGGGAGATCCCCGCAGAATCAGATCACAGTAAAGGAGAATCAAGGTCCAGTGCATAATTTTAACGGGGAGGAGGTGCCTATTATAGGCGCCACCGAGGTTGACATAAAGATAGGTAAACACAGAATGAAACAGGAGGTATTGGTCACATCCATTTGTGATATTCCATTTCTAATGGGAACAGATTGCCTGAAAAGATTATCTCCGCTCATAGATGGGGTGAATGGAGTACTGTGGTCCTTAACCAAAAAACCATTGAGACATAAGAAACTAAAATCACAAAACAGCAATATAAATGAATGTCACACTGTTGCAAAAACAAATGATGCAGTGGAGGTGTATCTCCAGAATAGTTGCATACCTAGCGTCACTGTTATATTAATGTGTCAAGACAAGATGCAGAGTGAAAATTAAAAATTACCTGTACAAATATACTTAGACCCAAGGAAAGAATGGCAAACTGCCATAGATGAGCACACCTTACCTTTTTATTTAAAAGAGAAGATATGCAAACAGAATACTGCTCCTTTAGCAGGTTCAGAAAAACACATTACCACTCTTGTTAAAATACACATGGAAGATGAACAACCATGGGTTCATGTTGGGATAAATGACTATTCTAAAACAATAAAAGCCACTTTAGCGCTTGAACAGGAAAGGAGCTTCATTAACGAGAAATTGTTGCAAAAAATAATGGAAAGGGAGGAGATCCCGAAATTTAGGATTAAAAACCAGTATGTCTCTGGTTTGGACGGTCCGGACTTTGAAAACCGAATTGCAGGTAGATGCATGCTGAAAATTAGCATTGGACAAAAAACAATTTACCATAATGTTTGGATAGTGTGTGGAACACAAAATGACTTTTACATGGGCAATGACATCATGCACAGAATGTGTATGGTGCTAGATTTCCTTAATCAAAAGATATGGTCACGCATAGGTGGGCCGGCACCTGAATTTGAAGACAAAAGAAGGGCTTATCACTGCGCACAGCTGGTCCCTTATGCAATTGAATTACAAATGAGGAAAGATACTGTTGTCCCTGCATTCACAAAGCAGTTTGCAATAACACTGAAGTGCAAAAATGGACAGCAGATGAAAGATTCTGATGCATTTGTGTGTCTGAATGAATCCATAAAACAGCAGGGCCTGGATTATGAATACATTCCATTGGTAGATGTGGGTGAAGGGTCTGTAAAAATTATGGTGAATAATAAAGGTTATTAGAATATTCATTTAGAGGAAAACCCCCCAGTAGGAATGGCCATACAAAAATCACATTACACAGCAGATCTAAATAACATAGTGATTGGAAATATACCTGAAAGGTATGTAGATGCCAAGGGTGAATTGCCAGAATACCTGGACTCTCAGCCCAAAGGGATATTTAGAATTAATTCTGTGTACCCTTATGATTCAAGCGAGACAGTGTGCTGTCATCAAGAGGATTGCATAAAATTTAACTTAAATGAAAATTAAATAGAAAATCAGCCCATTGAAGTGGAAGCTGATATGCCAAAACATTTCAATGTGGCAACTTTACGAAGAGACACAGCCACACAATTAGAGGAAAGCGCCGAGATTCCCATACCAGAACATTTTCCAGAATTCCCCAAAATGGTAGAGGAGCAGATTTTGTTAGCGGATGCATGTGACAACGAGGAGGATAGGAATGAATTGAGGAAGATATTTATGGAGTTTAAAGATGTATTTGCAAAAGATGCTTATGATTGTGGGCTAACTAATTTACATGTGGCCACACTTCCGGAAGGGTGTAGCAGAAGCCCAGTATTTGTACGCCAGTATAGACTACCGCTGGTATGTTTAGAATCATTGGCAGAGATTATTAAAAATTTGGAGTCGCAGGAATCATCAGGCCCATTCATAGCACATCCAATACACCTATATTAGGTGTGTTAAAACCAAACGGTCAATGGCGACTGTGTGCAGATTTGAGAGAGTTAAATAAAAGAGTGCCAGTATCCAGATGGCCACTGCCATTCATTGATCAGGGATTCATTAGATCAGGTACATGGTTCAAAAGTGTTCACCACATTAGATCTCACCTCTGGATATTGGTGTGTGCCATTGGCAGAGGAGATACAGAATTTATTTTCCTTTTCATTTGATAAGACTCAATACGCATGGGTTAGAACTCCATTCGGGTATGTCAATAGTGGGAGTGAATTTGGCATATTTTTGAGAAAGGCTATGCCTGATGCAGCAGAAAGAGGAACCATAATTTATGTGGATGATGTCCTGATAAAAAATGATAGCTTGAAAAGCCATTTTGATGAAATAAGACATGTTCTTGGCCAATTGCAGAAAGCAGGCGCCAAAGTATCTTTACAAAAAGCACAATGGTGCAAGAAAAAGGTGAATTTTCTAGGCCATGAAGTGACTGAACATGGACTAAATCCACAAAAGAAGAAAATAGAGGCCATACAGAAACTAAAAGATCCTAAAAATGTGAAAGGGATAAAAAGTTTATTAGGAATGACAGGCTATAACAGAAAGTTCATTGAAAATTATGCTGAAATCACTCAACCATTGACTAAACTGCTTAAACTGAATACACCCTGGAAATGGGAAAAAGAGCAGTCTGAGTCAGTGGCTAAATTAAAGGAATGTCTTGTAAAGGCACCATGTTTACCATATTACATAAAGGACAGGGATTTCTTTATAGAAATAGGTTTCTCTGAACTTTGTATGTCAGCAGTGTTATCACAAAAACATGATTTGAATCACAAAACCATTGCATATGCAAGTAAGGCATTTTCCCAAGTTGAAATTAAATTCAATGAATGTGAAAAGGCCCTAGTAACCACTGTGTGGGCGCTACAACATTTCCGCCCCATTGTTCAGGGAGAAAAGGTGATTATTGAGACAGAATCACTTCATGGACGCTAGCATTACAGGGTTTTCCTCTAGAAGTGAGATATGGCCAAAATAAAAAAGCCCAATTGCTCAAGGTTTAGCAGATTTACATGACTGTGCAGCTGAACCAGTATCAAATGAAATAGAAGTGGAACCTAATTGGCAGGAATTTGAACAATCACCACATAAAGTTTTTGATGAAAAAACGTGCAAAGACCTGCCAACTGTATATGTTGATGGTTGTGCCTTTCACATTGAAAATGACAGTGATAAACAATTAGTGTCAGGAATAGGGAATGTCTGGTTGAAGTGTGAAGGTATCCCGAGTATAGGGATGAGAATTGGTGCTAGGAGCAGTCAGGTAGCGGAATTGGCAGCCATTTATAAAGCAATTGCTACTGCAGTTGATAATAAATTCAATGAAATTGTCCTGGTGACTGATTCTGATTACGCACGAAATAGCTTTGTGGAATATTTACCTGGCTGGAAAGCGAGAGGCATGATTACATACAATAAAAAGCCACTTAAACATGGAAAAATGATACAAGCCATAGACAAATTGGTGTCAGAAAATGATTTAACAATATACTGGAGGAGAATTCGTGGCCATTTGAAAACTCCAGGAGAGGATAAGGAGGGAAATGATAAGGCAGATCACCTGGCTAAAATTGGGGCTGTGATGGGAGAATTGCTACCTATTGAACATTTACTGGGTGAAATACAAATTGATGCAGTAACACGTTCTAAAGCACCAAAGGAGACAGATCAACCAGTGGTACAGTGGTGTTATGATACACCAGGCCAAGATCTGATTGAGACACAAAAGAATGATCGAATTTTGGGAATCTATTATAATCATTTGATAGATCCTGAACAAAACCCTTTAACAGAAAATGATTGTATGGGAAAAGAAGAGTTGAGGGTGCTATTAAAGAATAAAAAACAAATAAGACTACAAGATGGACTCATGATTAGAGAGTCCATAACAGGACAAATGCAGTGGGTGGTACCCCTTTCATGATGCTATAACTGCAGGCCACAGAGGCTCACATAAAGCAATGGAAATACTAAAAGATTATGCTTATTGGCCACATATGTCCCAAGATGTAGAATTATATACTATAGGATGTCTAGTATGTGCCCAATTTAAACCTGCTTCACCAATGCATAGAGTTCCATTAATGAAAAGAGGCCTAACTCTCCCATGGTCAGATTTGCAAATAGACTATGTAGGGCCTGTAAAGAGGTCTAGCAGGGGGAACCGGTATATTTTAAGTGTGGTATGTTTGATGTCGAAGTGGATTGAGTGTATTCCTGCACCAGATTGTAGTGCGCAAACAGCAGCCACATTACTGGTGAACCATGTGTTTTCAAGGTTTGGGTTGCCACAAAGAATAGAATCAGACAGAGGAAGTCATTTTATAAGTGCTCTAATGAGTAAGGTATGGCAAATACTGGGTGTGAAGAGAAAGCTACATATCGCATATCGGGCGGCGTCTTCAGGTGGAATTGAACGCAGCAATAGGTCTGTTGTGGACATTTTAAAGAAATTCTTGGCAGAAACAGGTTCCAGCTGGGATTTACGCTTACCTTTGGTTCTGATGGCAATCAGATCAACTCCTGCCAAAACAACAGGTATTAGCCCTCATGAAGTTTTGACAGGTAGGAAAACGGTGTTACCACAACACCTGCTATACAGGACAAATGAGCAAACACTTGTGAGCGCATCCACAGTTCATGAATACATTGATGAACTGAGGAAGCATTTACAACATGCATTTGCTTTTGTACAGAAAAATATAGAAAGAGCTGCTGACAGTGCAAAGTCATATTATGATAAAAAGACGTCAGTAAAGGAATATTGTGTGGGCGATCAGGTGTATAAATTTCATTTTGGAAAAGGTAAACAGAAAAATTACATCTAGCAGCCTGGCAGGGGCCATATCGAAATTATAGATAAGGGCCCTCATTACGACCCTGGCGGAAATCGAAAAACGATGGCGGAAATGCAACATCGCCATCGAATAGCGCTAGGTGCGATCATGACCCGTCACCGTAAAGTACGATGCCATCAGCGACACCGTAGTGAACGCCAACGCTAACTGCACCAAGTACGCACACGCGCGCCATGCCAAACCGCAATTACCACCATGGCGCAACGGTACGCAAATTCTGACCCTAGCGGACATGCACCCAACGCCATCAAGCACGGCGGAAAGTACCATTCCACCATGGTGAGAAGTACGGCATCGCGAACCAACCGTAAACGGCCCTACTGAGTGCCTGTACACCGCTCCCTGGCCACATTGTACAACTCCCCGTAGGTGCAATGAAGTCACACAATGCAACCAGTGAAATGTACAAGTCATCCATGCCTGCCAACGAACAAATGAATCTCAAGAGGGGCCAATGGGAGCTGCAGGGCACAGATGGCACGAATACAGATGCCATACAAATGGACATGACCCCAGTCTCCCTCCAAGAAACGCACGCAAACACAGGCACCTGTGACCAGCCATATTCTGATAATCACATCATTCCACCAATCCACCTGGCTGACCGGCATCTGTTACACAAAAGCCAATCCCCCGCCCCTGAGCATGACATCATTAAAACAGTCATATTGGCAGCCCTCATCCCTGACCTCACTGGGCTTCGTAGGCAAACGCGCCCAGCACAGTACCACGCAACTATACTCCGAAGCTGGAACCCAATGCAGATCTCCTCACAATACATCGCTCCACAAATAGGAATATGCCACATCACTTGCAAAGAAGAACGCTACACGGTTCATATCAGAATAGAAATTCAATGCACAACAAAATCACCAAGCCCATACAGCCATGAGGCCAGGAACTCCAAAATATATTTCATCATTGTGGGCTGCATCCGCAATAAATGACCAGCTACTTCTTGTGTGACGCCCTGTTCCCTCATGGTACACAGGGGCTACATTCTCGTACGAAAAGGCAACATGGAAGCGCCTAGAACCGCAGGGCCGTCCCATTAGGGAGGCACTAGTCCAGCTGAAAGGCCGAAATGTTGCTCCTAGCCACTAGTACTGCGTAAGGGCATGTGGCCCATTGGCGATCGTCCCATAAGATCGTAATGGTGCTCCACTGATTAACTCGAAGCAGCAGGTGTCGGGAGTAAAATCCATCTGCAGGAGTGGCATACAGATGGCAGTGGCAAAAGGGGAGGAGATACCTGTCACCCAAATGAAATGAAAAAGAATAGTATGGCCATCAGAACTTCATTTGAATTACTCACTTCAATGATCACACCAAATCCACAGCCATATGCATGCTAGCCCACTCCAAAGGATCATCACCACCCAAAAACCACTTGCGAATCATAACTATCCATATCGAGGTGAAAACACTACTACAAACGAGTGTTTTTGTGCATGCGTCTGTTAAAACAGAATCCATCAGATGGGATCAGTAACGTGCATAAACACAAGTGTCTGAAGGCGCGTCGAGACAGGGAGGGTTCAACAAGGCCAGATAGACGATGGTCCCACTATGGCAGCCCTGCATCACATAGCGCAGGGGAGGTGGATAGATTCCAAGAAGCCCTGTACATGGCAAACTCTGTATTAAATCATCTGTCCATGCATCCATACATCATTCCCTCATCCCGTAATGAAAACGCCTGTTTTCATACTCACATAACATGTGGAATTTCCATTGAGTCTGTGCGTGATGCAGCCTGCAAAATCCACTGTGCTCCAGCCCGTAATTCCATTGTTGTGAAGTAACATGTATTTGGGAACGTCCGGCCTTATCGCCCACTTCGCTATTGCGCATCCCATACTATTCATATCAATCATTGCATTCTCGCCATGGCCCCTGTCCCAAGGACATTGAACAATAGAACGTTATATTTGCAGTCAGACCTGTGGGCATCTCCTCGCCGCTAGCTGGAAACCGAAAGCGCCGTCCTTCGAATTCCTCATTTGCAACATCACGTCAAAAAGGCATCTGTGGCCGCTTGAAAACACAAATTAATCCATCTAGTGCGGCTGTGTGTGAAAATGGCAACTGGCTTCACTCACAAATGGGACGCCCCGCCCGTCGGTGAACCTCGGTACAGTGTTGCATGAGGGTCCACCGTTACTCGAGTACTACGTTCCACTGACCCTTCACAAGTCTGTTCGCGACTGCAAAGATAGTATGTGAAACAATGGGACCATAGCAGAATGAACATATCAACCAATATTACACTGCCATCGGGTACAAATACATGATTGTAATAGCAAGATGCCATTCGTCGAATTGCAGCGTTGTGTGCGGGACGTGCTCGCCCAAAGGGGATTGCAGCTTGCACAGGTGGAATGAATCACCACAGGTGGAGGCTATACAGCCTGAAAACACATAAATTGCACACCCAACCCTCTCCCACAACCACACCCACTCAGAAATGCTACCGGCAGGACTAGCGATGTTGGCCCTGGGGGACCTGATAGCACTGCAAGTACTCCAACTTCAAGAAGAAGACGAACACCAACTACTACAACAACCGGCCGCACAGAGGAGACGCAGGAGGAGGAGGAGGGCAAGGCAGGGCCAGCAAGGGCCGCCAGCACAGCCACTACCACCACGCAGGCAGCCCGCAATCCCACGCCTCCGAGCACATCCGTTCGACCTCACTGATGAGCAGATCCACACCCTCTACCGTTTGGACCGGGACACCATAACCGCCATTGTGGACATGACACAGGCTGACCTTGTCAGAATGATAGATAGCCCAACCGCCATCCCACCCCTACTGAAGGTGGTGTCTGTACTCCACTTCCTGGCCACGGGCACCTACCAGCACACAGTCGGACAGTTGCATGGCATTTCACAGCCACTGTTCTCACGGACACTATTTCAAGTGCTCGATGCCCTCCTGAGGCACGCAGACGACTACATCTCTCTACCACGCTCGGAGCAGGAAATTACGAACACAAAAGTGGGATTCCATGCACTTGGCGGCATACCGGGTTGCATTGGTGCCATCGACTGCACCCATGTGGAATTGGTCGTCCCACATGCCATGGAGGCCCAGTACCGCAACCGAAAACAATTTCATTCTCTGAATGTACAAATGGTGTGTGACTCCAACAGGATCATTACACATTGTTGTGCCCGATTCCCTGGATCAACCCATGATTCCATGGTCTTGAGGAACTCTACAATACCACGCTACATGGAGCGACACGCAGGGAACAGATCCTGGCTACTCGGTGAGTCTCATTTCAAGCATGATAATGTGGGGTATGTGA
This sequence comes from Ambystoma mexicanum, assembly GCF_040938575.1. NCBI lineage: Eukaryota > Metazoa > Chordata > Amphibia > Caudata > Ambystomatidae > Ambystoma > Ambystoma mexicanum. The sequence goes on from NC_090929.1 coordinate 835,294,470, forward strand.
TGCGGCAATGACCTGGCAGGAAGGGGGGGGGTGCGTACGTAGCAATGTCATTCCACAAACATCCTTTATTGTCCACATACAGGTGATGCCGGGTATCCACTGAAGAGATGGCTCCTTACACCACTCCGGAACCCACGGGACCAGCATGAGGAGGACTACAACCATGCCCACTCACGTACCTGTGTAGTCATAGAACAGGCATTCGGCCTACTGAAGACTTGTTTCCGCTGCCTCAGCAGGTCTGGCGGGGCACTCCTGTACCGCCATGAGAAGGTTGCAAAAATGGTCATGGCATGTGTCATGCTACACAACATGTGCGTACGTAGAAATGTGCCCATGCCCCCTGACGCAGAACTGCATGCACCTGAAGATGGTCACGATGAGGGTGGGGATGTGGCAGCACCTCAAGGAGTCTGCGAGGCACAGGAGGGCCGTGACATTCGTCAGCATATCATAGATGCATGCTTCTAGCACTCACGCCTGGTGGCTGATACATGGACACGGGACTTGTGGCACTGTGTGTGTCTGGTACATGCACAATATGGACTGTACGCCTATAAAGGCCTCGTACACAAAGATCAATGTCCACACATCTCATTGGATGATCGTGCATTGTTTATGGCATATGTGATATCATGTTACACACCCTATCGACCCGCCACCCAAGTGAGCCCAACACACCCCCTCCACCCTCCTACCTCCCCCCCGAACACCAGTGTCCAAAGATGCTCATTGTCAGTGGGCAGTCGCTATTGCAAGCCCCCTCTCCGGGTATCAGGGGCACCCCTGCCTGTGGAGCGCAGGTTCCTCCCAGATCTACGTTGGGGGCTGCCCTGGACGGAACTTGCAACGGATGATGTCTCTGCCTGCTCACGTCCATGCATGTCCCTGAGGGTTTGTGAGAGCTCAGTGAGCACACGGCGCACAGCGGCAAGTTCCGCACATACGTCTTTGGACGTCGCATGCAGTTCCCCCCTCAGGCTCTCGGTGCTTCTCTCCATTTGTACTCTCAGGCTCTCGGTGCTTCTCTCCATTTGTACTCTCAGGCTCTCGGTGCTACTCTCCATTTGTGCCCTTAGTGTCTCTGTACTTCTCTCCATTTCTGCCCTAAGTGTCTCAGTTGATGTTTCTATGTCTGCCTTAGTGCCCCCACATTCATCGGCATGGTCCTTGAGGAGCGTGGCCAGTTGCTGCTGTTGCACGATTACCTGGTCGAGGGACTGTTGCCTCTGGTGGGCCATGGCCATTTGCGGTGGTGTCACAGAGGGGCTGGTCACCTCATGTTGCCTTGCCACAGGGCTTGTGGGGGATGGCCAGTCGTCGTCTTGTGGGTGCCCCTGCGTGGTATCCTCATGGTGTACGGGATGGAACAGACAGGGGGATTGAGACAGGTCATGGATGTATCTAACTTCGACATCCCCGTTTTCTGTGTCGGAGCATGCTGCCATTAATGCAGTGTCACCTATGGTGCTGCTGCCACCAGAAGCAGTGCCTACTGTGGCATCCATTGGGGGGACCTGTGGTGGTGCTGTTGTGGGCATGCTGGCTGCTGGGGTGCCTGTTGGAGTTCCCTCCTGTGTGCTGCCACTTGATTTGTGCTGCTGCCGTGTCTTGATGCGTGCAGCTGAGGTGGAGGGTCTTTGGCCGTTGGTCTTGGCCCTCTTTGCAGGTGTGCTGGTAGGGGTGTCCTGGAGCTCGTCGTTTGAATCGGACCCTGTGGTGGAGTAAAGGAGGGTGAGCGTTATAAATGGGTCTGTGGAATTTGGAATGGCAATGTATCACATGCATTGGGGTGGTACCTGAGGGTGATTTGGGTTGGGGCCTTGGAGGTGGTTTCATTTTTGTGTGGAGTGAGGGTGCAGTTGTTTTGCAGCCTGCAGTTAGGGTGTGCCTGCTGCACGTGTAGAGGGTGTTTTTAGGATTTTTAATTATTTATGTATTTGATGTGACTTTTAGAGTGTGCCATCAGGCCTATGTATGTGGACGTTCTCCTGGACATGTGTTACTGTTGCACTATGTGGACACGTGGTACTTCACATGATTGGACATTGTGGTTTTAGCATTGTTTTATTTGGGACACCTACCTGATTCTTCGGATGTCTGCACTCCTTTCTCCATCCCTCCGACTCCCTCTATACTCTCCATTCCAATGGTGGAGGCACAGATTTCTTCCCAGGGGGTCAACTTGATGGGTGATTCCGATCCTCCCCCGGTAGCTGTGGCAATGTTTCGGTTGGCAGAAAGTATGCTCCGGACGCGTATCCGCAAGTCGTCCCATCGCTTTCTGCATTGCTGTGGGTTGCGGGGTGCGGTCCCCACAGCACTTACCCGCTGTGCCACCAGGGCCCATATGGCCTTCTTGTTCGCAAGTGCCGTCCTGGTCATTTGCGTGGAGAAGACGACGGCAGCATTCTCCTGGAGGGTCTCTGTGAGCACGGTGAGTTCCTCACGGGAGAAGTGGACCTGCCGCTTGCGGTCGCACGCTTTCTTCGCTACTTTTCCCATTTTTCTTGGTTTCACTAGGGTGGATGACGGGTTGGGATGAGTCTCAGGGTAGTATTTTTAATGGTTGTGTGGAAATTGTGTTTTTATAGGTGTACGGCGTGATGTTTCCCGTTCCGGGACCATGTTTTTACTCCGTTTCCGTATATTTCCGGTCACCGTACTTTCCGATTGCCGCTCATTGCGGTGACCGCTAAGATGGGTGGCGGAATTGCACCTAGGGTGCCGTCCGGCGGCGGTGTGGGCCGTTTTGGGGTCATTTCCGCCATCGCGGACTTTGCACTTCCGCCATGGCGTGGTGCTCGTGCCCGATGGGTCGGAATGAGCCGCACTTTGCTCCGTCGTGCAATGGCGGAAACGCTATTTACGCTATGGCGGTCCGGTCGGTTGCTTTCCGCCAGGGTCGTAATGAGGGCCAAGGTCTCTCCTGTGGTCTATAACATTTTGAAGACTGAAGATGAAACAGCAACAGAGCAGTTTGTTCACGTAAATCAAATAAAACCATGTCACCCTAAACATGAGATTAAACAACTTGAGCGTGTAGAAGCAGATAAAGTCCCTTGAACATAAAAATGTAAAGTGAATGGGTCTAGTCAATAGAAGTGGCAGAGAAGTTAAATAAAGATGGTTGATTATGATAATGGCACATAAACACTGTAATATATGTAAATATATATTCAAAAATGGAAGCTAAAATGTATGGAATTGGTGAGAAAATCTACTAAATATTAAATGCTGTTTTATGTATGCTGTTTTCTCTTTAACCTATGTTTAATTTCAGAAAGCAAGAGGAAAAAGGGCAAAATAGTAAAGCATGTTTTATTTTTTGCAAAAGGGTGAAGTTAGTATTGTGCTATGTACTTAATTTGTTTCTTTTCTATTTGGTTTAGAATATTAACATATTTGTACCAGAGGTCACGGGAGACGATGGAGTCCTGGAGTCCCCTGGATGAAGATCGAATGATGCCTGCCTCCGGGTGGAGGTGAAGACAAAGTAACCAGAATGCCAAAAAGTGATGACTTCTATGGGGAAAGGAACCAAGAGTGCCCAGATGGAAGAGTACCCGAATGAACCAAATGATGTGACAGCACTGGTCGGGACATATCAGAGGCAGACAAGTGTCCTGGAGTATGGAGTTCCACGTATTTATTATTTTAATTCATTATTTTAGTCTGTTATGTTAATTCTTTGTTTTAGTTATTTGTTTTATTTTATTATTTTGTGATTGAACTCAAGTACAAATGTAAGACACTGGACTATGGACATTTCGATTGGGAAGAAAAATATAGAACATTTTATAAGAACTGATGGACTAAAAAATGAATTTTAATATTGTGATGATTGAACAGTGATTTTTCAATTTTCATTTTTCACACATAAATATTAATTGTATTGGATTGTTACATTTAAAAAAAGAAGAAAGGGAGCAAGTTGAATTTCTTCCAATTGTGGCTTGGACCATTACCAAATTTCTCAGAAAAAGGAGGGGATATGTAGGATTATTTAGCGTGTTTTTGGAGTGCAGCACCACTGCATGAGATCAATGTATTGCTATAATGCGGTACAAGCAATTGCACCATTTTTTCTCCCGAAATGCCTCTGTTGCAGGAGACACATTAGAGGATTACTGAACTAATATAATTAACAGTACTAACATGATCTTAATTTATTAACATCATAATGTGTTCTCCGGTGCAAAATGAGGTGGAAAAAAACAGGCTCTGAAAGTCATTTTAAACGTGCACTTGGATTCATTTTTTTCTCTGTTCACTGTGTTAGCTGGATGCGAAATCTGCATGCCAGGAAATGAGTAGATACAGTTTCTAAACCGTATAAGCCAAGCCATTGTTAAAAGAGGAGGATAGATTATTGTGCATTTTCATTGGTGACACGTCACCTTAAGGGATGTAACAGAGGTCTCTTGGTACATTTCAGGGAGGAAGAAAGGCAGAGGACATTTTACACAGCTCCGGGGAAGACCTGGCTGGAGTTTCTATGGGGTTTTCCTGATTGAGAGGTGCCGTCCCAGTCCATTGCTGACTTTCCCAGACTGAAGATTCCAGTCGATAAGCACCGGCTTGAGAGACCGCAGATCAGAACTGCATGTCCTCGCTGGGGTGCTTTGAAGGAAAGCATTGAGCCATTTAAAGAAAGCGACCAGTCCGTGGAGTTCGCGTGCTAAACAGCTACAACTTGCTGGTAATTATCTTGTATGAAAGTGAGGGTGCTGTATGTGCACGAGACCTATTTTAGACAGGCAGCGTAGCGGTAGCTTTTCACTGTGTTCAAATGACATATTTTAATGTTGCCTCCTGAAGGCAAAACAAACAAGGTCCTTTTTTCTCTCTCTTGTGCAAATATGAAATGAAATTCGTAGTGTTCTTGCATTTTGTCTTTCTCATGTTTTTATTTCAGAAGAGGATTGTCTCACGAATGGTAATGTATCATTGTAAAATGAAATTGTGATAACACAGTCTGCCTAAGAGTATTTTTGTTTCTGTTTCATTTGGTGTCTAAAAAAATATTATGCCATAGAGGGAATGATGTTTAAAGCGCCAAGTTTCTATGCAGATAAAGTAATGTTATGAGCAATTATAAATAGCTGTGTGCGTGGTTCCACTCAGTGTATATATGTGTGTGTGATTTCTGAGTGGAACATAATGAAATAGTTTGCTGGACGTATATGAGTCAGCAGAAAGAGAGGCCTCTGGAAATAGTTTCACTAATGTAAATAAATTAGTGATTATACCACATGTTATTGTGAATACTTTATGGAAGCATAGCTCACTGGTGTAGATAAATCAGTGATAACAGCCATAAGTGGCATTCCATATGAAAATGTGGTGTTCTTGCATAATGTAGAAGCCTGAGGCCTCTAGAGATCACAAGAACAGTCTAAACAAAAGAAAGGGGTTTTGTATGTTGGGGCCACAAATAAAACAAAGAAATTATGCTCATCACTATACCACAACGAAATGCATACGAACTAAATGTATCTGTGTACTGAAAGAATGCATATCCACTATATTACTATAATACCAAACCCAATCTGAATGCAAGGAGTGATTATTGCTGAATTACTTTATTTTTGGCGGTAAGAAAATACCGCTAGGCCCCAAATCTACACAAAATACCCTACAGTCCACATGGCACCAGTATGCATGGCTGTACCTGCTACCCTCCCCCTCTTCCAGCACCAGGTGCCCCCCTGTCCGATCTGCGCAGGTTCCTGCCAGACCTACGCATGGGGCTGGTCCTGGTTGAACTAGCAGTCGAAGATGTTCCAGGTTGTTCGGGCAACTGTGGTGGACGCATGGCCTGCATTGCTGCCACCATTTCAGAGAGGACGTGCCGCACTGCTGCCAATTCAGCACAAATGTCCTTCGAGGATGACTCGATTGCTGTTTTCAAGGATGTAGCACATTCCTGAATGTCATCCCTTGCCCTCCCACATTCCGTTATATGCTGCGTCAACAGGCCTGTGAGCTCCTCCTGGCGCCTCTGAATATCCCGGATCCCCTCTTGGCTGGTTGGGGCTGCGGTGGATGTTGGAGGGGTTCCCGACATGCTATGTTCCTCGGGCACAGTTGGCGTGGTGCTGGGAGTTGCAGGCCATGAATGAACCGGAGACAGCCCGTGCATGCTGCTGTCGTGCATGCTGCATGGGGATAGTTGTGGGGTATGCAGGGGCCTGTGGCGTGAGTTGCAACATGCAGTTGATGATCTTCCTCATCGTCAGAGACTGCTGCTGTGGCAGCTGTCTCACCCACTGTGCAGATCATCCCAGCGCTTACGGCAGTCTTTTGGGATTGAGGGGTGTGGTGCCAACGGCACTGACTTTCTGGGTGACCTCCACCCATATTTGTTTTTTTGCGCTGCACTGCAGTACGGGTCATGTCTGTGGAAAACACCACATCTGCACGTTCCTGCAGCGTCTCTGCCAGCATGGTTAACTCCTCTCGGGAGAAGTGCTCCTTGCGCAGGCGATCAGTTGTTTTCTTGACAGCTTTCGGCATGGTGAGATGCAGTAGGTGGTGTTGGAGGTGTGGCAGAGTTCTGGGGGTCAGATGGCTCCTGGTTGTGGTGGATGGCAATGGATTGTGTTTTTAAAGATGGCCGCTGTGCTCTTTCCCGTTCCTGTGCGATGATGCTACTTGCGGTTCCGCTTATTTGCGGTCACCGCTAATAACGGTTACCGCTATTAGAGGTGACCGCTATTAGCGGTCGCCGCTAATGCCAATGGCTTGGATGCCGGAGGAGATATTTGCACTACAGACGATGCCGGAAAGGGGGATTTTTCGCCCTTTTACGGCATGGCGGTGGGGTCATTACCGACATGGTGCAAAGCTCGTGCCCGCATACTCGTAATAGGGCGCTTTTAGCGGTCTATTGCCAGCACGGACAAGGTACTTCCGCCATGCCGGTAATGACTGGTACTTACCGCCCGGGTCGTAATGAGGCCCCACGTCCTTCACTGGTGCCTGGTTGCGGCTCACTCTCCTGCACCTCCTCCACCTCCTCCTCTTCATCCAGCACCTCATCACCTGCACATGGACAGAAAAATAATGGAAGACACTTGTAAATAGCATAGCCCACACACATAGGTATCACAACGTAGTCATGCAACACATCAACCTGCCATGTCACTGAGGTCACAAACTCTGGCACATACGCAGTGTGAATGGAAGGCAAGGGTATTATGAAAGCAGACATGATTGTGTGTCAAAGACCACAACACCACATATAGTGCATGGTGCATAGCAGCTGTTTCACACACAAGCACCAGACTGGCATAGTTGAGCCACCAGCATCACTGATGATGAAAATACACAGATGCCACTAGCATGGTCATGCCTGAATTGTCAAACAGCATGATATGTAAGTTGATGCCTACTGTCCCTGATCCATGTACAGGGCTTGTGACATGACATGACGTGGAAATGACAATTACCAAAAACACAAGTGTCACACGGTGCTACGATGCTAGGGTGGTGGAACAGAGTGAAGGCAGGCACACCAATTCCATGAGTCCAGGTCTCATTGACATAACACAAGTGAATAGGCATGCAGTTGGGGAGACCTGTAGTTGGAAGTGTGAGGGGGCATTGCAGTACATGGGAACGTGCTCAACGTAGAATAGAACTACATAACCTGGAAATGCAAAGTTGCAGGTTGAGGGCAGTGTAAGGGTAAGTGCATGAATCAGGTGTCAAGTGTTGTCAGTGGGTTGGAGGGATATAGGTAATACCCCAAAAGTGCGGGTGGTGCCTGGGAGCCAGTGCCTTCATCACAGTACTAGGGAGACACCTGGCCCCAAAACAAAAGGACCATTCACACAGTTCAGTCCTGGCTGAGTTGCAGAGGGAAGAGAGTAGAAGCACAGAATGTTTTTTATAGTCTGTCTCAGGAGGCCAGCATATGAATGACCAGTCCCCTGTAGACAGTGAGCTCCTGGTGGAAGGAGCTGAAAGGAAGAATACCTCTGAGGAGGTACAGCTGGCAGGGTGACCTCTCAGAGACGTTAAGAAATGTAATGAGAGAATGTGAGTGTACATAGGAAGATCATCACAGGCAATACACCATAACAGGTTGTAGCTGGAAGAGGGCCAAGAGAGGCTGGACAGAGAGTGACATGGAATGAGTGAGCAGGCGTGGTGATGCGGGTTGTCTCGGGTGTGCAGCACATCATCCGTATGCAGTCTGCATGGCAACAAGCACATACCAGTCCACCATAACATGGTCAACCGATGGCAGTCATGTAAATGTAGGCATAACTGCAAAACAATCATGACACTTCATCCAAGCATCATACACATGTCCCGAACACACACGCATGTCACGACCCGTGACCCCAAACCCCACTGGCATGGTCACATGCCAGGTAGGGTTAAGACTCAGGGTTCACTTAGGGCCCCAAGGGCCTTGCACTATCCCCATGGACTCTCCTGGAGTCAGTCCTGGCGCTTTTGGCGCCAGGCCCATGTTCAGATTGGGACACAGTCTTGAAGGGACTACTTTTCATTGGAGGCCTGCAGCCAACATGGAGGCACCCACACAGCCCAGTTCCTAGAACCAGACTGTGCGGTGCAGTGTTTTGGGAGCCTGGACTACTTTACCTGGATTACTTTACTAGAGGGCTATATAAACCACACCCAAGTTACAGAACGTCTTTCGCATTATTCTGCAGCCAGCAGCGTGACGCTCATCGTGTCCAGAGACCAGAATCTGGCGATCCTTGAACAGCGGACCTGCAGAGGAGACAAAAGAACATCATTAGCAGTCTTTGCTTACCTGCAGCTTCCAATCCGTCGAGTATCCGTCTTCCTGCAGCACGCGGTCTTTCATCCAGTCGGCAGCATCACCAGGACATCACGCACGCACCAGAACGAAGCACCTGGAGGGAGAGAGAAAGAAGGACAACGTTAAAACAGGTTACTCACGGCATTTACGGCAGTAATCACAAGAACCTCACCTGGCTGGGCATTTCTTGGCCGGCTCCGCTCCGGAAATCTTCACACGGCCAGAAAGACCATTGCAACCTGAAAAGCAATAAAGAACACAGGTTAGTAAAAGAAGACATTACCGCGCCGCACTTCGCGCTTAACCTACCATCCATCACACGCTCCTGCGTCCATCATCCGGGTAGGAGCCCGATCCAAGCTGCGCATCCACCGAACCTCTGTGCACCTAACGGGGAATAAATAAGGAAAAGACATTAATAGCAAGAAAGGAAAGCAAGGACATTTTAAGATTGCTTTAACCAGACTTACCTCCTTAAATACACTTGAATGGGTTAGCACCAGTGAAGTTAACTCGGTTGCTCAAACCCGCAGAAATCTACGTGCCCCTGCACAGAAGGCAGGACGGAGGGCACGCCAGACATCACAACAAGGTGAGGAGTGGGCCATCAGATCGAATCCTGGGAGCGGGGGTGAAGAAAATGAAATCTGATCCTAAGTCCAGTCCTCCTGTGTTTTCAGGCCCGACCTCCATAGAAGGCACAATCCGGAATCAGGAAGGGTCCAGGGTGAATCCGGCAACCAGGGCATAAGGGCGTCCCCGTGGATACCAGGTGAGCGTAACAACGCATCACCACTTACCTGACATTTCATCATAAATTGGCAGGTCTCCCACGCATTGGATCTGCTCTGCATCAATGAGATCACTGACAATCTCCTCATGAGGAGCGAGTTTGTCATCCTCTGGCTGTGTCCCACCTCCAGTCAACAGAGTAGCGGCGTAGGTGGCACCCAACTTATCCTTGGCTCGGCGTCAGAGGTCATTCAAACGCTTGACTACCTCCTAAGGAGGACCATGGCATTTATTCGATCCGTGACGCACTGCAAGTGTGCCATACGCTGAGCTGGCGTATGTGTGCTCCCTGCCCATACAAGCATGTCACGTTCGTACTCCAACACATAGTCCACAAGCATGTCAAGTTCCTGTCTACAGAAGCTCTTCTTCTTCGATGGGTGGGGAATCTGTGCCGTGCCTGGGGTCTGAGCCTGTCCTGCTACTGCACGCTTTTGCTTCTTGCAAGGTTGTGCAGACCCGGAGTGGCTGGGACCACTTGGGTCAGTACGGGCTGGAGTATTGGTGGACTGGGCTGTGGCATTAGGCAATGATGGTGCGACAGTAGACTGCCTTGCAAGTATCCGTTCATGGCTGCTGGTGCCAGTAGCCTGCACTGCACGTTTCATGCCCCAATGGAGATGGAAATCTGCCCCTGAGTCACTCTGGGCCTGGGCTGGGACCACTACAGTCCTGGCTGGGTGACCCTGAGCCTGGGTGTTGGTAGCCACAGCTGCCCCTGCAGCTTCCACACCCTGGCTGCTCCGGACAGCAGATGACTCTGCTGTTCTGTGACCCTAGGTGCTGGTGCTAGTAGCCTGCACCACACGTCCCTTGCCCTTAGGGAGATGGAAATCCATCCCTGAGTCACACTGGGCCTGGGCTGGGACCACTACAGTCCTGGCTGGGTGACCCTGAGCCTGAGTGTTGGTAGCCACAGCTGCCCCTGCATCTTCCACACCCTGGCTGCTCCGGACAGCAGATGACACTGCTGGTCCGGCACCCCAGTTGCTGGGGACGTCAGCATCAGCTGCATCTCCCTGACCCTGTTGGGTGGGGGCATAACTCTCCCTGCACAGGCCTGGACACCTCGGACACCTTGGACACCTCGCTGACCTCGCCCACCTTCGCCACCTCGGACACCTCTGCCACCTCCGCCAGGTCGCCCACCTTTGCCTCCCTTCCCACTTGTTGCCCTCCCACCCTTGGCACTGATGGATAAGTGCAATGTGAGGTGCAGCTATCAATTGTCCTGGGCAATTTGGGTGAGCGGGCAGGGTACGTGATATAAAACGTACCACTGTGCTCCAGCAAGGCTCAATGTAACCCGTTGGGAAAAAATAACCACTCGGTAGCCCACGTGTGAAATAAACATGTTACGCAGTATTCTGTGGCACCCAGCGTACACAAGGAACACGTAGGGTACTATGACCTCAAAAATAGGGGTGCGCGATACTCAGGGGCAACCACAGTATGAAAAATGCAAATACGCGACTCACCGTTTGCCTCATGGAACAACAAATGAAAAAAACACATGCGCGTGTGCGCAGAGGCAACTCCCCCGCTCAGGCCAGACCCATCTGCAGGTGGCAGATGTATCCACGCAAATGGATACACCAATACATGCTGATGAAGCAATTTGTGACAGGGTGGAACCACTGCTAGCCGGTATCACAAGGCGTACAGGCACCATTCGTGATGATGTGCTGGCTTCCAATCGGGGGCTTGCACATAATCACATTGAGGTCTGTTGCCTCATTAACTGGCTACCTCAGTTCCTGGTCATGAATTTGGTACGTGTGCTGGCCACTGCTGCAACCCCCTCCTCGTCTTCCTCCTCTGTGCACCAGTCATCCTCCAGGCCGTCTTCCGGCCCAGATACCACCAGGGCCCCCTGTGTACCTGTTCCAACCCCAGCGGCCAGTCTGGTGGAGATCACATCCCTGCCACAGTCGGGAATAGAAGGAGGATCAGCAGAGATGGTCACCACAGAGATCCTGCTGGCGACAGGACATGTGGCAATGGAGGAAGAGCAGGCACCAAGCAGCAGGGCACATATCATCATCCCGGAGGTTGTCAGTGAGGCACAAGCACCAGGTTCTTCGGCAGCAGCAGGCTCAGTGTAGGAGGCGACAGGACTCGAGGCTTCCAATGGAATTAAGGCAGGTATCGGCCATCGGGCAGCAGGAAAACGTGGACCTTACAACAAGGATGTCTTCTGTGTTGGAGCGTTTTTGGCCAGCAGATCGGAGCAGAGCAGCAGCGGGCACAGGGGTGCTAGACTCACCATGGCCAGGGCGGAGAATACACTGCGTCGGGCAGAGAGGCGAGTCGAGGTCCTCGAGGAGAATTGCAGGGAGTTTTGGAGTAGCATGTTGGAGTCCCTGCAAGCCCTGGAGGGGAGAGCCGAGGCCCGCCTAGGGGAAGTAGATGCAGTGTTCGATAAAGCCCTGGCCAATACTTTGAGGGGGCATGGTGAGTCGAAGGACTATCCCGCTGCCATTGTATATAGTTCTTTAGGTGTGGGTTGCATTTATTTTTGTCTTTTATTTGGAGTTATTGGACTTTGCTCCACTTTCTGTACATAGTTCTTTGTTCATTTTATTCTTCATGTTTTTGGACATGGTTTGGGACAATGGACCCTGGTTGTTTGTAAATAGTTATCTTTTTCACAGTTTATTTTCTGTTCATCATGAAGGAATGGTTTTCTTTTCATTTGGACCTACATTTATGGACATGGACCACATCTTTAATTTTAGTTTAATTTTGTTAACATGCAATGTTTTTTCTTTTTGACAATCTTTTATTTATTGAATCATTTCATGCTGTTTTACATTTTTAAATTCACTGAGAATGACTTAGATACTGTTTTTAATATATATTTTTTTCCAGTGAAAATTCAAAGTGGTGTCTGGTCTCGATGGTTTAGCGCAAGTTTCACTCTTGCTTATTGTGTTCTATGTCCATGATGCTGGCCTATGTTGTTAATGTGTATGCACACATGCATGCATGTCTAATGTTTGACTTCGAATGGCATGTGGCATGTTGTGGTGTACATGAACAATGGATGTGTGTTAAGGTGCACTTGGAGTGTGCAACGTGTGGTGGCATTTCATTTCACATCTGCTGCATTTATGTCTATCGGTCCACAGTGTGTTGTGGGTTCGGGGTGTCCCATGAGGCGGGGCCTGCCTGCAGATTGCAGTCACAGGTGGGGGGGGTCATGAGGTGGGGCCTGGCTGCAGGTTGCCATCACAGGTGGGGGGGGGCATTAGGCGGGGCCTGCTTGCAGGTTGCCGTCACAGGTGGGGGAGGGTCATGAAGCGGGCCTGCCTGCAGGTTGCCATCAGGTGGGGGGTCATGACGCAGGGCCTGCCTGTAGGTTGCCACCACAGGTGGAGGGGATCATGAGGTGGGCCCTGCCTGCAGGTTGCCGTCACAAGTGTGGGGGGGACATGAGGCAGGGCCTGCCTGCTGGGTGTGCTCACAGGTGATTGGGGGCCATTTGGTGTGGTTTGCCTTCGGGGTGTGGTCATGGGTGATGGGGGCCATGTGATGTGGGCTGCCTGCGGGGTACGGTCATGGGTGATGGGGGGGGTCCCATGTGGTGTGGGCTGCCTGCAGGGTGTGGTCCTGGGTGATGGGGGGCCGTGTGGTGTGGGCTGCCTGCAGGGTATGGTCACGGGTGATGGGGGGCTGTGTGTTGTGGTGTGGGCTGCCTGCGGGTTGTGGTCACGGGTGATGGGGGGGGTCCCATGTGGTGTGGGCTGCCTGCAGAGTACGGTCACAGGTGATGGGGGGCCGTGTGGGGTAGGCTGCCTGTGGGGTATGGTCACAGGTGATGGGGGCTGTGTGATGTGGGCTGCCTACGGGGTGTGGTCATGGGTGATGGGGGGACTGTGTGGTGTGAGCTGCCTGTGGGGTGTGGTCACGGGTGATGGGGGAACCATGTGGTGTGTGCTGCCTGTGGGGTGTGGTCACGGAGATGGGGGGCCATGTGGTGTGTTTTGCTTGTGGGGTGTGGTCACCGGTGATGGGGGGCATGTGGTGTGGGCTGCCTGCGGGGTATGGTCACAGGCAGTGGCGGCTGGTGAGTTTGAAAGCTGGTGGGGCGTAAAGATCCCCGGGCGAATTTTCGGAGCGAGCGCGTGGAGCGAGCGCGCACAGTGTGCGAGCCCACACCACCCAAGTGGTGTGGTTCTCCCCCCGCACATTTTTTGAAACTGGCCTCCAAAATATGCTATTTTTTATTTATTTTTTATTTTTCATTTGTGTTTATCAAGTTTACTTGATTTAACAAAAAGTTTATTTCTTTCTGTATTTAATCTGTTCTACGTTCTCCTTTTTCTTTTTCTCTTTTTGCAGTTGTAAGTTGCACATTATTCTGATGTGTTGGTGCTGTCCAAGTTTGCCTTGCTGCATTGAAATAAAGCGGCTTGTAAGATCTTTACTGTGGCAATTGACCAAGATGTTTTTGGCCGCTCATTAGTTGTTGCCACCATGCTTCTTCTTCGCTCGCGATGTAGGTTTCCAGTATCGGCTGTAAATATGCTAGTCGAGTCTGTTGGATCGCCGGGCAGGAGAGTAGCAAGTGTCTCACTGTCTCCGTCTGGTCGGTTCTTTGGCATAACCGGCATGATTTAGTGGTCGATTGGACTCTTACAAATAAGATCTTGTTTGTGAGGAGCAAGTTCAAACGCGCTCTTAAGAAAATTTGTCGCATCAATTTGTTTGGGAATCTTCGCAGCAGCTGCATTGTGTCATTCAGTTTCTTTGGTGCAGAAGGCAGATGAGGCAGGATCTTGTTTGCACTCGCTTTTTCCAGGGTAGCGATCCAGTCAGCCTCCGCCAGTTTTTTTAAAATGTTGGTCGGGTTCTGGATCAAGTCCTCTTCCGTGCAAGCGATGTGCTCCAATTGGACTCTTTTCTGAGTAGCCCAGTTAGCTATCATCTTGCATCTTCCTTCTTTGATTTCAGCATCTATTAGTTTGTAGAGAGGCTGAGCTATCCAAAACCCACCAAAATATGGCATAAAAAGCATTAGGTTTTACATACTAATGGTGGTACATTATTCTTACGTGTGCAAGTGTGGTGGTGTATTTTACAGTAGCTTGTACATTTGAGAATAGCTGGTCCTATGGTGTATACATAAAGAAATTCATCATTAATGGTAGCAGTTGCAAAATGGTGCAAGTGCCTGGGCATATAATAGCAGTGCCTGGCAAATGCCTAATAATTATACACAGGCCAAAGCTGTTGGCTTTGCCAATGCTTGTTTTTAACAGTCCTTTAGTGAAAGACAGGTATAGCGCTTACAAATCGAGTGGTGGAAGGCAAACCTGGTTAAGACATTTTTATTACATCAGAAGTAGGTCTACAGCTCCATCAAGTCATTAACTCTTAGAAGACTGCTTTAAAAACACTGGCAGGTCCTAAAGTACGAAGTTTAATGGTAAGGCTTGAATTAATCCACTCGAGCTCATAGAGTTCCCATGAAGAGGAGTTATCGGCGGGGAAGGGAAGGTACTACGAGGAAATGGCCATAGAGATTAGCATGGCCATGGGAAGTCAATGGGTGGGCAAATAACCAAACAGCACCAGCTGTGTGTCCCTCCACATGTGCCATTTCTCCCTATCTGTACGCTAATGCACACGTTTTGCCTAATAGGTGGCGCAAATAGCCCAAACTAATAAGGCCACCAGTTCATTCAATGCGGATTATGCCGCAAATGCCATGGAGACGTGACATCACTCAGTCATTTTCTACCTATGGCTGAATTATTTTCTGCATAAAGGAGGTCTCTTACCTGTAGGGGTTTCCCGTGTACTGTAACAAGATGGATGAGAGAGTCTCAGCAAATTCCTCTGCAATGCATGCCTCCCAGTCATTGGGCGCTGGCAGTGACCCACCTCTCGGCAGAGTGCTGTGGCTTTTGATCCCCGTGTACAAGAAGTGATAGAAGGGGTCAAGTCCTAAAAATAGAAGTGGGGGGGCACATCAGCAAATGCAATGGGTTGTGCTGTCGCCAGAAATTAGCATATTTAGGTGAAATATGCTCAGTTCATTAAATTAGCTTTGTAATTGTATAACTACCTAAATTGCACATGAGGAATGGCATTTGTCTTTCATAAAATCAACACACACACAAAACCAAGAGAGGATATTTGCTTCTTATAGTGTTTTTGAATACGTTAAAAGGTATGCATGATTTAAACTCCACCAACCAACACAAATGTTTTCTCTGGAACTTGCAGTACCAAAATGGTACTGCAAGTTCCAACGATAAAGTCCAATGTCCAACATTATAGTGTAATCGGGCTGGGTGCCCTGCCATGCATATGTCCATGAAGGTCCTTTGCTATTGCAACGGGATCTCCTTCCTACATTCATCCCCACTCGACACCCCTCCACCTAGCTTCTACTTATGGGGAAAGCTGGCCTGCTGCCTGGCCTGGCTGTGTACATGCCGCTGCAGTGCACGCGACACGCACACACAAATAGATTCTTTTTATTCAGTTAAGTAACTGAATAAAAAATCTTTTTTTATTCTGTGCAAGCGCAGATGCAGCAGGGCAGGCCGGCCAGGCCTGTCAGGGTCTGATGCAGCAGGACAGGTCCAGTCAGGCCTATCCCTGAATCAGGGCCCAGGGCTACCAATTGCCCCACAGGCTTGGAGACACCTTGGGGTCCGCAAGCAGTCGGGCACCTCTCTGGCACGGTCACACCATGCACAACATGCTTCTTTCTGAGTCGGGCTGGGCACCTCTCTTGTCAAAGACGAGAGAAGGGCCCTGCCCAACTCAGAAAGAAGCCTGCTTCTAATGCAGGCAGCCTTAGTGACACAAGGCCTCAAGCTGCCTACACGGCCCCTAAAGTCAGCACTGAAAATCGTGTAGGCCCTGTCCTGTCCACTGTATAGGGGCCGTGTTACACACCCGAAACAGTGGGTACTAACTTACCGCAGGCAAGGGCCCAGGCTGTCTCTCTCTGGTCTCAGCAGGTCCGGTCGTCTTGTCCACTCGTCGCTCTCGTCGTGAAGAGAAGTGTGAAGGTGGAGCAGGTGCACGTACACACTCTGCGCCACCTGCATAGATACAGTAATGTCATTGGCTGTTTGCCAGCCAATGCAAGGTTCGTCATTGGCTGGAAAACAGCCAATGACATTACTGTAGCTAAGGGGGAAGGAATCTTCAGTGCGCTGTTTGTGCACATTTTATGCTGGCGGGGCCACCCCTGAAGTGCCCCGCCAGCCTGCTAATTAAAGGGGCTACGTAGAGTGCGTGGAGCTATGAGCTGTACGCACTCTACTATTAAAAAAAGAAGAGTAAATTGGGACGCGCTCCGCTGTGAAAGCCGGGCCCGGCCCTACACATACACATAGCCTTGCCGCAGCGCCTCCGCACTGTTGGCAAAGGAAATGCACCTTCTAGAACCTAAAAGAGATTAAATCAGAGAACTTATCTGATTGAATCTCTTTTAGCTTCTCTCTTTCTTTTCTGGGGGGTGTGGCGCCTGGCCGCCCTATGATAGCAGCCGCCACTGGTCACGGGTGATGGGGGCTGTGTGGTGTGGGCTGCCTGCGGGGTGTGGTCACAGGTGATGAGGGGTCCCATGTGGTGTGGGCTGCCTGCGGAGTACGGTCACAGGTGATGGGGGGCTATGTGGTGTGGGCTGCCCGCGGGGTATGGTCACAGGTGAAGGGGGGCTGTGTGGTGTGGGCTGCCTGCGGGGGGTGGTCACGGGTGAATTGGGGCCATGTGGTGTGCACTGCCTGCGGGGTGTGGTCACGTGTGATGGGGGCCATGTGGTGTTGGTTGCCTGTGGGGTGTGGTCACAGGTGATGGGGAGACCATGTGGTGTGGGCTGCCTGCGGGGTACGGTCACGGGTGATTGGGGGATCCCATGTGGTGTGGTCTGCCTGCGTAGTGCGGTCATGGGTGATGGGGGACCATGTGGTGGGGGTTGCCTGCGGAGTATGGTCAGAGGTGATGGGGGCCATGTGGTGTGGGCTGCCTGCGGGGTGTGGTCACAGGTGATGGGGGGCTGTGTGGTGTGGGCTGCCTGCGAGGTGTGGTCACGGGTGATGGGGGTCATGTGGTGTGAGCTGTCTTTGGGGTACGGTCACAGGTGATGGGGGGATCCCATATGGTGTGGGCTGCCTGTGTAGTACAGTCACGGATGATGGGGGGACCATGTGGTGTGGGCTGCCTGCGGTTTATGGTCATGGGTGATGGCAGGGCCGTGTGGTGTGTGCTGCCTGCGGGGTGTGGTCACGGGTGATGGGGGGCCATGTGGTGTGGGCTGTCTGTGGGGTACAGTCACAGGTGATGGGGGGGATCCCATGTGGTGTGGGCTGCCTGTGTGGTACAGTCACGGGTGATGGGGGGACAATGTGGTGTGGGCTGCCTGCGGGGTGTGGTCACAGGTGATGGCAGGGCCGTGTGGTGTGGGCTGCCTGCGGGGTGTGGTCACAGGTGATGGGGGGCTGTGTGGTGTGGGCTGCCTGCGAGTTGTGGTCACGGGTGATGGGGGCCATGTGGTGTGAGCTGTCTTTGGGGTACGGTCACAGCTGATGGGGGGATCCCATATGGTGTGGGCTGCCTGTGTAGTACAGTCACGGGTGATGGGGGGACCATGTGGTGTCGGCTGCCTGCGGATTATGGTCATGGGTGATGGCCGGGCCGTGTGGTGTGTGCTGCCTGCGGGGTGTGGTCACGGGTGATGGGGGGCCATGTGGTGTGGGCTGTCTGTGGGGTACAGTCACAGGTGATCGGGGGATCCCATGTGGTGTGGGCTGCCTGTGTGGTACAGTCACGGGTGATGGGGGGACCATGTGGTGTGGGCTGCCTGCGGGGTGTGGTCACAGGTGATGGCAGGGCCGTGTGGTGTGTGCTGCCTGCGGGGTGTGGTCACGGGTGATGGGGGGCCATGTGGTGTGGGCTGCCTGCAGAGTACGGTCACAGGTGATGGGGGCCTTGTGGTGTGGGCTGCCTGCGTGGTATGGTCACGGGTGATGGGGGCTGTGTGTTGTGGTGTGGGCTGCCTGCGGGGTGTGGTCACGGGTGATGGGGGATCCCATGTGGTGTGGGCTGCCTGCGGAGTATGGTCACGTGTGATGGGGGTCCACGTGGTGTTGGCTACCTGCGGGGTATGGTCACGGGTGATGGGGGGCTGTGTGGTGTAGGCTGCCTGCGTGGTGTGGTCACAGCAGATGGCTGTTGGGGTGTGGGTGTCCTGTCAGGGGGCGTCTGCTTCCAGGGAACCTGTGCGTGTATTGCGGGGTATGAGCAGGCCTTTCCACGTGATTCAGCTGCTGCGACCGGGGTACGCGATTACGCTGGGGTGCGGATGGGGTACGCTCAGGCCTTTCCACGTGATTTGCCTGGTGCGACCGGGGTATGCAATTACGCTGGAGTGCGGACTGGGTACGTGCAGGCCTTTCCACACGATTTGGCTGGTGTGACCGGGGTATGCTATTACGCTGGTGTGTTGATGGGGTACGCGCGGGCCTTTCCATATGATTTGCCTTGTGCGACCGGTGTACGCGATTACGCTGGGGTGCGGACGGGGTATGCGCAGGCCTTTCCACGCAACTACAGATGCCTCGGAAAATCAATGAATACACGTGCAATTGCTGGTTTGCGCCACGGCTTGCGCACGCGTGGCGCACGCGCCTTCTCGGCGTGCGGCGATTGCGCTATTTCAGCGCTGGATTCTATGAATTGGGCCCATAGTTGGGCCCCAACAGCAGAGTTCCCCACAGTCAGGGACTATTGGAGCTGGCGGCAGAGTGGAATCCCTATCACATCTCGCTATTCATGATACCTTAACTCATGACGGGGTGTTCACGGTGGCATGTCATCTGAGGGGTGAAACATATCCCTAACCAGTTGCTTGCATGATTCATAAGTTCCCCCTGCTGCCACATCTAAGCAATGGGCCAACCTGGCTCACACTCTTGTCTCAGCCTCAGCCCAAGCCTCAAAGTCCCTTAACCAGCGTGCATAGTGAGGTCCCCCAACCGATTTCCAGGACATGGCAATGCATTGCTTAACAAATATACACGCCAGATCCATGAACCTGATGATGTGATTGTGTTTACTATTTCTCGGGTAAGCGCCCAGCAGGCATTCCACTGGTTTTCAGGAGTAGCTTGTGACCCCAGCCCTCCTACAAGCTTGTTCCACCCGGGACCAGAGATCACACACTTTAGTGCAATGCCAAAACATGTGCACCAGATCAGCTCTGTCACCCCAACACAAAGGACATGTTGACAGTTTACTTTTATCAAATTTGGCCACTTTACTAGGTGTCATATAGGTGCGGAATAGCATCTTTAATTGTATCAGTTTAAAGCGGGCGTTCCTGGACACACCTTTGCGAAACCCGAGAATACGTTCCCAATCCTGCTCCCCAATCTCCACTCCCAGGTCTGATTCCCAGCATGCTTTTTGTGTGGAACCCCGGGGATTAGGTCCATCCGCTAAGACACCATACAGTCGGGACACCGGTCACCAGCCGTCGGCCACGCATATAACATCTTTACCCATCTCAGATACTGTTCACCAACCCAAAATCCCTGCAATGTTGCAAACAGCCATTCCCAATAAAGCAAATCAAATGCTTTGATCACATCTAGCGATACCACCACACACTGTTCAGGGCATTCATTGGTCTGTGCAATAATGTGCTGCCGTCGGCGCAAATTTGGGGCAGGGCTTCGTCCGGGAGCTTTACTCTTAGCAAGTGAGACAATCGCATCACACACTTCCTCTACAGTGATGGGCTGATCTAATGTGGCCTGCTGCGCGCTCTTTAGTTTCCGAAGAGCCATCAGCAAGAGGGCTTCCTTGAGATCCTCTTGGGGAACCTGTTCCCCATGACTCTACAGTCAGAGGTAAAACCTGGAAAAGATACTATTGATTCCCGATTGTATCATGCATATACTCCCATCTTCTTCCTGTAACGCGGTGTTCAGGTGTCTGGGGTGTTCCCGCCTACACAGCCACAACAAAAGCCTCCCCGGCCTATCCCCTTCTGCATGAGCTCTGGTGGTTTTTGTGACATAATCAAACCTGGACAACCTTTCCCACACGTCAAGGCATTGATACCATGCTTTAACCAGCCTCTCTTCACACTGCTGCAGACGCAGGTTCTGGGCCTCCAGATCACGGATCTGGTCTTCTGGGGTTTCCAGTTCAGCCCTCAGCGTTCTTCTGATACTCCCATCACTAGCAATTACGTCTCCCCTGACCACAACTTTCAGGGTTTTCAATACAATACCTCACTCCTTCACACTGCCCACATTATAGGAACTCTGCCAACGTCTTCTGTGATTTGTCTCTGCAGTCGAGCGCGCTCACAACATTATTTCAAGGTGGACCAAAGCCAGCATGGATTCAGGCTTCAGCGGGAATCCAGGCGCACAGCCAGCAGCAGCAGGTATCACGGGAACCCCCAAATAGGGGGGCACCCGGTACAGGCTCCGGCCCCCTCAAGGACAATTATGTGTACTCTCCCTGGCCCAACACTGTCAGCGCAGCAGCAGATGGGCAGTGATCAGGCAAACAATGCCAGACATCATATTAGCTGCCCCGCACACACAATTGTGGGTCCACACCTCTTGGTACCTCAGGCACCGTCCGCTGCGGGCACCAGATCCTAGCCTCCAGAGCACTAGAGTATACCAGCTACAAGATTACAGTGCAAGTCGTACAGTTCAACTTCTCACGTTATTTATTCACAACTTCAAAAAAGGCTGCTGGAAAGGTCCAAGGTAATCCCACCGAAAGCGCCCCTCCACCTGTGCCTGCTTGCCCCTCCGTCAGCGACAGTAGGTGTCTTCTGACATGCGTAGTCTAGGCTCCCAAGCGCGCACACATCAAGGCCATCAGACTCGCATAACAGCTCAGTGCATATGTTCCCTCATGGCTCAGTTGTCACATTGGATGGGCAGCAGCACTGTTGTGGCCTAAAAGGACGACAGGACGCCCAAGGTAGTTGCAACTGCTTTTATTCAAAAACAGAACGCGGGGTAGCAATAGTCCAGGAGATGGGACAGGGCAGGTACTCACAGTCTTGGCTGGGCTTTCCAGTTAACCGCACTGGAAGCGGGGTGTGCAGTTGACTGCACGCTGTGTACTTCCAGGGCCCCCAGGAGGCCTCCTGTGGCATTGGACGTACGCCCTGGAAGTGAGCTGGTATTGACTTGGGCCTTCAGTCACATTGGCTCCTCATAAGGAGTAGCGCTGTCCAGACCGACTTGTCTGGCGCTCCACCAGCCTCCTACTGGCGCCAAGAGTTCCCGCTCACGGAGCGCGGGTCTGCGAGATCACGTTGGGCCGAGATCTTGCGAGACTGCGCTCCGCGATCACGTGATGTCCCCACACACCTCCTTTGCTGGGAAAAAGGACAGAGGGTCATCCCATGATGAAGTCTGCAAACCTGCTGGGTTTTCTTTTCTCCCTTGGCGGTCTGCCTTGGTCTAGGCGTGGAGCAGGGTTGTGGGGGTACTCCTGGGGAGGTGCAGGTGATTCGGATCCTCCTTGTCTTGCTTTCCGCTGCAACTCTCTGAGTGGAGCGGGGGAGCTGCTGCTTGAGGACTCACTGCTGTAGGGTGGCTCCGGGACATCCGTTTCTGGTTGGCAGGGACTTTCAGGTGGCTCTGGAGGGTCTTGGTCTTCTCCGGTTTGCCAAGGTGGCTGTACGCAAGGTTCTTTGCGGCGGTACATGGCCACCCTCTCTAGGTTCCATTTTCTTCCGTCGCTGGTGCAGATGTGGTTTGGCCCTTTGGCTGCGACTTCTATCGGACTGCTGTACCTGGAGCCTGTCACCGTGTCCTTGTGGGGAAGCCGTATCTTGACCAGGTCGCCTTTGTTGACTGATGTGCGATGGGCGCACAGCCAGCAGCAGCCAGCAGCAGCAGGTATCACGGGAACCCCCAAATAGGGGGGCACCCAGTACAGGCTCCGGCCCCCTCAAGGACAATTATGTGTACTCTCCCTGGCCCAATACTGTCAGCGCAGCAGCAGATGGGCAGTGATCAGGCAAACAATGCCAGACATCAGATTAGCTGCCCCGCACACACAATTGTGGGTCCACACCTCTTGGTACCTCAGGCACCGTCCGCTGCGGGCACCAGATCCTATCCTCCAGAGCACTAGAGTATACCAGCTACAAGATTACAGTGCAAGTCGTGCAGTTCAATTTCTCACGTTATTTATCCACAACTTCAAAAAAGGCTGCTGGAAAGGTCCAAGGTAATCCCACCGAAAGCGCCCCTCCACCTGTGCCTGCTTGCCCCTCCGTCAGCGACAGTAGGTGTCTTCTGACGTGCGTGGTCTAGGCTCCCAAGTGCGCACACATCAAGGCCATCAGACTCGCATAACAGCTCAGTGCATATGCTCCCTCATGGCTCAGTTGTCACATTGGATGGGCAGCAGCACTGTTGTGGCCTCAAAGGACAACAGGACGCCTAAGGTAGTTGCAACTGCTTTTATTCAACAACAGAACGCGGGGTAGCAATAGTCCAGGTGATGGGACAGGGCAGGTACTCACAGTCTTGGCTTTCCAGTTAACCGCACTGGAAGCGGGGTGTGCAGTTGACTGCACGCTGTGTACTTCCAGGGCCCCCAGGAGGCCTCCTGTGGCATTGGACGTACGCCCTGGAAGTGAGCTGGTATTGACCTGGGCCTTCAGTCACATTGGCTCCTCATAAGGAGTAGCGCTGTCCAGACCGACTTGTCTGGCGCTCCACCAGCCTCCTACTGGCGCCAAGAGTTCCCGCTCACGGAGCGCGGGTCCGCGAGATCACGTTGGGCCGAGATCTCGCGAGACTGCGCTCCGCGATCACGTGATGTCCCCACACACCTCCTTTGCTGGGAAAAAGGACAGAGAGTCATCCCATGACGAAGTCTGCAAACCTGCTGGGTTTTCTTTTCTCCCTTGGCAGTC
This sequence comes from Ambystoma mexicanum, assembly GCF_040938575.1. NCBI lineage: Eukaryota > Metazoa > Chordata > Amphibia > Caudata > Ambystomatidae > Ambystoma > Ambystoma mexicanum. Next base: position 835,317,998 of record NC_090929.1, read on the forward strand.
TGCCTTGGTCTAGGCGTGGAGCAGGGTTGTGGGGGTACTCCTGGGGAGGTGCAGGTGATTCGGATCCTCCTTGTCTTGCTTTCCACTGCAACTCTCTGAGTGGAGCGGGGGAGCTGCTGCTTGGGGACTCACTGCTGTAGGGTGGCCCCGGGACATCCCTTTCTGGCTGGCAGGGACTTTCAGGTGGCTCTGGAGGGTCTTGGTCTTCTCCGGTTTGCCAAGGTGGCTGTACGCAAGGTTCTTTGCGGCGGTACATGGCCACCCTCTCTAGGTTCCATTTTCTTCCGTCGCTGGTGCAGATGTGGTTTGGCCCTTTGGCTGCGACTTCTATGGGACTGCTGTACCTGGAGCCTGTCACCGTGTCCTTGTGTGGAAGCCGTATCTTGATCAGGTCGCCTTTGTTGACTGATGTGCGATGGGCAGCCCGCCGCATGTCTCCTTGCGTCTTCATGGCTTCCTTGCTCCGCTGCATGCGGAAGACTACGTCTTCCATGTCCACTTCTTCGTCAGCTCTCACTTGCTGGATCCACTGTGGTACCAGTGTGGATGCTGCCCTTCTCCCCCTCAGCAGCTGGAAAGGTGACACGCCGGTGACAGCGTTTGGAGTAATGCGGTGGGCTGCGACGGCCTCTTTGACGGTCTTGTATGGGTCCAAGCCCGAGGCATTCGCAAGTTGCAGTGCCCCTTTGATGAAGCGGTTCGCCCGCTTGACCAGGCAGTTGGCCTGAGGATGGTAGAGACTTGCTCTTCGCTGTTGGATGTTGTTGTGTTTGAGAAATGTTTCCATTTCACGAGAGGTAAGCTGGACCGCATTGTCCGTCACAATCTCTTCAGGTAGGCCCTCGCGCTGGAATATGGCGGTGAATGCTTCAATGACAGTTTTGGTGGTGATGTCCGAGGTGAAATCGACTTCGACCCACTTTGAGAAGTAGTCAACCATGACTATCCCGTATCTGTGCTCTGGGGGCATGCTGTCCAGTGGTCCGATGAAGTCCAATCCCAGTTTTCGCCACACACCTTTGGGGCCCTTGGTGGGCAGCATGGGGGCTTGCCTTACGGATAAGCGCTTGTCGCTGTTGGTGCACTCGTGGCACCTCTCAACCATTTTTCGTATGTCCTGATCGTAGGCCTTTGGGAATCGCCCTCTCGTCAGGCCATCCTCCGCAGACCCAGGCTGTTACGCACGTTAGGGCATCGTTCTGATCACTCTCTTCCTCCCAGTGGCGCTCACTCATGTCCATATACTCGCTGTTCCTTAGGTCGCTTATTGAGGCTACGACTCATTCGTCTTTTAGGAATGTGGTCCCTGGGGCGTCTTGGTTCAAGAGCCTGGACATGCAGTCCGCTTGTGCGTTTTTCCAGCCCGCAATGTGGGCTATTTCGTACGTGTATTCTTGGAGTTTTGCGGCAATTCTGGCCAGTCTCGGGGTGGCAGTCTTGGTGCCACCTGGGCTCAACATGTGGATGAGGGGCTTGTGGTCGGTGACCAGCCTAAACTTCGTGCCCCAAACGTAAGACTTGAAGTAGTCGACGCCCCAGGCACACGCCAACATTTCTTTCTACACAGTGGAGTAATTCTTCTCCGCTGGTGACAGAGCCTTGGATGCAAAAGCCACAATGTTTTCAGTGTCGCCCTTTCTCTGGGTCAGGGTGGCCGCAGTACGTATGCGCTGGCATCCGTGGTGATGCAGGTGTCCCATTCGGGGTTGAAGGGCTTTAGGCACGATGCGTGCAGAATTCTACGTTTGATTTCAGAGAAGGCCCCGCCTTGCTCTGGGCCTCAAGAGTAGGTTGCCCCTTTCTTCAAGAGATCCCTCATGGGGGACGTGGTTTCGGAGAACCTAGGGACGAATTTCTCGTAGTACTCCGCTAGGCCCAGGAATGAGCGGAGTTCCTCTCTGGACTTCGGAGCTGGGGCATCCGTTATGGCCTCCATCAGGTTTTTCTTGGAGCTCACTCCTTCGCTCGAGATGCAGTACCCTAGGTATTCTACTTTCCTGAGTCGGAAGACACATTTCTCTTGGCGAAGATGAACTCCTGCTTCCTGAAGCCTGCTTAGGACTGCCTTGAGGGCCTGGTCATGAGTCTCGTTGTCTCTGGCATATACGAGGATGTCGTCCTGAAAGAATGAGACATTTGTGAGGTCCTTGAGGAGGGCATTCATCATCCTTTGGAATGTTGACGCTGCCGAGGACAGCCCAAACAGCATGCGGGTGTATTGAAAGGTGCCGAAAGGGGTGATGAAAGCCATTAGGGGGCGCGAAGACTTGTGCAACGGAATCTGGTGATATGCGTCACGCATGTCAAGCTTTGAAAATATTGTTGCTTCCTTCATCATCAAGACAATTTAGCTGCTGCTGGGGAGAGGGAAGCTATCGGTAACGACCTCTAGGTTTAGACGCCGCAAGTCGATGCATATTCTGAGGTCGCTGCTGGATTTCTTCTTGACTAGGACCACCGGACTCAGCCACTCTGAGGATTCCAGAGTCTCAATGGTCCCTTCTTTGACCATCTTTCAGAGATGGGCCTCTAACGCCGGACTTGCTGTGTCGGGCACCGGTCTAACCTTGTGTTTCACAGGCACAGCATTTGGTTTCAACTGAATCTTGTGAACAAAGTCTTTCACTTTCCCCGGTTTCTCGGAAAACAGGCTTGGGAACATCTCCTTGAAGTTTAGCGCTGCTCCTGAGGAGACCATGAGTACCTGTTCCAGAGTGCTGGGGTCTAGTTTGATGCTGAGTCTTTGTTGATCGTCCCATCCGAGCACGGCCGGCTCTCTGTTTGAGAAGTACACTTTGGAGTTGGTAGACCTCCCTTTGAATTCAATTTGGGCCCTGATGTAGCCCAGTAGGTCGACGGTTGCACCACCGAACACCGTCGGTTTTTGTCAGGTCGATCTGATCTCCACTTTGTCCTTCCCCATCATCTCCTTGTATGTGTCTATTGAAAGGATGGTGAGGTCTGAACCGGAGTCCGCCATGATGCGTGTTTCCATCCCATTGACTTTAATGGTGCAGTGGAGCTTTTCCCTCCTGGTGTGAAGAGCGTTGACCATGACGACCATCGGTCTGTCCTGTGGCTCGTCCTCATCGCTTGAAGCACGGTCACCATCGACGCGGGAAACTGTCTTTTCCCGCCATGTGCATGCAGGAGCCACGTGACCAATGCGCCTACACTTCGAGCATTCCTTGTTTCTGGCGGGGCAGTCGCGATCATTAGCCCTGTGTTTGGTGCTGGCACACCTGTAGCATTTGGGAAAATCCCTTTGCTTGGTGCCCTTTTCCCTGGGCTGTCGTGGGACTGCTTGTCTCTGCGCCCTCTCCATTGCAGCACCGTTAACTCGGGTGCGGGTGAATGACTTCCCGCCTCCTTGTGCCTGCTGGAGGTTTCTTCTTCCGCCCTGGCGATTTGGATAGCGTTGTCGAGGGTTACCTCCTTTTCTTGTATGAGCTTGTCTTGTACTTTTCTAGAGTTGGTGTGGACGACCAGCATGTCGCAGATTACCTGTTCCGTGTTTTCACCGAAAGCGCATAAGGACGCCAGCTCCCTCATCCGGGTGATGTAGTCGTCCACAGGTTCGTTCCCTTCTTGTTTGCGGGTGTAGAACCTCAGTCTGTGTAAGACTATGTTCTTCTTGTTGGTGAACTGCTTTAATATGCGACGGATTTCCTCTTTGTAGACGTTGTCGTCGTCATCATCCACTGGTATCGCTGCCAAACTTGCAAAAATGCGCTGCCCTTCGACTCCCATTGCGTTCAGCAGCATCGCCTTCTTCCTGGCGGGGGCGTATCCTGTACCGCCTACAGCCTCCAGGTACGTGGAGAAGAGTGGCTCCCACTGCATCCATGGAATTGCCAGGGTCCCGGGTGAGGGGAGAAACGCCGGGGGCGGCGTGGCGCCTTGCATGGCGGGCCGTGGGTATTCAGGTATCCTCGTCGCCAGTTATGTTGTGGCCTCAAAGGACGACACAACGCCCAAGGTAGTTGCAACTGCTTTTATTCAACAACAGTACGCGGGGTAGCAATAGTCCAGGAGATGGGACAGGGCGGGTACTCAAAGTCTTGGCTGGGCTTTCCAGTTAACCGTACTGAAAGCGGGGTTTGCAGTTGACTGCACGCTGTGTACTTCCAGGGCCCCCAGGAGGCCTCCTTTGGCATTGGACTTACGCCCTGGAAGTGAGCTGGTACTGACTTGGGCCTTCAGTCACATTGGCTCCTCATAAGGAGCAGCGCTGTCCAGACCGACTTGTCTGGCGCTCCACCAGCCTCCTACTGGCGCCAAGAGTTCCCGCTCGCGGAGCGCGGGTCCGCGAGATCACATTGGGCCGAGATCTCGCGAGACCGCGCTCCCGCGATCACGTGATGTCCCCACAAGCACCCCTCTGTTCCAATCCTACCGTGCTCTTCCTCCATGCAGGACAGGCACCAAGGGTCAGTGCCCTAACCAACAGCACTGTAGGTATCCCGCTGCTGTTAGGTGCTCATTCACAGCCCCCACGATCTCAGCCGGGGGCAGGTGCAGTGTCTGCCCAATGAGGGTCACAGCGGGGGCTTCAGTCAAGCAGCCACCAACCTGTGTCTCTAGGAGGCCAGATTAAGTGATGCAGGTACACACGGGGAAAGGAAATAACCAGGCTTCAAGTAGGTAAATCAGCAGCGGAGCGGTCCGTTGAAGACCCCTGACGTGTCTACTTCAACATGCCGGGTCTCTCAAGTGTGTTGTGCGGTCCCTCGCTCACTCTTACCCGTGCTGCTCCTCCACTGCCATGCGCCTGTTGCCGTGACTCTGTGCCCTCTTCGCCACGGTCCCATCCACGTCGGAGGAGAGGTGCCCAGTTGGTCGCTCCCTTTAAGCTCGTCCGCTGCGGCTCCAGACAGGCAATTGCAGGCACCAGCCCTCCAGCACTGCAGGCCGTGCAGCGCTCAGATGACAGCGCCGCCTATGCCTCTGCCTGGTATACGCTCTCTAGGAGCCGGTCAGTCGGCGATCCAGGCTTCCCCCAGCAGTAACCAAGTCCGTGCGTGACCCAGCACCCAGGATACACAGGGTGTGCCACGCAGCTCTGCCGCGCCTCCTCCCCTCCTCCACCTTCTACCGTAAAGCAGCTTCGGCCACCATTTTCCTCTGTACAGGGTTAGTGTTTCAGTCCCTCGTTCTCATGCAAATTTGGTCCGATTCAAATCAGGTTAACACTCCCCAGCAGGGCGCTAACCTCCCCTGCAAGTTAATGTCCTTGTGTGCGGATAGCTTCACAATACTGCTGAAACAGCAGGATCATTTCAGGATCACAACAGGAGCTCCATTAGTTCACTGCCACACCACATGGGCCCAGGCCATGCCCCCATCGCCAACGTTATAAGGTTATCTAACGCAAAACGAAGAATTTAAGCACACACACACCTACAACAAATGCAAAACCTTTCTTTCTTTTTACAAAAATTATAGAAACAATTTATTTGGAAGAAAACAACAATAGTCGGGACCGCACCAAGTACTTTTCATTTTGACACAACCAAAAAAAATTCACTTAAGTCCACAAAAACTTGGTTAAGTTTTTCGAATACAGTTCATAGCACCAAACTTGGTATCATTCTCATTTTCAGTGAAACTGGCAACGGTGATCTTCTAATTCCAAATCCAATCAACGATCCATTAATGCAAGTCTTTGTGTTCTTCACCAAAAATTATCTTCCATGACCAACGAGGAATGTACGCTCATGGCGCTCCATTACAGAGGAGACATTAGTGCTTTAAAATTGAAATAAAAACAACACTTTCACATCCTTAAGTCCGTACAACCTATATGCTGCCATGTTATGTTAAGTTATTTTATTTGAAGCACGCACATATACCTGAGGGCACATTGGCGCGAGGACCAACACAACAAACTACGACCGAAAAGAAGGTAGTCAGCAAAAATGGGTGGTCTTAAGTCGACGACGTGAGGTTAAGTGATTCTCAGTAGATTTGAGTTTGAGAGCAAGACTGTTCCACGGCTTGCCAGCTGCGACGGAGAAGGCCTTGCTGCCCACTCTCTAAAGGCGAAACCTTGGAACCAGGACCAAACGGTCACTGCCTGAATGGAGAGTCTGATTAAGAACAGAAGGCTGGAATTTATCCCGAAGAAATTCGGGTCCAACCTGATAGACCGCCCGATGAACAGTACACAAGGATATAAAAGCAATCCGTTGTTGCACTGGAAGCCAGTTCAGGTGGTGTAATACCAAGCTGATGTGTGAGCCATACGGAGTTGCAGTAGCAACCTGAGCGGCTAAGTTCTGGAACAGTTGCAGTCGATGAATAAGACCAATCGGCTATGCCAACTATAGAGCGTCACAGTAATCAATCCTGCTAGAAACCAATGCCGCCACCACAGGCGGGCAGAGTGGAGCAGGGAGAAAAGGCAAGATCTTACGAAGAATTGCAACAGAAAATTACCAGACTGCCATACTGCACTCACCTGTGCTTCCATAGACAGTGAAGCAGATAATTAGACCCCCCCAAGTTCTTCACCACAGTCACAGGAATAGGAGAAAAACACCCAGTGAAGCAGGCCAGAAAGAAGGAGACCAAGAGTCTGATTAGGCCAAAGAACCCACCATCAGGACCTCTGTCTTGTCCCCATTGGGTTTAAGCCAACTGGTGCTCATGCAATCCCCCCACTGAAAGGGGTCGAGCCCTGCAGAAGACTCCAAGAAACAGGAAAGAAGAGGATAAATCAGAGCTTCAAGAAGCTTCATAAAAAAGGAAGCAGCGAGATAGGGCGGAAATTAGACAACACAGAGGCATTCAATGATGGTTTCTTAAGTAAAGAAACCACAGTGGCTTGTTTAAGCTCAGCAGGGATGAAATCCTGGCTGCAAGAAATATTCACAGCCTGGGTCACCAGAGGAATAATCCAAAGTGAGATCCTGTAAAATGGATAGAGGAACTGGGTCTGATGGTGCTGCCGACTTGGTACAAGAAATGGCAGCAAGAACAGTCTCATCCGTGAACACCGGAAAGGTCTCCCAACCAGCAAAAATAATGGTGATTCTGGAATGAAACAAATCTGCTAACACTTCGCATTGAGACTGGGATGGAAAAGCTGTCGGAAGAAAGCGTGCAGTAGATAAATATTTAACAACAGAAAAGAGCTCCCTAGACTGATTAAGGGCAGCTTCAATACTGTTAGTGAAGAACAATTGTTTAGCAATTTTAATTGATGAATGGTACTTCCTAGACGAAGAAGAATAGATAGCCTTGTCAGTCAAACTATAAGACAAGCTCCACTTGCGCTCAGCTTGGCGAACCGCAAGTTTAGCTGTTTTAAGTTCAGCTGAAAATCACGACTGAGAGGGACGAGAAGAAACTCTTGCGACCTGAAGAGGTGCAAGTTGATCAGTGACTTTCAACAAAGATGAAGACAAGTTAGAGAGATCAACAGGGCTGTCAGTAGGGGTAGCTAGCCATGATGGCAGATGCAAAAAGAGATAAGTCCACATTGCGCCAATTCCTCCTGAAAATAATACACTTGGCGGGAGACAACAGACGTGTCATAAGAGGCACTGTAAAAGAGACCAGAGAGTGGTCTGTCCAGATAAGCGGGGTAACAGAGAGAACCACTAATCCTGGAATAGCTGAAAAAACAAGGTCCAGATGCCACCTAACTGATGAGTGGGTTCAACCATGTATTGTTGCATCCCTAAATCCAAAAAGCTGTCTAAAAATTGCTCAAGAATAGGAGCTAGCGGCAAATTGACTCTAATGTTAAAATCACCTAGAACACTTAGGTTAGAGTATTTTAACTGTAACGAAGCAACTAGTTCCAAGAAAGGATGTAGAAAAAGAGAGCATGACACAGTAGGACAGTAAACCAAAAAGAAATGAATCAACTGTGAGGGAGATACTGTCACATTTACCAATAATGACTCCATAGACATGGAGCATGGACAAAAGGCACCAAACTAACTTTTAGTACTGATTGAAAAATAATGGCCACCCCACCTCCAGGGTGAACCACAGCTCTGTCCAGGAGCAGGATGTTGAAGCCATCAGGTAGAAACTGTGGGAACATGGGAGCCGAGGAGTCGGTCAGCCACGTTTCCGTTATACAGAGTAAATCAAGCTCTCCAGTAGAAAGTAAATCATGAATATGATTAAAATGCGCTATCAGCGACTGTGAGTTCACTAATGTAACCCTTAATACTGGACAAACCTCAACCAGAGCCAGTCTGGTAGTAAGGGGGGGCCAAACCAGACCAGCAGGGAATACTGTATTCCTAGGCGCCAGATTCAGCAGAAGACTGGATCCCATGTTGCTCCTTGTTACTGCAACTGCAAAAGGACAAATTGTTGTCTGTTGGTCGTCCCAGATAATTGTTATTACATATCCGTTGTTGATAATTATTGTCCAAATACTGTTGAAAAAAACATTGTCCGGTAGGCTGTACCCATGACATGCGCACATCAGAATTATATAACTATATAAAATCAAGAAGGCAAAAACATATTTCAGTAACCATTTCACAGTTAAATATACACAGATCATTCTTATTTTGGCGATACATTTAAGTTACAATTCACACATGCAAAGCCTATTCTTTGCGTCAAATTGAACATTCATCCATAAGGACGATCATATGGCACACAGTACACTTTCAATCCACAGTTTAATAAATATTATTTAAAATCTTGCTTACATTGCGCTTTGCGCATCCATTCTTTCGATGTAGCAGAGGACCAACCACTTCAAAGTACAGTTTTCAGAAATAGAAACTTTACTTTCCGATATCAGCTTTCAATGTAGTGAATGTTATAATTTCTTTGTTGATTTTTGATACATTTACTCCTTCAAATTTTTAGTGCATTGTATTCAAGGACACATAAAAATGGGACCATTCATGTACCGTTCACAGCGTGCCTGAGTCAGTTTTGTTTTTAGAAACACATGCCACAAAAATGAACAATATTACTGGCAATAAGTGAACTGAAAAACAACAGAATATTTCAAGTAAACCACATAGCACAATATTTACTTCAGTTTTACCGCTATCAAGGCACCTGTTCCCAATACATTTACATTTTCTTTAAAAAAATAACCTCAGGCGCAGTCCAAACAGGCACGGATTTCCCTACATGTCAATAATAATCTGCCCCCTGCTTTCTACTATGAGAAGTGTTTCCCCAGCAGAGACTTGCAGCAAAAAGATCTAAGGTATCGTGAAGAAAAGAAGTTTGTCAAAAAGATCTGCAGATAGTGTGTTCCCATGCCTTAGACAGCCTTATGGATAAATCAAGGGTATTCACTTTCATCCTTAAAAGAACCTCAAAGCATCACACTTTGCCTGCCATAATTGCTGGAGCCTGAATGAATAATAGTAACGTAAATACAAGTACACTGATAACGTAAAAGTATAGACACACAAACAGTGGAGTACACGCTTACTAGCTTCTGTGTACATCTATTCCCACAGTCATATCCATTTCTGCATTAATGCACGCCCTCCTCGTTGCCCTCCACAGTAAAATGTAAATATGCAAAGGCCACAGGAACATGTTCATAATGCACATTGGCAATACAAATTCCTTTGCCCATTATTTCAATGTTGACTAACACTTGTGGCATATAAACCTTTGGTGTATTGCAATCTGCAGCCACTTACCATTGCACCTACTTTCCCGCGTGTCCAATTACATTCAGTTCAATTACATAATTCCTTCTTATTACAAACACTTTGTACTCCCACTACATCACATACAATTACTATACACATATTACTACTTTGGTGGTTGTGCCCAGTGCACCTATTGTGGGGGCCATGGCCCCCAGAATCTGGCCACAACCACTGCACAATTAACTATTTAACAAGTACGTACCATACATCGTCAACTAATAAAACTCATCTTGACCCTCCTGCAATCTAAGGGATGTCCACAGACACCAAAATAGTCTGCAAACTCGGTGAAATTTCCAAACCCTTTTTTCACCTATAAAACAGCTCCACATTGCCTTCATTCCACTTCCCTAGCATTTTTATGCCCTCTTTCAGTCATCAAATGACCCTAAATGTCTTTTCCAAGCCGTCCGTCCACGGCACTGTCTGCAAACAACTACGGCACTTGCCTGGCCTTTCTCAACCTACAAAAACTGCCTCATATCTTTTTTCCACTCACCTACCCTTCCCAGCACCTCCTTCCACCACCAAATGACCCAACATGTGTTTTCCAGACTTATTCCCCACCACACTGTCCGCGGCCAGCTGTGCCTGTTTGGAGGGGGGCCACTCCAATTGCGGGTTACCATTCACGGTGGCCCTTGTTGCCACTGACGCGGTTTCTTCCCTTCTCCTCGAAAAAAAGGAGGTTGGTTGCTAGTGCTCGGCCCATTGGAAGATGAGGCGTTGTTGGAATCGCTACTGGTCGTAGTATGTGACGTGTTTGAGAAGCTGACATATTTATTTCTCTGGCGACCTGTAGTTCTGTTTCTGCTTTGTGATTGATTATTTTGATCGTCATAGAAGGTGGCTACAAGGTACGGGTAGGTGATAGTTTCCTTATGGTTTTCTGTATCTTTTTTTATACTTCCAGATTTTCTTATCTAGAGTAAACTTTTTAAATTATACTACCCCTACCTTGTAGCCACCTTCTATGACGATCAAAATGGGGTGGCCGCAGTACGTATGCGCTGGCATCCGTGGTGATGCAGGTGTCCCATTCGGGGTTGAAGGGCTTTAGGCACGATGCGTGCAGAATTCTACGTTTGATTTCAGAGAAGGCCCCGCCTTGCTCTGGGCCTCAAGAGTAGGTTGCCCCTTTCTTCAAGAGATCCCTCATGGGGGACGTGGTTTCGGAGAACCTAGGGACAAATTTCTCGTAGTACTCCGCTAGGCCCAGGAATGAGCGGAGTTCCTCTCTGGACTTCGGAGCTGGGGCATCCGTTATGGCCTCCATCAGGTTTTTCTTGGAGCTCACTCCTTCGCTCGAGATGCAGTACCCTAGGTATTCTACTTTCCTGAGTCGGAAGACACATTTCTCTTGGCGAAGATGAACTCCTGCTTCCTGAAGCCTGCTTAGGACTGCCTTGAGGGCCTGGTCATGAGTCTCGTTGTCTCTGGCATATACGAGGATGTCGTCCTGAAAGAATGAGACATTTGTGAGGTCCTTGAGGAGGGCATTCATCATCCTTTGGAATGTTGACGCTGCCGAGGACAGCCCAAACAGCATGCGGGTGTATTGAAAGGTGCCGAAAGGGGTGATGAAAGCCATTAGGGGGCGCGAAGACTTGTGCAACGGAATCTGGTGATATGCGTCACGCATGTCAAGCTTTGAAAATATTGTTGCTTCCTTCATCATCAAGACAATTTAGCTGCTGCTGGGGAGAGGGAAGCTATCGGTAACGACCTCTAGGTTTAGACGCCGCAAGTCGATGCATATTCTGAGGTCGCTGCTGGATTTCTTCTTGACTAGGACCACCGGACTCAGCCACTCTGAGGATTCCAGAGTCTCAATGGTCCCTTCTTTGACCATCTTTCAGAGATGGGCCTCTAACGCCGGACTTGCTGTGTCGGGCACCGGTCTAACCTTGTGTTTCACAGGCACAGCATTTGGTTTCAACTGAATCTTGTGAACAAAGTCTTTCACTTTCCCCGGTTTCTCGGAAAACAGGCTTGGGAACATCTCCTTGAAGTTTAGCGCTGCTCCTGAGGAGACCATGAGTACCTGTTCCAGAGTGCTGGGGTCTAGTTTGATGCTGAGTCTTTGTTGATCGTCCCATCCGAGCACGGCCGGCTCTCTGTTTGAGAAGTACACTTTGGAGTTGGTAGACCTCCCTTTGAATTCAATTTGGGCCCTGATGTAGCCCAGTAGGTCGACGGTTGCACCACCGAACACCGTCGGTTTTTGTCAGGTCGATCTGATCTCCACTTTGTCCTTCCCCATCATCTCCTTGTATGTGTCTATTGAAAGGATGGTGAGGTCTGAACCGGAGTCCGCCATGATGCGTGTTTCCATCCCATTGACTTTAATGGTGCAGTGGAGCTTTTCCCTCCTGGTGTGAAGAGCGTTGACCATGACGACCATCGGTCTGTCCTGTGGCTCGTCCTCATCGCTTGAAGCACGGTCACCATCGACGCGGGAAACTGTCTTTTCCCGCCATGTGCATGCAGGAGCCACGTGACCAATGCGCCTACACTTCGAGCATTCCTTGTTTCTGGCGGGGCAGTCGCGATCATTAGCCCTGTGTTTGGTGCTGGCACACCTGTAGCATTTGGGAAAATCCCTTTGCTTGGTGCCCTTTTCCCTGGGCTGTCGTGGGACTGCTTGTCTCTGCGCCCTCTCCATTGCAGCACCGTTAACTCGGGTGCGGGTGAATGACTTCCCGCCTCCTTGTGCCTGCTGGAGGTTTCTTCTTCCGCCCTGGCGATTTGGATAGCGTTGTCGAGGGTTACCTCCTTTTCTTGTATGAGCTTGTCTTGTACTTTTCTAGAGTTGGTGTGGACGACCAGCATGTCGCAGATTACCTGTTCCGTGTTTTCACCGAAAGCGCATAAGGACGCCAGCTCCCTCATCCGGGTGATGTAGTCGTCCACAGGTTCGTTCCCTTCTTGTTTGCGGGTGTAGAACCTCAGTCTGTGTAAGACTATGTTCTTCTTGTTGGTGAACTGCTTTAATATGCGACGGATTTCCTCTTTGTAGACGTTGTCGTCGTCATCATCCACTGGTATGGCTGCCAAACTTGCAAAAATGCGCTGCCCTTCGACTCCCATTGCGTTCAGCAGCATCGCCTTCTTCCTGGCGGGGGCGTATCCTGTACCGCCTACAGCCTCCAGGTACGTGGAGAAGAGTGGCTCCCACTGCATCCATGGAATTGCCAGGGTCCCGGGTGAGGGGAGAAACGCCGGGGGCGGCGTGGCGCCTTGCATGGCGGGCCGTGGGTATTCAGGTATCCTCGTCGCCAGTTATGTTGTGGCCTCAAAGGACGACACAACGCCCAAGGTAGTTGCAACTGCTTTTATTCAACAACAGTACGCGGGGTAGCAATAGTCCAGGAGATGGGACAGGGCGGGTACTCAAAGTCTTGGCTGGGCTTTCCAGTTAACCGTACTGAAAGCGGGGTTTGCAGTTGACTGCACGCTGTGTACTTCCAGGGCCCCCAGGAGGCCTCCTTTGGCATTGGACTTATGCCCTGGAAGTGAGCTGGTACTGACTTGGGCCTTCAGTCACATTGGCTCCTCATAAGGAGCAGCGCTGTCCAGACCGACTTGTCTGGCGCTCCACCAGCCTCCTACTGGCGCCAAGAGTTCCCGCTCGCGGAGCGCGGGTCCGCGAGATCACATTGGGCCGAGATCTCGCGAGACCGCGCTCCCGCGATCACGTGATGTCCCCACAAGCACCCCTCTGTTCCAATCCTACCGTGCTCTTCCTCCATGCAGGACAGGCACCAAGGGTCAGTGCCCTAACCAACAGCACTGTAGGTATCCCGCTGCTGTTAGGTGCTCATTCACAGCCCCCACGATCTCAGCCGGGGGCAGGTGCAGTGTCTGCCCAATGAGGGTCACAGCGGGGGCTTCAGTCAAGCAGCCACCAACCTGTGTCTCTAGGAGGCCAGATTAAGTGATGCAGGTACACACGGGGAAAGGAAATAACCAGGCTTCAAGTAGGTAAATCAGCAGCGGAGCGGTCCGTTGAAGACCCCTGACGTGTCTACTTCAACATGCCGGGTCTCTCAAGTGTGTTGTGCGGTCCCTCGCTCACTCTTACCCGTGCTGCTCCTCCACTGCCATGCGCCTGTTGCCGTGACTCTGTGCCCTCTTCGCCACGGTCCCATCCACGTCGGAGGAGAGGTGCCCAGTTGGTCGCTCCCTTTAAGCTCGTCCGCTGCGGCTCCAGACAGGCAATTGCAGGCACCAGCCCTCCAGCACTGCAGGCCGTGCAGCGCTCAGATGACAGCGCCGCCTATGCCTCTGCCTGGTATACGCTCTCTAGGAGCCGGTCAGTCGGCGATCCAGGCTTCCCCCAGCAGTAACCAAGTCCGTGCGTGACCCAGCACCCAGGATACACAGGGTGTGCTACGCAGCTCTGCCGCGCCTCCTCCCCTCCTCCACCTTCTACCGTAAAGCAGCTTCGGCCACCATTTTCCTCTGTACAGGGTTAGTGTTTCAGTCCCTCGTTCTCATGCAAATTTGGTCCGATTCAAATCAGGTTAACACTCCCCAGCAGGGCGCTAACCTCCCCTGCAAGTTAATGTCCTTGTGTGCGGATAGCTTCACAATACTGCTGAAACAGCAGGATCATTTCAGGATCACAACAGGAGCTCCATTAGTTCACTGCCACACCACATGGGCCCAGGCCATGCCCCCATCGCCAACGTTATAAGGTTATCTAACGCAAAACGAAGAATTTAAGCACACACACACCTACAACAAATGCAAAACCTTTCTTTCTTTTTACAAAAATTATAGAAACAATTTATTTGGAAGAAAACAACAATAGTCGGGACCGCACCAAGTACTTTTCATTTTGACACAACCAAAAAAAATTCACTTAAGTCCACAAAAACTTGGTTAAGTTTTTCGAATACAGTTCATAGCACCAAACTTGGTATCATTCTCATTTTCAGTGAAACTGGCAACGGTGATCTTCTAATTCCAAATCCAATCAACGATCCATTAATGCAAGTCTTTGTGTTCTTCACCAAAAATTATCTTCCATGACCAACGAGGAATGTACGCTCATGGCGCTCCATTACAGAGGAGACATTAGTGCTTTAAAATTGAAATAAAAACAACACTTTCACATCCTTAAGTCCGTACAACCTATATGCTGCCATGTTATGTTAAGTTATTTTATTTGAAGCACGCACATATACCTGAGGGCACATTGGCGCGAGGACCAACACAACAAACTACGACCGAAAAGAAGGTAGTCAGCAAAAATGGGTGGTCTTAAGTCGACGACGTGAGGTTAAGTGATTCTCAGTAGATTTGAGTTTGAGAGCAAGACTGTTCCACGGCTTGCCAGCTGCGACGGAGAAGGCCTTGCTGCCCACTCTCTAAAGGCGAAACCTTGGAACCAGGACCAAACAGTCACTGCCTGAATGGAGAGTCTGATTAAGAACAGAAGGCTGGAATTTATCCCGAAGAAATTCGGGTCCAACCTGATAGACCGCCCGATGAACAGTACACAAGGATATAAAAGCAATCCGTT
This sequence comes from Ambystoma mexicanum, assembly GCF_040938575.1. NCBI lineage: Eukaryota > Metazoa > Chordata > Amphibia > Caudata > Ambystomatidae > Ambystoma > Ambystoma mexicanum. The sequence continues at coordinate 835,333,184 of NC_090929.1, forward strand.
GTTGCACTGGAAGCCAGTTCAGGTGGTGTAATACCAAGCTGATGTGTGAGCCATACGGAGTTGCAGTAGCAACCTGAGCGGCTAAGTTCTGGAACAGTTGCAGTCGATGAATAAGACCAATCGGCTATGCCAACTATAGAGCGTCACAGTAATCAATCCTGCTAGAAACCAATGCCGCCACCACAGGCGGGCAGAGTGGAGCAGGGAGAAAAGGCAAGATCTTACGAAGAATTGCAACAGAAAATTACCAGACTGCCATACTGCACTCACCTGTGCTTCCATAGACAGTGAAGCAGATAATTAGACCCCCCCAAGTTCTTCACCACAGTCACAGGAATAGGAGAAAAACACCCAGTGAAGCAGGCCAGAAAGAAGGAGACCAAGAGTCTGATTAGGCCAAAGAACCCACCATCAGGACCTCTGTCTTGTCCCCATTGGGTTTAAGCCAACTGGTGCTCATGCAATCCCCCCACTGAAAGGGGTCGAGCCCTGCAGAAGACTCCAAGAAACAGGAAAGAAGAGGATAAATCAGAGCTTCAAGAAGCTTCATAAAAAAGGAAGCAGCGAGATAGGGCGGAAATTAGACAACACAGAGGCATTCAATGATGGTTTCTTAAGTAAAGAAACCACAGTGGCTTGTTTAAGCTCAGCAGGGATGAAATCCTGGCTGCAAGAAATATTCACAGCCTGGGTCACCAGAGGAATAATCCAAAGTGAGATCCTGTAAAATGGATAGAGGAACTGGGTCTGATGGTGCTGCCGACTTGGTACAAGAAATGGCAGCAAGAACAGTCTCATCCGTGAACACCGGAAAGGTCTCCCAACCAGCAAAAATAATGGTGATTCTGGAATGAAACAAATCTGCTAACACTTCGCATTGAGACTGGGATGGAAAAGCTGTCGGAAGAAAGCGTGCAGTAGATAAATATTTAACAACAGAAAAGAGCTCCCTAGACTGATTAAGGGCAGCTTCAATACTGTTAGTGAAGAACAATTGTTTAGCAATTTTAATTGATGAATGGTACTTCCTAGACGAAGAAGAATAGATAGCCTTGTCAGTCAAACTATAAGACAAGCTCCACTTGCGCTCAGCTTGGCGAACCGCAAGTTTAGCTGTTTTAAGTTCAGCTGAAAATCACGACTGAGAGGGACGAGAAGAAACTCTTGCGACCTGAAGAGGTGCAAGTTGATCAGTGACTTTCAACAAAGATGAAGACAAGTTAGAGAGATCAACAGGGCTGTCAGTAGGGGTAGCTAGCCATGATGGCAGATGCAAAAAGAGATAAGTCCACATTGCGCCAATTCCTCCTGAAAATAATACACTTGGCGGGAGACAACAGACGTGTCATAAGAGGCACTGTAAAAGAGACCAGAGAGTGGTCTGTCCAGATAAGCGGGGTAACAGAGAGAACCACTAATCCTGGAATAGCTGAAAAAACAAGGTCCAGATGCCACCTAACTGATGAGTGGGTTCAACCATGTATTGTTGCATCCCTAAATCCAAAAAGCTGTCTAAAAACTGCTCAAGAATAGGAGCTAGCGGCAAATTGACTCTAATGTTAAAATCACCTAGAACACTTAGGTTAGAGTATTTTAACTGTAACGAAGCAACTAGTTCCAAGAAAGGATGTAGAAAAAGAGAGCATGACACAGTAGGACAGTAAACCAAAAAGAAATGAATCAACTGTGAGGGAGATACTGTCACATTTACCAATAATGACTCCATAGACATGGAGCATGGACAAAAGGCACCAAACTAACTTTTAGTACTGATTGAAAAATAATGGCCACCCCACCTCCAGGGTGAACCACAGCTCTGTCCAGGAGCAGGATGTTGAAGCCATCAGGTAGAAACTGTGGGAACATGGGAGCCGAGGAGTCGGTCAGCCACGTTTCCGTTATACAGAGTAAATCAAGCTCTCCAGTAGAAAGTAAATCATGAATATGATTAAAATGCGCTATCAGCGACTGTGAGTTCACTAATGTAACCCTTAATACTGGACAAACCTCAACCAGAGCCAGTCTGGTAGTAAGGGGGGGCCAAACCAGACCAGCAGGGAATACTGTATTCCTAGGCGCCAGATTCAGCAGAAGACTGGATCCCATGTTGCTCCTTGTTACTGCAACTGCAAAAGGACAAATTGTTGTCTGTTGGATACTGTTGAAAAAAACATTGTCCGGTAGGCTGTACCCATGACATGCGCACATCAGAATTATATAACTATATAAAATCAAGAAGGCAAAAACATATTTCAGTAACCATTTCACAGTTAAATATACACAGATCATTCTTATTTTGGCGATACATTTAAGTTACAATTCACACATGCAAAGCCTATTCTTTGCGTCAAATTGAACATTCATCCATAAGGACGATCATATGGCACACAGTACACTTTCAATCCACAGTTTAATAAATATTATTTAAAATCTTGCTTACATTGCGCTTTGCGCATCCATTCTTTCGATGTAGCAGAGGACCAACCACTTCAAAGTACAGTTTTCAGAAATAGAAACTTTACTTTCCGATATCAGCTTTCAATGTAGTGAATGTTATAATTTCTTTGTTGATTTTTGATACATTTACTCCTTCAAATTTTTAGTGCATTGTATTCAAGGACACATAAAAATGGGACCATTCATGTACCGTTCACAGCGTGCCTGAGTCAGTTTTGTTTTTAGAAACACATGCCACAAAAATGAACAATATTACTGGCAATAAGTGAACTGAAAAACAACAGAATATTTCAAGTAAACCACATAGCACAATATTTACTTCAGTTTTACCGCTATCAAGGCACCTGTTCCCAATACATTTACATTTTCTTTAAAAAAATAACCTCAGGCGCAGTCCAAACAGGCACGGATTTCCCTACATGTCAATAATAATCTGCCCCCTGCTTTCTACTATGAGAAGTGTTTCCCCAGCAGAGACTTGCAGCAAAAAGATCTAAGGTATCGTGAAGAAAAGAAGTTTGTCAAAAAGATCTGCAGATAGTGTGTTCCCATGCCTTAGACAGCCTTATGGATAAATCAAGGGTATTCACTTTCATCCTTAAAAGAACCTCAAAGCATCACACTTTGCCTGCCATAATTGCTGGAGCCTGAATGAATAATAGTAACGTAAATACAAGTACACTGATAACGTAAAAGTATAGACACACAAACAGTGGAGTACACGCTTACTAGCTTCTGTGTACATCTATTCCCACAGTCATATCCATTTCTGCATTAATGCACGCCCTCCTCGTTGCCCTCCACAGTAAAATGTAAATATGCAAAGGCCACAGGAACATGTTCATAATGCACATTGGCAATACAAATTCCTTTGCCCATTATTTCAATGTTGACTAACACTTGTGGCATATAAACCTTTGGTGTATTGCAATCTGCAGCCACTTACCATTGCACCTACTTTCCCGCGTGTCCAATTACATTCAGTTCAATTACATAATTCCTTCTTATTACAAACACTTTGTACTCCCACTACATCACATACAATTACTATACACATATTACTACTTTGGTGGTTGTGCCCAGTGCACCTATTGTGGGGGCCATGGCCCCCAGAATCTGGCCACAACCACTGCACAATTAACTATTTAACAAGTACGTACCATACATCGTCAACTAATAAAACTCATCTTGACCCTCCTGCAATCTAAGGGATGTCCACAGACACCAAAATAGTCTGCAAACTCGGTGAAATTTCCAAACCCTTTTTTCACCTATAAAACAGCTCCACATTGCCTTCATTCCACTTCCCTAGCATTTTTATGCCCTCTTTCAGTCATCAAATGACCCTAAATGTCTTTTCCAAGCCGTCCGTCCACGGCACTGTCTGCAAACAACTACGGCACTTGCCTGGCCTTTCTCAACCTACAAAAACTGCCTCATATCTTTTTTCCACTCACCTACCCTTCCCAGCACCTCCTTCCACCACCAAATGACCCAACATGTGTTTTCCAGACTTATTCCCCACCACACTGTCCGCGGCCAGCTGTGCCTGTTTGGAGGGGGGCCACTCCAATTGCGGGTTACCATTCACGGTGGCCCTTGTTGCCACTGACGCGGTTTCTTCCCTTCTCCTCGAAAAAAAGGAGGTTGGTTGCTAGTGCTCGGCCCATTGGAAGATGAGGCGTTGTTGGAATCGCTACTGGTCGTAGTATGTGACGTGTTTGAGAAGCTGACATATTTATTTCTCTGGCGACCTGTAGTTCTGTTTCTGCTTTGTGATTGATTATTTTGATCGTCATAGAAGGTGGCTACAAGGTACGGGTAGGTGATAGTTTCCTTATGGTTTTCTGTATCTTTTTTTATACTTCCAGATTTTCTTATCTAGAGTAAACTTTTTAAATTATACTACCCCTACCTTGTAGCCACCTTCTATGACGATCAAAATAAGCAATCACAAAGCAGAAACAGAACTACAACGCCTCATCTTCCAATGGGCCGAGCACTAGCAACCAACCTTTTTTCGAGGATGAGGGAGGAAACCGCGTCAGTGGCAACAAGGGGCAACAAGGGCCACCGCGAATGGTAACCCGCAATTGGAGGGGCCCCCCTCAGAACTGGTAATACCAATTTTTAACTTGTCAACTCACCTCGTGACTGACTCTGAAATAAAATTCCTGAAAAATGGCCTCAGCTTTGTCTCCATCACTAAAGCCAAAGATTTTGATACCCAGGTGGAATTACAAAATGTTTCCGCCTCATTCGCCTCAAATACTTCTACAGAGAGGGGCATATCTCGAGTAAAGAATCGAGTACGACAGCAGGGCTCAAAACGCCTTCGAATTTCATTCCATCAAATTCCATGGTTAGTCCAGCTATCCTAGCTTTTGAAAATAAGATCCTAGAAAAAACAAAACATTTACTTAAAGATAAAAACCATCACAAAGACAATCTAAGTAAAACCGAACGCACTGCCCTCACTACTTTACAAAACAATCCGGCTTTTCTTATAAAACCTGCCGATAAGGGTGGAGGAATTGTCCTTTGGGACACCACACTTTATAAAGCAGAGGCGTCGCTCCAACTAGACAATCCTAAGTTTTATCGTAAACTGAATCATGATCCCACTGACTCGATTCAAGAAGAGATCAAAAGCCTGATGGACCATGCCTTAAGACCGGAATGGATTGATCAAGACGAACATCACTTTCTGATCAAAACTTCGCCTAGTACTCCTGCTTTTTACCTTCTCCCGAAGGTTCACAAAAATGTGACGCATCCCCCAGGCAGACCAATCGTGTCGGCTATCAATTCCATACTTGAGCCCCTTTCCATCTACGTTGATTGGTTTCTTAGACCTTTTGTGACAAATATGAATTCTTATGTAAAGGATACTAGAAGCATGATAAATCTAGTAGAGTCTTTCCATCTCAATTCGACAGACCTGTTTGTAACTTTAGATGTTACGTCACTCTATACAAGCATTCCACAGCGCACCGATACTCTTCTTAAAGTACCTACATCATTCATTATGGAGTGTATGAGACTTGCCGTCACTGAAAATGTCTTTGTTTTTGATGGCACCTACTACAAACAGATACACGGTACAAGTATGGGGGCTACTTTTGCCCCCGACTTGGCGAATTTGTTTATGGATCACTTCGAATGTACCTCTGTCTATGACCCGACCAACCCTTTTAAATATAACATCTCAAAATTGCTTTGCTATATAGACAATGTCTTTATGGTGTGGCAAGGGAGCCCTACTCTCCTCCACTCTTTCCTAGAGTGGTTGAATAATCTTAACCAGAATATCAAATTCACTATGATATATGACCTAGTAACCATCCCTTTCCTTGATCTGTCCATCTGTAAAACTGAAGAAGGCCTTTTGAAAACTAGGCTTTACCGCAAATCTACGGATAAAAACACTTTGCTCAGATACAACAGTTTTCATCCTCTCAGCCTACGGGAAGATTTACCTATTGGGCAATTTCTACGGTTGCGAAGGAACTGCTCAGATCTTGGCGATTTTTTGCAAGAAGGTAAAGACTTGAAACAACGGCAATGGGGGCAAGTTATGCCCCTGCTTTAGCCAACATTTTTAGCCAACATTTGTATGCATTTTTATGCATAACTATGAACAAGTTGTTTTTTCTAACCAACTATTCACACCACATATCCATATGTGGAAACGTTACATTGATGATGTGCTTTTGGTTTGGAATGGTTCCATTGAATATTTGAATGATTTGTTGCTTACCTCAATTCCAACAACTGGGGCATCCAATTCACACACACGCATAGCTTCACATGTATACATTTTTTAGACCTTACCATGAGTATCTCAGATGATCAGTTTGTAACTAAAACTTTTAGAAAATCCACATCTGTGAATGCAGTTCTGCATGCCACTAGTTGCCATAGGAAAACTGTAGTTTCCAACATACCCAAGGGCGAATTCATTCGGGCACGTAGGAATTGTTTGCTGACGAATGACTTTGACCAGGAATGTTCATTGATACGCCAAAGGTTTTTAGCCAGAGGGTATGATTTACGCTCAGTGGCACAAGCAGAACATGTTGTACGTGACATGAAGAGATGCGATCTACTCACACCGAAAGTACGGAATGAGAATGTTCACTCACAGAAACTCAAATTTATTACCAGATTTAACCCAGATGTTTCAGTGCTTTACAATATTATCAAACGACATTGGCACATCCTACAACTTGATCGCGATATTACCCCCTGGGTGGACAATTTACCAAGTTTCATTTATACTAAGGCAAACAACCTTAAGAATATACTTTCTCCCTCATTTATGTCAATCCTACCCAAAACAACATACTTGGTTACACCAACCTCCACGTCCTGGTTTTCACAAATGTGGGGGTTGTTCTATGTGTTCACATGCACTTGAGACCACCTTTATTGACTTCGGACATTTAGGTACACACAAGATTGTGTCTTTTATTAATTGCAACTCAAAGTTTTGCATTTACTGTATTAAATGTGTTTGTGGCCTTTACTACATTGGTAGTACCATACGCCCGTTGAAAATTCCCATCAGGGAACATTTGTATTCAATTGCTCAATCTGATTCTAAATATCCCTTAGCCTTGCACTGGCAAACAGCTCACCAAATGGACAACAAGGCAATGATTCAATTTGCTGGGATCATGAAGGTGTCCCTCCCACAACGTGGGGGCAACCAGATACTGAAACTCGGGCAATTAGAAGCCCAGTTGATTTGCCAATATCGGACTGTAGAGTTTGGCCTGAACACAGACCATGAACTATCTGTTTTCTTGTAATTGTATGCTGTTCAATAAGTCATTTCACATGTGCAATTCAGGCTTCTTTCACATTGCATGCCCAACTGGTATTGTTCATTTATACTGATGCGAGTGGTGATCAGCCGATGTTTACATGCATTTCTCTGAGACTTTTCATGAGCTCTTGCTCTCTTCTTTTGGGTTATTACCCATTTAATTGGCTATGCCCTTGCAAGCTCTATCAGTCCCATTTTCTTTGTTTATATAATATCCAATTTAATTTACTAACAGGCGCCCGCCTCATTTACGGTCCTTGCTAGCACGAGCGACACTTACTATGTGCAATTTAATACAGCACATGTGTATCTCTAATTTACCACTGCCATCTGTGCGCAGCCTTTTTTGATTTCAACTTTCACTAGAGCAGTTTCTTCCCTCAGAATGCATGTCTCTCTGTCTTTGCATTCTGGTTGTATGTTTTTCTCTTTCAACTGAGCCTAGGCCCCCTCTTGCATGTCTGTCACTAGCATGCACACACTCTGTGCACGTGTACCTATCATGCGCCTTTTAATTTTGGTATACGTGTACCTTTAATACACTATTACCTACTGTGAGCAATTCTTAAGAGTCTTAATTCCATGGATCGGGCATTCTTATCAGAATATAGGTTTCCTTGCCCTTGTATTCTGTTCGCCGTCCTGTTTAATCACACGTTACCTAGACTAGTCCATCATGGCGCACGGTTTTCCACTTACTTTTGCTGTGTTTTGCCCGTGCACGGGCGTTTTTCGCTGTTGCTTCCCTCCCTGGTCCTAGTTAACCCAGGACACAGAGGGTCGTCGTTTGGCTCCAGTCCCTCGCATAGCAGTGAACGCGCTGGTGAGTCAATGATGACAATTTGCACACAAGCCCTATCCGTGAGCATCGCTTTTTCGATCATTCCTTGCCACTTCGGATGATCGCAGAGATAGCCCACTCAATTGGCTAATTGACCCTTTGTTGTTTTTCTTGTTTTTCTTCACGCAATTTTACTCCTGGAACATCGCCCGTGCTACAGCAATACAATAATTTACAGATACATTTTTCGTGCAACTGCAAAGTAATGGTATGTAAATTTTCAACTTCATATGACTTTTATGTGTCAATTTAGCTAGCCAGCCTCTTTTTAACATAGGCATCCCTTCTCTGTTTTTTAGGGAGCCCACGTTTAATTAACCTAAACATTTAGCCTCAACTACTGGTAAGTGGGGTTCAATCTTTTCCCTTGTGTAGTAAAATTACACACCTTTTACTTGTACAACCATTCTACTTTTGTCTTTTCTCTAGTAACTAGATTTAACATAAGCCAAGATGAAGGTAAAATTATACTAGTCTGTGGCTCTACACATGTATCTCTGTCTGATCATCATGAACATCTCTTCTTTTACTTAATAATTGTGTTTCTTTTCTCCCCCCCCTGTTTCTCTAATGTATTATGTTTTCTCCCACCGAAATGCGCATCTTATGTTATTTTTTTCTCTCTTGTCTGAACTGGGTTGAATAGTATTGTGCATTCGGTGTATTTGTCTATTATCATAACTTATACTTCTGTTTGGTATACCCTAACTGCCTTGCTTGCCCTGGGTCTGGGCTATTGTCTGTTTTATTATGGAACCACGCTCGATATATGTTTTTGCCTTTCAAACATGTCTTATAATTTTGTATAAGCAGCCTCAGTAGAAGAGCTGGAAGCTCGAAACACGTGTCAGGCTGCAACGGCACTGATTAAAACTACTTAATTAATCTGCAATATGTTTGTTACTTCATGTGTGAGCGCAGTTTGAGAGCAAACCCATTCTTCTCTCAATTCCCATTTCCTGTGGGCAATTGGCAGGTTCCCACTCTTGCTCTCAGCCGCAGCCCGTCCACAGCCACAAAAGTTGCCATCTATGCGCTGTACCCTGCTGGACCTTTTCTGCCACTTTTCCCGTTTAACCTATTAGGCCTTAGTGGCACAGCAGCTGATCCGGCACAACTTTTCTTATAACTAATATGGCTGTAACAGCAGAATACATCTTAACTAGAGATGATGATATTAAGGCTTTATTTGCCCCGAGGGGCTCGACATTGAATCCTTTCAAAAGGATGACACCTGAAGTGGAGGACCTACGCTCGAAATTTGTCAAGCTTGAACGCCTAAGCATCAGAGAGATCAATACATTTTGGGAGAAGACTACTCTTACCCATTATTTACATGAAAATAAAATACCAAGAGGTTTACGCATATTAATTCTACCTGATTTTGAAGACCCCTTAGATAATGACCTTGCCACGGACTGGGAAAATAACTTAACTACCAGTTCAAACAATATGCTCAAGCTACTCATTGAACACGCCAAAAGAGAACATGATAGAATTGTTGTTCAGATCGATAGTTTGAAAGAAGAAATTGCTCTTTTTGATGCACCTAGCACTACGATTGATAAGAATTACAAAACTCTATACACCCGCCTACACAAGCATCAGGATGAAGTCAAACTACGCAAGTCACGGAAGTTTTCACGAGATGACAGAGATTACCGTGATAATAGGGTATATACTTATCAACCCAAATATGATCAAGTGTCCCGCTCTCGTACGAGCAGTCTAGCTTCATCCCCTGTTAGCTCTGAAGTCGATAGCGACAGTGACAAATCAATTTCTGTAATTAATTCCGAAGTAGTTATAGCTGCTTCCGTGTCTAATCCCTCTGATGACATTGAGTCCATAGAAGGAGAACAAATCCCCATTATTCAGCCTATGCCTTTTTTAGAACAAATACGCAGGTACAAGAAAGGAAACCGTCAAGCCGCATTAGCAGCGGCCAAAAAGGTTCGATTCCAATTACCCCCTTCCAGCAATATTACAACCCCAGACCCAAGCCTCGGGGCACAAGGGGTGGCCAACCTACCAGGCGCAAATGCCCCAATCGCCCAACACAGAGTCACTCGGGCATCATACCAACAGACTCTCAGGAATCAAATCAGATAGATTTAATTCACAACCTGAGTAGCTATTCGCTCTCCTCTGACAAACGTGCAGTCCTCAACCGAGGGCTCTCTTTTGCTCCAACTGGTTTCAACGAATATGTCCAAATTCAGATTGATCTATTTAAATTTGTTCGCAAATTAAAATTTAAAAAATTCTTTGCGACACAAGTCAAGCATTACAAAAGTAAGCCCCAAGAACCACAACCATCTGACATCACACTACAAACTATGTTGAGCACCCATGTTTTAATGTCTATCGATGAATGTGGACTAGATCCCAATACGAATTTAATGGATCTGATGCATGACCTTAACATCCAACAACAAAGTTTGAAAATAAAAGAATTATCAAATAAATCTAAGTTTACTCCTGTTTTCCCCAAAGATAATTTGATTGATACTTTTCACCAAGTTGTAATCAATGATATTCACAAACTACAAGACTCTTCCAAACATAAGAACACGAGATTCAACCTTTCCAGTAAAGAACAAAAAGCATTACACAATCTGGCCTCAATTGATACGATTATCATAAAGGAGGCAGATAAGGGAGGCAATGTTGTTATTCTGGACAAAGCGGACTATATTACGATGGGTCTTGCCCATCTTAATTCTCCTGGATGCTACGAAATTTTACCGGGTAACCCCACGACTTCACTCCGTGCAACAATCAAATCAGTAGTTGACAAATGGCATACAGCTGGTCTGATAACTGATGTTGAAAGACAATTCTTAATTGTTGATGGGCCAACTATGCCAACTGCCTATTTTCTACCAAAAATTCACAAACCGTTTGTCAGAATACCTGAAGGGAGACCTATTCTGAATGGAGGGGGTGGTATTCTGGAGCCCACCTCCCTGTACATCAATGAATGCATTTCACCTTTAGTCAACAACATACCTACTTTTATCCGTGACACTATGCATATTCTCCAGATACTTGATCGATTACCTATGTTGCCCAATCTTGTCTTGGTTACACTCGATGTAAAAGCCCTTTATACATCTATCAACCACCAGCTAGCAATTAATAGCATTGACTTTATTTTTCGTGATCATTCAGCTTCGTTCTTCGAACATATTGAAATGATCAAAGACTTACTAACTGTTGCTCTTTCCAATAATGTATTTCTTTTTAATAACACCTACTATAGACAACTTATTGGAGTGGCAATGGGGGCAAGTTATGCCCCTGATTTAGCCAACATTTTTATGCATAACTATGAACAACAAGTTGTTTTTTCTAACCAACTATTCACACCACATATCCATATGTGGAAATGTTACATTGATGATGTGCTTTTGGTTTGGAATGGTTCCATTGAATATTTGAATGAATTTGTTGCTTACCTCAATTCCAACAACTGGGGCATCCAATTCACACACACGCATAGCTTCACATGCATACATTTTTTAGACCGTACCATCAGTATCTCAGATAATCAGTTTGTAACTAAAACTTTTAGAAAATCCACATCTGTGAATGCAGTTCTGCATGCCACTAGTTGCCATTGGAAAACTGTAGTTTCCAACATACCCAAGGGCGAATTCATTCGGGCACGTAGGAATTGTTTGCTGACGAATGACTTTGACCAGGAATGTTCATTGATACGCCAAAGGTTTTTAGCCAGAGGGTATGATTTACGCTCAGTGGCACAAGCAGAACATGTTGTACGTGACATGAAGAGATGCGATCTACTCACACCGAAAGTACGGAATGAGAATGTTCACTCACAGAAACTCAAATTTATTACCAGATTTAACTAAGATGTTTCAGTGCTTTACAATATTATCAAACGACATTGGCACATCCTACAACTTGATCGCGATATTACCCCCTGGGTGGACAATTTACCAAGTTTCATTTATACTAAGGCAAACAACCTTAAGAATATACTTTCTCCCTCATTTATGTCAATCCTACCCAAACAACATACTTGGTTACACCAACCTCCACGTCCTGGTTTTCACAAATGTGGGGGTTGTTCTATGTGTTCACATGCACTTGAGACCACCTTTATTGACTTCGGACATTTAGGTACACACAAGATTGTGTCTTTTATTAATTGCAACTCAAAGTTTTGCATTTACTGTATTAAATGTGTTTGTGGCCTTTACTACATTGGTAGTACCATACGCCCGTTGAAAATTCGCATCAGGGAACATTTGTATTCAATTGCTCAATCTGATTCTAAATATCCCTTAGCCTTGCACTGGCAAACAGCTCACCAAATGGGCAACAAGGCAATGATTCAATTTGCTGGGATCATGAAGGTGTCCCTCCCACAACGTGGGGGCAACCAGATACTGAAACTCAGGCAATTAGAAGCCCGGTTGATTTGCCAATATCGGACTGTAGAGTTTGGCCTGAACACAGACCATGAACTATCTGTTTTCTTGTAATTTTAGCTGTTCAATAAGTCATTTCACATGTGCAATTCAGGGTTCTTTCACATGGCATGTCCAACTGGTATTGTTCATTTATACTGATGCGAGTGGTGATCAGCCGATGTTTACATGCATTTCTCTGAGACTTTTCATGAGCTCTTTCTTTATATAATATCCAATTTAATTTACTAACAGGCGCCCGCCTCATTTACGGTCCTTGCTAGCATGAGCGACACTTACTATGCGCAATTTAATACAGCACATGTGTATCTCTAATTTACCACTGCCATCTGTGCGCAGCCTTTTTTGATTTCAAATTTCACTAGAGCAGTTTCTTCCCTCAGAATGCATGTCTCTCTGTCTTTGCATTCTGGTTGTATGTTTTTCTCTTTCAACTGAGCCTAGGCCCCCTCTTGCATGTCTGTCACTAGCATGCACACACTCTGTGCACGTGTACCTATCATGCGCCTTTTAATTTTGGTATACGTGTACCTTTAATACACTATTACCTACTGTGAGCAATTCTTAAGAGTCTTAATTCCATGGATCGGGCATTCTTATCAGAATATAGGTTTCCTTGCCCTTGTATTCTGTTCGCCGTCCTGTTTAATCACACGTTACCTAGACTAGTCCATCATGGCGCACGGTTTTCCACTTACTTTTGCTGTGTTTTGCCCGTGCACGGGCGTTTTCGCTGTTGCTTCCCTCCCTGGTCCTAGTTAACCCAGGACACAGAGGGTCGTCGTTTGGCTCCAGTCCCTCGCATAGCAGTGAACGCGCTGGTGAGTCAATGATGACAATTTGCACACAAGCCCTATCCGTGAGCATCACTTTTTCGATCATTCCTTGCCACTTCGGATGATCGCAGAGATAGCCCACTCAATTGGCTAATTGACCCTTTGTTGTTTTTCTTGTTTTACTTCACGCAATTTTACTCCTGGAACATCGCCCGTGCTACAGCAATACAATAATTTACAGATACATTTTTCGTGCAACTGCAAAGTAATGGTATGTCAATTTTCAACTTCATATGACTTTTATGTGTCAATTTAGCTAGCCAGCCTCTTTTTAACATAGGCATCCCTTCTCTGTTTTTTAGGGAGCCCACGTTTAATTAACCTAAACATTTAGCCTCAACTACTGGTAAGTGGGGTTCAATCTTTTCCCTTGTGTAGTAAAATTACAGACCTTGTACTTGTACAACCATTCTACTTTTGTCTTTTCTCTAGTAACTAGATTTAACATAAGCCAAGATGAAGGTAAAATTATACTAGTCTGTGGCTCTACACATGTATCTCTGTCTGATCATCATGAACATCTCTTCTTTTACTTAATAATTGTGTTTCTTTTCTCCCCCCCCCCTGTTTCTCTAATGTATTATGTTTTCTCCCACCGAAATGCGCATCTTATGTTAATTTTTTCTCTCTTGTCTGAACTGGGTTGAATTGTATTGTGCATTCGGTGTATTTGTCTATTATCATAACTTATACTTCTGTTTGGTATACCCTAACTGCCTTGCTTGCCCTGGGTCTGGGCTTTTGTCTGTTTTATTATGGAACCACGCTCGATATATGTTTTTGCCTTTCAAACATGTCTTATAATTTTGTATAAGCAGCCTCAGTAGAAGAGCTGGAAGCTCGAAACACGTGTCAGGCTGCAACGGCACTGATTAAAACTACTTAATTAATCTGCAATATGTTTGTTACTTCATGTGTGAGCGCAGTTTGAGAGCAAACCCATTCTTCTCTCAATTCCCATTTCCTGTGGGCAATTGGCAGGTTCCCACTCTTGCTCTCAGCCGCAGCCCGTCCACAGCCACAAAAGTTGCCATCTATGCGCTGTACCCTGCTGGACCTTTTCTGCCACTTTTCCCGTTTAACCTATTAGGCCTTAGTGGCACAGCAGCTGATCCGGCACAACTTTTCTTATAACTAATATGGCTGTAACAGCAGAATACATCTTAACTAGAGATGATGATATTAAGGCTTTATTTGCCCCGAGGGGCTCGACATTGAATCCTTTCAAAAGGATGACACCTGAAGTGGAGGACCTATGCTCGAAATTTATCAAGCTTGAACGCCTAAGCATCAGAGAGATCAATACATTTTGGGAGAAGACTACTCTTACCCATTATTTACATGAAAATAAAATACCAAGAGGTTTACGCATATTAATTCTACCTGATTTTGAAGACCCCTTAGATAATGACCTTGCCACGGACTGGGAAAATAACTTAACTACCAGTTCAAACAATATGCTCAAGCTACTCATTGAACACGCCAAAAGAGAACATGATAGAATTGTTGTTCAGATCGATAGTTTGAAAGAAGAAATTGCTCTTTTTGATGCACCTAGCACATCGATTGATAAGAATTACAAAACTCTATACACCCGCCTACGCAAGCATCAGGATGAAGTCAAACTACGCAAGTCACGGAAGTTTTCACGAGATGACAGAGATTACCGTGATAATAGGGTATATACTTATCAATCCAAATATGATCAAGTGTCCCGCTCTCGTACGAGCAGTCTAGCTTCATCCCCTGTTAGCTCTGAAGTCGATAGCGACAGTGACAAATCAATTTCTGTAATTAATTCCGAAGTAGTTATAGCTGCTTCCGTGTCTAATCCCTCTGATGACATTGAGTCCATAGAAGGAGAACAAATCCCCATTATTCAGCCTATGCCTTTTTTAGAACAAATACGCAGGTACAAGAAAGGAAACCGTCAAGCCGCATTAGCAGCGGCCAAAAAGGTTCGATTCCAATGACCCCCTTCCAGCAATATTACAACCCCAGACCCAAGCCTCGGGGCACAAGGGGTGGCCAACCTACCAGGCGCAAATGCCCCAATCGCCCAACACAGAGTCACTCGGGCATCAGACCAACAGACTCTCAGGAATCAAATCAGATAGATTTAATTCACAACCTGAGTAGCTATTTGCTCTCCTCTGACGTACGTGCAGTCCTCAACCGAGGGCTCTCTTTTGCTCCAACTGGTTTCAACGAATATGTCCAAATTCAGATTGATCTATTTAAATTTGTTCGCAAATTAAAATTTAAAAACTTCTTTGCGGCACAAGTCAAGCATTACAAAAGTAAGCCCCAAGAACCACAGCCATCTGACATCACACTACAAACTATGTTGAGCACCCATGTTTTAATGTCTATCGATGAATGTGGACTAGATCCCAATACGAATTTAATGGATCTGATGCATGACCTTAACATCCAACAACAAAGTTTGAAAATTAAAGAATTATCAAATAAATCTAAGTTTACTCCTGTTTTCCCCAAAGATAATTTGATTGATACTTTTCACCAAGTTGTAATCAATGATATTCACAAACTACAAGACTCTTCCAAACATAAGAACACGAGATTCAACCTTTCCAGTAAAGAACAAAAAGCATTACACAATCTGGCCTCAATTGATACGATTATCATAAAGGAGGCAGATAAGGGAGGCAATGTTGTTATTCTGGACAAAGCGGACTATATTACGATGGGTCTTGCCCATCTTAATTCTCCTGGATGCTATGAAATTTTACCGGTAACCCCACGACTTCACTCCGTGCAACAATCAAATCAGTAGTTGACAAATGGCATACAGCTGGTCTGATAACTGATGTTGAAAGACAATTCTTAGTTGTTGATGGGCCAACTATGCCAACTGCCTATTTTCTACCAAAAATTCACAAACCGTTTGTCAGAATACCTGAAGGGAGACCTATTCTGAATGGAGGGGATGGTATTCTGGAGCCCACCTCCCTGTAGATCAATGAATGCATTTCACCTTTAGTCAACAACATACCTACTTTTATCCGTGACACTATGCATATTCTCCAGATACTTGATCGATTACCTATGTTGCCCAATCTTGTCTTGGTTACACTCGATGTAAAAGCCCTTTATACATCTATCAACCACCAGCTAGCAATTAATAGCATTGACTTTATTTTTCGTGATCATTCAGCTTCGTTCTTCGAACATATTGAAATGATCAAAGACTTACTAACTGTTGCTCTTTCCAATAATGTATTTCTTTTTAATAACACCTACTATAGACAACTTATTGGAGTGGCAATGGGGACAAGTTATGCCCCTGATTTAGCCAACATTTGTATGCATAACTATGAACAACAAGTTGTTTTTTCTAACCAACTATTCACACCACATATCCATATGTGGAAACGTTACATTGATGATGTGCTTTTGGTTTGGAATGGTTCCATTGAATATTTGAATGAATTTGTTGCTTACCTCAATTCCAACAACTGGGGCATCCAATTCACACACACGCATAGCTTCACATGCATACATTTTTTAGACCTTACCATCAGTATCTCAGATAATCAGTTTGTAACTAAAACTTTTAGAAAATCCACATCTGTGAATGCAGTTCTGCATGCCACTAGTTGCCATTGGAAAACTGTAGTTTCCAACATACCCAAGGGCGAATTCATTCGGGCACGTAGGAATTGTTTGCTGACGAATGACTTTGACCAGGAATGTTCATTGATACGCCAAAGGTTTTTAGCCAGAGGGTATGATTTACGCTCAGTGGCACAAGCAGAACATGTTGTACGTGACATGAAGAGATGCGATCTACTCACACGGAAAGTACGGAATGAGAATGTTCACTCACAGAAACTCAAATTTATTACCAGATTTAACTCAGATGTTTCAGTGCTTTACAATATTATCAAACGACATTGGCACATCCTACAACTTGATCGCGATATTACCCCCTGGGTGGACAATTTACCAAGTTTCATTTATACTAAGGCAAACAACCTTAAGAATATACTTTCTCCCTCATTTATGTCAATCACACCCAAACAACATACTTGGTTACACCAACCTCCACGTCCTGGTTTTCACAAATGTGGGGGTTGTTCTATGTGTTCACGTGCACTTGAGACCACCTTTATTGACTTCGGACATTTAGGTACACACAAGATTGTGTCTTTTATTAATTGCAACTCAAAGTTTTGCATTTAATGTATTAAATGTGTTTGTGGCCTTTACTACATTGGTAGTACCATACGCCCGTTGAAAATTCGCATCAGGGAACATTTGTATTCAATTGCTCAATCTGATTCTAAATATCCCTTAGCCTTGCACTGGCAAACAGCTCACCAAATGGACAACAAGGCAATGATTCAATTTGCTGGGATCATGAAGGTGTCCCTCCCACAACGTGGGGGCAACCAGATACTGAAACTCAGGCAATTAGAAGCCCGGTTGATTTGCCAATATCGGACTGTAGAGTTTGGCCTGAACACAGACCATGAACTATCTGTTTTCTTGTAATTTTAGCTGTTCAATAAGTCATTTCACATGTGCAATTCAGGGTTCTTTCACATGGCATGTCCAACTGGTATTGTTCATTTATACTGATGCGAGTGGTGATCAGCCGATGTTTACATGCATTTCTCTGAGACTTTTCATGAGCTCTTTCTTTATATAATATCCAATTTAATTTACTAACAGGCGCCCTCCTCATTTACGGTCCTTGCTAGCACGAGCGACACTTACTATGCGCAATTTAATACAGCACATGTTATCTCTAATTTACCACTGCCATCTGTGCGCAGCCTTTTTTGATTTCAAATTTCACTAGAGCAGTTTCTTCCCTCAGAATGCATGTCTCTCTGTCTTTGCATTCTGGTTGTATGTTTTTCTCTTTCAACTGAGCCTAGGCGCCCTCTTGCATGTCTTTCTAGCTTTCTAGCTTTCTGGCATGCACACACTCTGTGCACGTGTACCTATCATGCGCCTTTTAATTTTGGTATACGTGTACCTTTAATACACTATTGCCTACTGTGAGCAATTCTTAAGAGTCTTAATTCCATGGATCGGGCATTCTTATCAGAATACAGGTTTCCTTGCCCTTGTATTCTGTTTGCCGTCCTGTTTAATCACACGTTACCTAGACTAGTCCATCATGGCGCACGGTTTTCCCCTTACTTTTGCTGTGTTTTGCCCGTGCACGGGCGTTTTCGCTGTTGCTTCCCTCCCTGGTCCTAGTTAACCCAGGACACAGAGGGTAGTCGTTTGGCTCCAGTCCCTCGCATAGCAGTGAACGCGCTGGTGAGTCAATGATGACAATTTGCACACGAGCCCTATCCGTGAGCATCACTTTTTAGATCATTCCTTGCCACTTCGGATGATCGCAGAGATAGCCCACTCAATTGGCTAATTGACCCTTTGTTGTTTTTCTTCATGCAATTTTACTCCTGGAACATCGCCCGTGCTACAGCAATACAATAATTTACAGATACATTTTTCGTGCAACTGCAAAGTAATGGTATGTCAATTTTCAACTTCATATGACTTTTATGTGTCAATTTAGCTAGCCAGCCTCTTTTTAACATAGGCATCCCTTCTCTGTTTTTTAGGGAGCCCACGTTTAATTAACCTAAACATTTAGCCTCAACTACTGGTAAGTGGGGTTCAATCTTTTCCCTTGTGTAGTAAAATTACAGACCTTGTACTTGTACAACCATTCTACTTTTGTCTTTTCTCTAGTAACTAGATTTAACATAAGCCAAGATGAAGGTAAAATTATACTAGTCTGTGGCTCTACACATGTATCTCTGTCTGATCACCATGAACATCTCTTCTTTTACTTAATAATTGTGTTTCTTTTCTCCCCCCCCCCCTGTTTCTCTAATGTATTATGTTTTCTCCCACCGAAATGCACATCTTATGTTAATTTTTTCTCTCTTGTCTGAACTGGGTTGAATTGTATTGTGCATTCGGTGTATTTGTCTATTATCATAACTTATACTTCTGTTTGGTATACCCTAACTGCCTTGTTTGCCCTGGGTCTGGGCTTTTGTCTGTTTTATCATTGAACCACGCTCGATATATGTTTTTGCCTTTCAAACATGTCTTATAATTTTGTATAAGCAGCCTCAGTAGAAGAGCTGGAAGCTCGAAACACGTGTCAGGCTGCAACTGCACTGATTAAAACTACTTAATTAATCTGCAATATGTTTGTTACTTCATGTGTGAGCGCAGTTTGAGAGCAAACCCATTCTTCTCTCAATTCCCATTTCCTGTGGGCAATTGGCAGGTTCCCACTCTTGCTCTCAGCCGCAGCCCGTCCACAGCCACAAAAGTTGCCATCTATGCGCTGTACCCTGCTGGCCCTTTTCTGCCACTTTTCCCGTTTAACTTTAGATGTTACGTCACTTTATACAAGCATTCCACAGCGCACCGATACTCTTCTTAAAGTACCTACATCATTCATAATGGAGTATATGAGACTTGCAGTCACTGAAAATGTCTTTGTTTTTGACGGCACCTACTACAAACAGATACACGGTACAAGTATGGGGGCTACTTTTGCCCCCGACTTGGCGAATTTGTTTATGGATCACTTCGAATGTACCTCTGTCTATGACCTGACCAACCCTTTTAAATATAACATCTCAAAATTGCTTTGCTATATAGACGATGTCTTTATGGTGTGGCAAGGGAGCCCTACTCTCCTCCACTCTTTCCTAGAGTGGTTGAATAATCTTAACCAGAATATCAAATTCACTATGACATATGACCTAGTAACCATCCCTTTTCTTGATCTGTCCATCTGTAAAACTGAAGAAGGCCTTTTGAAAACTAGGCTTTACCGCAAATCTACGGATAAAAACACTTTGCTCAGATACAACAGTTTTCATCCTCTCAGCCTACGGGAAGATTTACCTATTGGGCAATTTCTACGGTTGCGAAGGAACTGCTCAGATCTTGGCGATTTTTTGCAAGAAGGTGAAGACTTGAAACAACGTCTTACCACCCGTGGCTACCCAAAGAAGTGCATCAACAGAGCCTTCAGGAGAGCCAAACATGCTAATAGGTCTAGATGCCTTCACCCTGAGCCCAAAACTATAGAAGAGAGGATCACGTGCGTAAGCACTTTTAGCCCTATCAGTAATGCCTTACGGAGAACTATCAAACAACAGTGGCATATTTTATCCTCTGACGGCTTCCGCCCGGCTCAACCTAGGTTTGCTTTCAAACGTCAGAAAAAATGTTAGGGATATCCTGGTCCATACTTATCCCAGAACACCTAACCCCATGACACAAACCACGCTCTGGAACCTGCCACCGGTGGTTGGCCACTTTAAATGTGGCCACTGTTCAGTTTGCTCTTTGACCACTCACTGTAAAACTATAGAGCTTAACGGTAAAACATGGAACCTTCGTACTTTTTCCAACTGCGCATCTGACTGGCTCATCTATGGCATCAAATGCCCATGTAATTTACTTTACATAGGCAAAACCAGCCAAACGGTACATTTAAGAATATGCGAAAATAGGTCCTGTTTGAAAAATAAAACTGAGAACAACCCTCTTGTAGCCCACTATCTCTCTGCAAACCATAAATACACTGATTTACACTGGTTTGTCATTCAGAAAGTTCCATCACCCCCTAGAGGGGGGAATAGAGAATTATCTGTCAGCATGACAGAACAAAGGTTAATTTACAACCTTAACACATTAAAACAGGGTCTGAATTCCTCCGTTGAGTGGAACAGCCTGGTTTCTTAATTCAGTAAGAACAGTCCCCACCTTTCTCTCACGGTACCCCGAGATTTCATTTCTGCCACGGGGCTTTCTATTTTCTAGAGATATGATTGTTCCTTTCTCTTTTCCAATTGCTCTGTTTTCCAACTATATGTTTTGCACATATGCACTGGGAGAGGTCAGACTTACAATTACACACGTTTGCATTCAGGGTGTTATTCACCCAGGGCACCCTTTGCTCATGTGGGCCCCCTTTCCTATAAATTATCTTTGTTACTCCGACGGATCACTACATTCATCCGTGCATTTACCAACTTTGCACTTTGTGTCCTTTTGTTTCCTTATACATTGCTTTCCATTTCATCCGTTTAGCACCATTGTTATAACGAGTGTGCTATCTCTTTAAGAACAAGGCTGTCTCACCTTTTCAGGGGATCTCAATAAGCATCTCACGTCACGATGCATTTAAATGCACTTCCCGTCTGATTTCTCCTTCAGTCGGAGTATAATCGGGGACGCTGTGTGCAGCACTTTGACAGCACCGGTAAGCCTTTTTAATGACTTTCATGATTTCTCACGCCCACGTTTACGCTGGGTCGTGTGGCTCGAGTTGGTTGTACAGCCTCTAGCTGCTTACCAAGGTCTGTCCTCCAATTATTATTTTTTCGCCCTTGACTGTAGAGCCATTGACACGCCGTTTACCTGCAGAATTTGCTGCTCCATTGATTGAACAGCGACGCTACTAAGTTTCTCTACTGGCATTTTAGAATTCGTGCCACGAGTGTTTTCTATGTTGCTTCACACTTCTAGTGTTTTGAGGTATATACAATACTGTTCTTTCTAATAATGCATTTTTAGCACTTTCTGCGCTAACAATCAGTACTCACTTTAAATAGAAGTGTCTCTAACACGATGCTCTCTCTAATCTAGGGAGGGCTCAAGCAGTGCAGCGCCCCGAGACTGCGGGACTGCCCATCTCTACATTTATACTTGGCACAGCAGTATCTGCAGCCACGAAATACCATCCTCTCTTTTCCAACAACGAAACTAATGAACATGTAAGTGATATCTTAGGGTTTTGAATTAATCTTTCTCCCCCTGTGTGTTCCCCTAGATCTCTCAATATAACCCACTTCAATAGCACTCAGTTCAGAGTTCAACATGAGCTTGTTACAGGAATTATGTAACATACCCAGTTTAACCATAATAATGCACAGTATTAATGGTATGGCCACTTTATATTTAGTTTTAGAGTGACCCCCTGCGCTCACCTGGATGAATACATCTAGATGAACTCGGCCACAGTCTCGTTGCCCAGGGACTTCCAGTTTTAATCGCCACAAGTCATTCAATGACCCTGTGTGTCCTTTTCACACCTGATCCTATGATGATAAGTAAGAGTTTGAACTAATTTATGTATCACACTGTGTTATGTCATTTGTCCATGTGTCTCCTTTATACATCTTTTTTCAACATCTTGGTGTAGACAATAAACATATGTCACAATTGTCTCCCATAGTGAAACAGGCTTGTTAAATATCAAAACAGTCTGTTAATATGAGAACATCTATATGTTTAGCTAGTTGCTTATATAAATTGAATGTATACCTAAAGTTGCAGTGATATTTTTGAATTGCATGTGGTAACTATATATATGTATATGCATCTTTCTAGATCTATGATGTCAGTATCATACCACCCATAAGGCCTACTGTGAAGAAATGATCCGTCCTGAAGATGGCCACAATATTCACCTTTGTGTGGACACCTGAGAAAATGTCCAATCCAACTTTTGGCCGAAACATGTTGACACTCCATATCTCAGTAAACGTCTAAAGTTAGGCGTTGCTAAAATTAGTATATAGGATTATAGGGTGTATTTACCCATCTAGCCTTCTCTTTTCCCTTTTTCCCCTACCGCCTTGCTTGTTTATGTGTTGATACAAAGAGGATTTATTTGCCTTTGTGTCTTTTTACTTGTTGATGTATAAAATTGCTTCTTTTTAAACTTTTTTTACATACAATTAAAATTTGTTCTCATGTACACGTTTGCGTCTGACCATTTGTACCTGCTGACTTGTGTGTAAATGTTGTCATGTAGACATTTGTGTGTCTGACCACAGGTGCTTCAACCTCTTTCTAGGATCTCAGTAGTGAGGGGTAAGTAATTCTCAGTGCCGGTTCCCGACACACTTTTTCTTTCCTTATATATATGCCATACTTATAAAAAAAACAGTTAATATTAATGTTACATACCATACAATAAATATATATTATATTTCTCCCTTTACTTGTCATGGCTACTTCAGAGGCGACGTGGACTCTGGACTCACTGTGGCCGTTGAGAGGGATCTCCGGCCGCGTACGAAGTAGGGGCGCAAGCTGCTCCGCTCCGTGAAATCGTTGAAGATTACTGCAATTTCATACATCCTCTCGCCGTGATACCATTTAAACCTCACCGGGTCTGTCATCTGTGGGTTTCATCGTTCATCTCCCCGAGTCACTCTTAGCAGCGGCGCAACCTGATGTCCAGGCAGGCAGTTTGCTACTTCTCCATTGGCCCCCATTGAGAATCGTACACTGAAGGGGGCGTGTCAAGCTGCCGAGATTGAACTGATTGGAATCAAAAGAGAGGTGTGCCCTACGCTGAACGCTAATTGGACCCGTCATAGTGAACACAACCTAACATTAAAGTTCATACAATCACCTGCGCACTCTGTCGAAGATCTAATCTTCCTCACATGCAAAAGGGCGTAGCCGCCTGTAAAGTCCCAGTATGAAACGAACGGTTCCTGATTTTCACATCAGATATTAAAGGCGAACACAAAAGAAATAGGATTGTGCTAACCAGCAATACAGTGTCGGATCCTGTGTGAATAAACAGAGACGAACAACTGGAAAATATTCATATTTTGTGTTTCAAATGCGTTTTCAATCTTCCATTCACTATTATGACTGTATCAATCCATACATATAGCGCTTCTCAGTCTATACCTTCAATTATCTCCAATAATAATAAATAAGGACACCACTACCATTCCGTGAACTCCGAAACTAGTAATCCTCATAACTCTGACTGCTCATCCTCTTCACAGTTACAAGTCTATATAATCCTCTACCTTCACCAACCACATACGTTCATCGAAGAACATGACAATGCAGGGAGTACAACCTCCTCAGATGTTTCTAACAGAAATAGGGGAGCCAATTCTTTCATGGAAGTGTTGGCTTAAGGCATTTGAAAATTATGCTCACGTAGTATGTGGAGCAACTTACAGCAGGAAGAAATCTTTACTATTATACTGTCTAGGTGCAGCTGGACAGGAGAAATTTGAAGATCTTCCAGACTTGGTGGACGAGGAGGACATGAATGAATACGAAATTGCTATCGCTAAACTCAATAGACATTATGATAAGAAAATGAGTACCATACTTGAAAGGTAAAAATTCGGCAAA
This sequence comes from Ambystoma mexicanum, assembly GCF_040938575.1. Taxonomy (NCBI): domain Eukaryota; kingdom Metazoa; phylum Chordata; class Amphibia; order Caudata; family Ambystomatidae; genus Ambystoma; species Ambystoma mexicanum. The sequence continues at coordinate 835,357,802 of NC_090929.1, forward strand.
CGAGTCCAAGAACAGGATGAAACTGTAGAACAATATGTTACTGCCTTGAGAAAATTGGCCTGTAATTGCAAGTTCGATCAACAACTGGATGAACGGATCAGGGATCAATTTATGCTTGAATGTAGGAGTAGTAAAGTCAGAGAGAGACTGTGGTCCGAAGATGATCCCTCACTCGATATAGTTTTGAGACTGGCAAAAGAAGTGGAGCACACAGAGACGTGTTTATTGACTTTGGAGAATAGAGTGAAAGACATTTCTGTCAAACCATCAATCAGTTCTGTCCAATCTGATCAAGATGAAGAAATTGGGGTGGTAAGAGATGGAAGAAAGAAGACATCATCACAATATCGCAGTGGGATGAAGTCGGATTTCAACAATCTGCAGCGCAGGAGTCCTGGAAATTCTGAGATGTACAGAGGTCATATTATGGTGAAGAGACCTGATAGACCTGAAGTCAGAAGAATTGACAGGTTCGACCCAAGCAGAATGTCCATGGTGAGTAGTGAGCATCAAGATAGAAGACAGCCCTCCCAGAATAGGAGAGGGAGAACAAGACAAAGAGGCTGTTACAGGTGCAGCAGCCGTCTCACTGGGCAAATAATAAACTGTGTCCTGCTCTTAAGGTTATATGCAGGAAGTGTGGCGGTAAAGGACACCTTGCTAGGTGTTGTAGGACTGGTCAAAGTGAAGATCATACATCAAACTGGATTGGTGACGACGAAGGAGAAGAGGAATGTGTATTCATGGTCTCCGATGAAAACATGCAAGTTGAAAGTCCCAGAGCAAAGATTTTGGTGAACGGTGTTCCAGTAGTGATGATGGTGGATTCCTGGGCCAAATACACTCTTATTCCAGAACAGTTGTGGAAGACATGAGGACCAGAATATCTTCGTGAAGTTGACGTGAAGCCTAAAGCTTATGGTGGAGCCAGGATAGAGCTAATTGGATGGTTTATGGCTAAAATAGAATTTAAGTACAGACAGGCATGTGTCGCATATATGTTTCAAAGAAAGGGGAAACCGCTTTACTTAGTTGGACCCATCAGAAATTACTGAAAGTACGTTTGGATCCTAATGCCAGTGACAAGGTATATCAAGTTGATGGGACAAGCATTGATAATTCATTGGCCCTCATTACAACTGAGGTGCTAAGTGCACCAACTTTACCACCATGGTGTAAACTACGTTTACACCATGGCGGATGGCGGATTTACCGCCCCATTACAAGGTGAGTGGGGCGGTAAATCCCCATTTCCCATTTTCCCTTCCCCATTCCCATTTTTGCCCCATAGGGCATAATGGGAGTGGGGAAGGCGCTAATTACGGCACCGTAAATTACGGTGCCGTAATTAGCACCAAGGTGCCTTAGCACCATGGAACTTAACGCCTGCAAAAAGCAGGCGTTAAGGTGGGAATCAGGCGTTAAGGGTTAACAGTGGCGTTAACCCTTAACGCCTGAGTTGTAATGAGGGCCATTGAATATTAAGAATTAAGTATTCAAAGACGATGTGATAGGTTGTTTAAAAGGATTTTCACATTGCATATTACTTAAATCAGGCTCGAGACCTGTAGCCCAAAAACTCAGGAATGTACGTTAGGCACTCAGGAGTGAAGTCAAGGAAGAGTTGCAGAAATTGGAGAAACAGGGCATAATGGCATAATTGAGAGGGTTGACGCTGCAGAGTGGGTTTCGCGATGGTCATAGTGAGGAAGCCAACAGGAAAAGTAAGATTTTGTGTTGATATGAGAGAATTGAACAAATGCGTAATTCCGGACAGGCACCCATTACCCAACATACAGGAGCTAATATCAACACTTGGAACTGCAAAAATGTTCTCTACTTTGGACCTCACGGCAGCTTACCACCAAGTCAGACTACATGATGACTCCAAGCATCTTGGTAACTGGAGGGATAGCCCAACTACGGCAGAACAACGGGCTAGAGGTACTTGGTTAACAGATGGGGTCTGTTCTGACGTGTAACATTTAGGGGGGGCTACTTATTGATTGTAGTAGGCCTAGGTAATTTCTATTGTGTCCAAGAAAATACAAAAACACTTTAAATGTGAAGATGTACAATGAGGAGTTCAGACAAAAATAGATATCATTCAGACAGCTTTTAAATTTATGTTGCTGCTGGATGCATTTGGTAGTCATGCATCAATGGTATTCAAAAAGAGGTATTTGTAAAGATAACAAACAAAAATGCAAACAAATTCTTCACAAATACTGGGTGTGCAAGGAGGTTAATTCTCAGTCTTAACCTTGCCCTTACACAATTATTATAACAAGGTAAATTGCAAAAATGCAATGATAAAACAAGGTAATGCTATAAAGAGCACTGTGTAACCACCACCTCTTGTGACAAGTGATTAATGTGTATTCAATACCAGACAATCCAAACAGAAGCAAAAAATGCAGAAACTCTTTGTTGTCTATAGCCAGGCTGGAGGGTGACCTAATACATGGTCGACGTCTAGAAGTGGATCAAAAAGATGTTGGGACCAGAAGAGATATATAAATGTTGGTTCTTAAGACGTTTCGGCAGAGTGCCTTCATCTTGGGCCTGGGGTAGGTCTCCCTAGGGTAGAGATATAAGGACACTATTAGTGTCTGAGTTGAGAATTAAAATCTGTTTTAAAACACAATACAGAGTCTGTTCCAAGACTTTGGTACACCACAATCAAATCAGGCGGCAAGGGAGATAAAAGGACTGACCTTGGGGGCTGCAATGCTGCATGTATTTGGAGATTGCTTGTAGCACCAAAGTAGCGTGAGGTGCAGGAAAAAATGGGGCTTTTAAACGATAACTTCAGGCTGTGCAGGGCTACAGGAGTCGGAAACACATACAATTTAAACATCTATAACTGTTCAACAGCGAACAGGAAATCCTAGTCACCATGGACGTAGTCAGCCTCTACACCAACATCCCACAAGAAGCAGCGGTAGAGTGTATTCGACATCACTTAACCCACTTTATGACCCAGAAAAGAGTTCCCACCAACTTTGTAGTGGAACTGCTTGAAATTGTGTTAACCAATAACTTTTTCACCTTTGATGACGAATATTATCTTCAAACAAGTGGAACCGCTATGGGAGCAGCATTTGCCCCTATTTTAGCCATCATTTTTATGGCAGAATTTGAAAAGCAACATGTCATTGACACATCCAACCCTTTACTAGATAAAATCTTCTTGTGGTATAGATATATCGACGATGTCATTTTGATATGGAATGGGAATGAAAACAGCCTTACCTCATTTTTTGAGTGGATCAATGCCCAGACCCAAGAGATAAAATTCCCCATGCAAAAGAGCAATGCTGCCATCAATTTTCTGGACCTCACCATCTTAGTCAAGAATGGCAAACTACAATGTGATCTTTTCACAAAAGAAACTGAGAGAAATACCCTTCTTCACTACAATAGCCATCACCCAAGAAACCTAAGGGATAATCTCCCATATGGTCAATTTTTGAGACTTAGGCGCAATTGTACAGAGATGGATACATTCCAAGTACATGCCATAAAACTACAAAGTAAGCTACAAGAAAGAGGGTACCCAAGAAAGCTCGTCAGGCGTACTATAAAAAGAGCAAAATATACGCCCAGAGAAAGCCTGCTAACACCAAGATTGAACAATCTGGATCAAGAGAACACTCTCACATTTGTCTCCACTTTTGGCCCTGACACAACCAAAGTTAAAGGGATATTGAAAATGTTTTGGCCCCTGGTACAATTAAGCCTGCCAGAAGAAAAGACACCAAGAATGGCGCTCAAAAGATCCAAGAATCTTAAGGACATCTTATCACATGCCAGACTAGAGAAGAAGTCACAAAGATCCACGCTCTGGAACATGCAGGAAATAAGGGGGCACCACCCCTGTGGTACCTGTACAGTATGCCGCTTCACCAGAAAAATGTCTTCATTCAAAATTGCTGAAAAAGATTGGGAACTCAGACAGTTCTCCAATTGCAAAACAGCTAACGTGATTTACATTATTGAATGCCCTTGTGGTCTCCGTTACGTGGGTCAAACAACTCGCCAAATCTACAAAAGGATAGGTGAAGACAGATCTCGCACCCGCTGCAAATCTGCCAATGCCCCATTGGTACAACACTTCATTGAAAATCATCATGGCCCAGATGATATCCTGTGGTGGATAGCAGACTCAGTACCTAACACAAGCAACGCCACTAACTCTCTCAACCATAAAGAAGCGTGGTGGATTTTTAAACTTAAAAGAATTACCAACGGCCTTAATGAGATGGACCCCACTCGCTTCTGCAGATAATCATACATCTAGGGGTCATATCTCATAAGTACTCCTTTTACCTCTCCTGCCTTGTGAAGATACCATCATAGATGGCATAGAACTATATCCATTTCTATTCTTCATCCTCACCAGCTCTCAGAATATTATAACTTTATGCTTCTTCTTTTTTGTTACCTTGTAGGAGCCGCTTGCTCCCCTACACGGCACCTACAACTATATTCCCATCCGAATAAGAGCAACCAATTACTCCTTTTCTAAACATATTTGCCTACAGCATTACTTTGTTTCTTACATTACCCCGTCTAATATGAGCTGCCCAACACATTTGGTCCCCAGACTTCCTCCAGAGTGAACACATTTGTACTCCAGATTTCCTAACAGTCTACACAAGACACGGGGTAATACTTTACCCTTCCACTTCATGTTCGCAAGGTAATGGACTCTCTGTTGCCTTACGCGCATGAGTAAGTGACTAGCATTCCACTCTAGCAGGCTAACCCAGAAACGCTACAGGAGCGCGAACACAGATATGCGCACACGTAAGGCAGTACAGTAAACACTACCCGCGGCGCGCATGCGCAATCCAGTACAGTCGTACACAGTTCGGCTATTCCTTGGTTTTTTCTCGTGTGTACGTGGCGCTCTACTCGCAAGCTACACACACGACTTCGCTTGCAAATCTGCATTTAGCTCGTGACTCGGATTCCAGGTAACTAGACCCCCTATCCCTGCACCAAATTCCAGATCTTATTTGCATTATGCAAGGACACGGGCACTTATATCTCGCTCTTTTCTTCTTTAACAGTCCAAGATTTAATAACGAATTGGAAACAACAAAGTCACCATTCCACACGGGTCCGTAATCATGCGGACACCAGCCGACTAACCGGCACCCCATGCCTCTCATGTGAATTTTCACACAGAAGCATCCAAGAAAGGTGAGCGTTTGCCTTCTTTAACGCACCCAAGCCACCATGGTTCAGTTTTAAACATCTATAACTGTTAACTTACCCAAAATTGTATGTGTTTCCGACTCCTGTAGCCCTGCACAGCCTGAAGTTATTGTTTAAAAGCCCCATTTTTTCCTGCACCTCACGCTACTTTGGTGCTACAAGCAATCTCCAAATACATGCAGCATTGCAGCCCCCAAGGTCAGTCCTTTTATCTCCCTTGCCGCCTGATTTGATTGTGGTGTACCAAAGTCTTGGAACAGACTCTGTATTGTGTTTTTAAACAGCTTTTAATTCTCAACTCAGACACTAATAGTGTCCTTATATCTCTACCCTAGGGAGACCTACCCCAGGCCCAAGATGAAGCCACTCTGCCGAAACGTCTTAAGGACCAACATTTATATATCTCTTCTGGTCCCAACATCTTTTTGATCCACTTCTAGACGTCGACCATGTATTAGGTCACCCTCCAGCCTGGCTATAGACAACAAAGAGTTTCCGCATTTTTTGCTTCTGTTTGGATTGTCTGGTATTGAATACACATTAATCACTTGTCACAAGAGGTGGTGGTTACACAGTGCTCTTTATAGCATTACCTTGTTTTATCATTGCATTTTTGCAATTTACCTTGTTATAATAATTGTGTAAGGGCAAGGTTAAGACTGAGAATTAACCTCCCTGCACACCCAGTATTTGTGAAGAATTTGTTTGCATTTTTGTTTGTTATCTTTACAAATACCTCTTTTTGAATACCATTGATGCATGACTACCAAATGCATCCAGCAGCAACATAAATTTAAAAGCTGTCTGAATGATATCTATTTTTGTCTGAACTCCTCATTGTACATCTTCACATTTAAAGTGTTTTTGTATTTTCTTGGACACAATAGAAATTACCTAGGCCTACTACAATCAATAAGTAGCCCCCCCTAAATGTTACACGTCAGAACAGACCCCATCTGTTAATCAAAAAAAGACTCCAAGCATCTGACGGCATTTATTACTCTGGAAGGCCTTTACCAATTTCAGAGGATGCCTTTTGGGTTAATCTTCGCTGCGTCGGCTTTTCAGAGAGTAATACAGAGAATACTAGGGGAGGAAGAAGGAGTCGTATTTTTTCAAGATGATTTATTAGTATATGGCAATGATCAGAATGAGCACAATGTGAGATTGAATAGGGTACTCCAGAAGCTACACCAGGCGGGAATGGTGCTGAGTAAAGCCAAGTCTAAGATAGACAGAAGAGAAATCGAATACTTAGGACATGTAATTTCTGGGGAAGGAAACAAACCAAAGAAAGATTTAACCGACTCCATCAAACGATGATAGTACCAAATAACAAGGAACAACTCAGAACATTTCTTGGCATGGCAGAATATTATGCTAAGTTCATAGAGAACTATTCTGACCACACGATGGAACTGCGGAAATTGTTAAGAATGAATAAGAAATTTGAATGGAACAAGGAATGTGGAGAGGAATTCTGTTTCATTAAAGAAGCTCTAGCCAGGGCCCCAGCTCTCCAAAGCTTTGTGAGAGGAAGGAGAACTGTGATTACGACAGATGCGAGTGAAGTGGGACTCGGTGCATCTCTATCACAATACTATGATGTCCAGGAATTGGTAATAGCTTTCGCGTCCAGACTCCTAAAGGGAGCGGAAAAGAACTATGCCACTATTGAGAAGGAAGCTCTAGCAATAAAATGAGCCACTGAAAAGTTTAGGAGTTTTGTGTGTATCTTGCCATCTATCCTATTTTTAGCAATAACTTCATGGCTCTTACTATTTTACTAAGGGCTAATGGCTTACTGTACCTTTTTCAGCTTATACTTTAGTTTGTGATCCAGATGGGGAACACGTGGGCCTGTTGGGGCGTGGCCAACGCTTGTGCAACTCTCATCCCTATTACCATATAAAAGTGTAGAACAATGTATTTAACCTCCCACAAGCATCCCTAGCCACCTCCTCTTGTTAACCCATACCTTTACAATATGTAGTGTTTAAGTGAGTGTACTCCTCCTTCTTTGTCATACTGATGCAGCAGTTTAAAAATAAACTACTGGCATATTACCGGGAGTAATTATAACAAACTGGTGAAACTATAATAAAAAACGACTAAACCTGAAGGATATATACAAAGTATCAAACTACACCTATCAGCCTCATGGCGGAGGGGAGCCCCACGAGTGGTGATGTCTCAGCTCCAGTAAGCCTGCGCATCACCAGTAACAATTGTTTAGGAGTCCCACCATGTCCAAATCTGCATTGCATCTCACAAAAGCCTTTATACGATTGAAGACACAATGCAGAAACCAATGTGCCCACAACCTTGTGTAAATAGCCTTCCTCTGTGGCTCAGTCTCTGTTGGTTCTATCCTTTTACTATCTTTGTTGTTCCATCTGGAGTGTGTGAGACAGCCATGGTATCAAGAGAGACACAGACTCAAAAGTGCTTGTTTCAAAACCTTTATTTCCTGAGGTTCCTGGGTTGGTGAAATGCCTGACTGGCCCTAACTCTAAAGGGGTAGTTCCCTTAACTGATGCTTCTAAAGGGCGTTGATGTCTATTTTTCCAAAATAAAAGTCTGTGTATAAACCTATGCTTGCCCTCACTCTTTATAAAAATGTGATAGGAGTATTTAAAAAGGTAAAGTAGTGGTTCAACAGAAAATAGGAAACCAAAGTTGGTTTCAGGTGGTCTTTTCACCAGGTGTATTTCAGTCAATATCACAAAAATGAGTTCAATCAAAAAGGGCTGTTCATAAGACCTTCTCCACAGAGCCCTTGCAATATTCTCAAATATTTTCAGTGTCTTTGGATTCCTTGAGGTTCCCTTCCCCAAGCTTCAACTTGTGCAATTTCTAAACACCATAAAAGAAATATAAAACAGTTATTTTTGAAGCTCCTCAGGGTTCCCTTCGTCAAGCTTCAATCCTTTCAACACTACACAATAATAAGTCTCCAACTTGATTAGACCTCTCAGGGTTCCCTTCCCCAAGCTCATGCCCCTTTCATTTTCCAATACAAATTCAGTTTTGTCAGGGTGTACTTTGCTTTCTTCGTTAGGCTTCTCAGGGTTTCCTTCCCCAAGTTTAGGCCCCTTTTTGGTTTTGAATACAAGTTCAACTTGTCAGGATGTAACTTTCTTTTTAAACACAGTTCTTTGATACACACTTCACTTGTGGGGCACAATCAGAGACTTTCGAAACCGCCTGGTTCTTCACTCCTCTTAGGTGTGACCATGCTGATCTGTGACCCCTCTCTTTATTCCTTGCTCTCCTTTTTACACCTTTTACCTTCAGGTGCTTCCTGCACCCCTTCTTGTTTTCCTTGGCTTCTTGCTCATGCACACTTGCACCTTCCCTTTGCTATTCCTTTTGTTCCACAGTGCACACTTGCACTCTCCTTTACTTTCTTATCGTACCTTTTGTGCACCTCACATCCTTTTGTTTTACTGTTTTTCTGTTTCTTTCTCATGCTTCCTGCATGCTCAACACACTGTCCTCTCTTTACTGTTCACACTTTGCACTTCTCTTCATTGTACACGCTTTGCCCTCTTTAAACTCTTCACATGCCTTTCTTTCACTTTTTCTTTTCTTCCGCGGCACTAGCACCCCTTTTCTTACTTCTTTTTCTCTTTGTCTGTTTATTTATTATGCTTTTAGTCCTTCGCGCACTTTCAAACCTTTCCCCGCTGTTCCACTTTAAAACAGTGTCTTTCTCCAGCTCTGCTTCAGTCAAATGCACACTCCCGTGTCTCTCTCTCTTACTGGGTAGCATCGTGTTGACAAGCGGTTCCTCTGGATGCACAGGGTCGAAGTCAGGGTCTCACCACCTGCCCATCAGACACGCTATGGACCGGCACACGTCCCACGTCCCAAGGGAACAAGCATTTTCAAAAAACCACCAGCAGGATACAGGCTGCCGTACTCCAGCTCCTTGGAGGTACAGCTCCCTAGTCACGCTGCAGCCCTTCACAAAGACTGGTTAAGCGCCTCGACACGCCATTCTCCACCAGGCCTGTACTCCTGCTGCTCTCTGCTCCTTGGCTTCTCGGGTCCTACAGCATCCTCAGCTCGCTCTCTTCCTTGTGAAAAACCACACGTTTTATAGTTGAAAAAACAGTCAAGTGGAGTCAGGTGTGAGTGATCATTATTATTATGCCTGACCCTGCTTGACTCTATTAGTGGGACAACTTGAGTTCTGTCTAGAGTAGGTTTCCCTTACATTCCCCATGTTGTTTCTATGGGTAATCTTTACTGCTCTTAGTTGCCTCCTCCTTGTCTGAGTATTTGTTGGTAATGGGGAGGGGGAGATAGGGTGAGATTGAGAAAACACCATTAAGGTTGGGGGAGAGTGGGTTGGGGTATTACTTGGACTGGAGAAATACCATGTCTCGATCTTGGGTATCCACCTCCCAGACCCTTGTGACCTTCCACTCAGGTGATCCTCCCTCGCTTGTCCACCCCCAGGGTCGGGATCCAATAGTGGTGACTCTTCCCTGGCCACCCTAATGGAAGATCCTGAGAGAGTAGGTGGGAGAATACCATCAGGTTTCTCACACAGCATTCCCCTACGTGGTTTGGACTCAATTGCTTCACAGAGGAACCTCGAAAGGAAATCTACATGTCCTTGTTCTTTGCCCTTTCGATGTTCCACTGAGAAGCAATAGGGTTGACAGTCCAAGAACCACAGCATACCCCTTGGATTGGACTCTTTCCTGGCTGACAGTACATTCACTCATAGTGGTATGGCATGGGCTGCCATTGGTGTGGTAAGGGTCCCCTCTCACTGACTAACCATCTCCAATATGATATTGGGTAGGAATTGGTACCTCTTCGTCAGCCAGTAGGAATATGGTGATACTCCTATATAACATTTGCCTCCGCATCAGTCGGTGGGTGTAACAGCATGGTGCCTACTGGACAAGCCATTATGGGAATGTGTAGCTGTCTCTCTGTGCTCCGCTTATTGTTGGTTGTGATTGGGATGCACTGTGTGCTGCTTTGGTTGGACAGGTGACTTGCACTCTTTTCTGGGCCATCTGCTCCACTTTCAAATGGACCAAATGTTAAGGGGCAGTCTTTGAAGCAAATTCTGTGGTCTGGTTTTGTGAGTTAGGATGGTGGTGCATCTTTGTTCACTTTCTGTGGTCACTCCCTCTTTGCCTGCATAATTTGCTGTATTTGCATGCTTTCCACCCACTCTGTGCATCTTTTACACTCTGCATCTTTTGTCCACAGTTTGAACATATACAGGCAGATCTCAAATTTGCACACTTTATTATTTTTGCAAATCTGACCCACTAGTTTTGTTGCTGCATGTGGTGGCACTGTGGATAGTTAACAAGAAAGTCAGTCGGCAGAACTCTGCGGGCCATATTTAAAAAAATATATTTTGGTGCAAGTAGGAGGTGCGTTAGAGCATCTCCGCACTTGAGCCAAAAAAAGTGGCAGGCCATTTCAGAAAGGGCATCTGAATGGGCGCATCTTAAATGCTCTCATTCAGATGCCCCCCCCACACCCACTTGGCCCTTTGCGCAAATAAGCGGGCGCTTCTGAACATTTTGAAGCACATCCCAAATTCATGAACGGATGAAAACGAGGGTCATCACCCTGTACCTTTTGAACCAGGCGCAGGGGATGTGCAAATCATTACACAGTCTTTTCTGACACTCATGATTTTCTTTTGAAGTGTGACAGCCTTGGGTTAAACTGCGGCTGTCACACTAGCACGTCCATTCCCGGGATGGAAATGGTTCTTTTTTTTGTCATTTCACTTAGATGGGCCCTTTAACAGCCCATCTCACTGAAATGAACACCCAGCAACCACTTAGTTGCTCGGAACCTGTCATACATTAGTTTCGGGAGCGCACACACCACAATAATGTATGCAGGAGGATTGGAAACAACATCATTGCACTATTGTCCAGCTCTTCCAGAAATTCTCATGTCACCTTGGTGGATAGGTGACCAGAGCATTTCTGAAAATAGTGCAAATGAAACAAGCACATTTTCTGCGCACGTTTCATTTGATCACTTTTTTGAGACTCTGGCCTTGAGGCTCTAACAATATGCATTATGGGACATGGCACAACTAAAATGGAGCCACATTAATTGTTGGGATGTTTGTCAGTTGTTTGGAAAGGTATGTTATGTTCTAAAGTGAATGCATGTACGATGTGGCAAAATGCAATAAGCACCCTCCATATAACGACTGATGAGCTGTACAGAAAACAAGCATTGGCAATGGCAGCAGTTTGTGTATGCATGGGAAAGGCATTTGCCAGGCCCTGACATAGTGGTATTAACTGCCCATCTATGGTAGAAGCTGCAAAATGTTGTGAGTACCTGGGCATATAATAGCAGTGCCTGGCAAATGTGCAATACTTATAGACAAGCCAAAACTGTTGGCTTTGCCAATACTTGTTTGTTTTTAAAAAGAACGTATATTTTTATTGAAGTTTCGAATAACATGCAGTTCAGATGACCTCAGGTGACCATTCATTGAAAGATAGCATTACATCGGAAATTCATTTTTTATAACATGCAACTATAACTGTTCTGCTTAACATAACTGCTTAATCAATAGGTGCAGGTTGTGAATTAAAGGGGGCGAGGGGATTTAGCGATGGTGAAGAGCAGGAGAGAGAGAAAGAGAGAAGAAGAGAAAGAAAAGGTTAACACAATGCCAAACATCATGGTTTCATGAGGTGTTTCAACAGTAGCAGCTGAGTGAACACCTGCTCTCTATCTGACACAAGTCTAAGAATGGCCCCATGTCCGTGTGAACTTAGGCAGCTTCCCCTCTACCATAGCTGTGAGCTTCTCCATCCCCAGCAGCTTCCAAAACTTCACCCACCAGAAGATGTGTGGGGCCCCTCTAATGCTTTCCAAAAGCAAGCTTGTGTGATTTGGGCTGCTGTGAGTAATTGGGAGATCAGGTCTGATCTAGTACCCGTCTACCCGTCATCGGGAACGACCCTTCTTCCGAGACATCCCCCAGTAACAGGACTCATGGGTCCATGGGAGCAAGGCGCCAGTAATTTCTTTGATTTTTGATCGTATTTCCAACCAGAACGATTTGCCACCACATATGGGCTAGGTCGCCTCGCTCGCCGAACCCGTGCCAGCATGTAACAGGGTAGGCAGTGTTCATCGCGTGCATTCGGCTTGGGGGTAGGTACCACCGGAAGCAAAGTGTAAGGGCTAATTTCTTTACTGTGGTGCATTGGGAGCTTTTCTGGGCCCTGCCCCATATCCTCTGCCAGGACTCCCTGGGTATCTCTGTTAGGAAAGATTTCATGATTATATGTAATTTTCCCTCCATGTGTCAACCCTCAAACCTTTTGCTGCTGTTTTACACCCTGATCTAGACTTTGCCAGAGAAGCGCAGCCTTCCGCCGCACTCCTCTGGGCTTTCGCTCAATTCTTATGGGGAAACTGACATGCCCTTCAGACAGTCAGTACTGGGAGACTTTGTTTCCCTTAGTCCTTTCCTCATGTCGCAGCATTTGTGCAACATGAAACAAGAGTGCACTGTAACTTACTTTACCGTGCTCTCGGGTCTCTAGTCATTCCAAAGGCCCTAGAAACTCTCGCTGGACTTACTATGAACTGTGCAAATGTGTCACAGACAACACTGGTGCCAGCTATCGTTTCTCTTGTGTTTTGAACCCTTTTTCGCCATGTTATCCGCGCTTACCGCGTTTGGCACAAATAAATGGCCTGGCTCCAAAATGGCCATGCCACGAGGTTCTTTGTCCTGGCCTTTGGCCATCTTGCCCCTTCAACTGCCCCAGGTCGAGCCGGCCCGGTTCAGTCCTTATTTGATCATGCACTTTCCCCGCGAAACCCAAAGCTTTCGCGGGTTTCTGCATGCCTTTTGTGTATGCCTCCAGGATGTGGGCTGGGATGTCTGTTCCTAATACACATCCTGGGTGCCAGAGAGTCTGGAGTGTCCTGAATGCCTGGGACCACCGTGGTCTGTGATAGGTCCACGTATGGTGTGAGTGTTTGTGAGCAGATCTCCCATTGGGTCCTCTCCGTTTTGGCGCGAAGGGAACTTTGGATAAGAGGAGGCTGAAAACACCACTACCATGTCAATCTCCTGAGTTCACACCGAACGAGGAGCCAAGTATCCTGCAACAAGAAGCTGAGTCGAGGAACCGCTGGTGACCCGCTGAAGGTTTGGCACCCTGAACCACTGTTGTCCTGCAAGACCCCTCTGCATCTGATCGTCGTAGAAGGTCTGCGAAGGCGCTTCGACCCATTGGAATAGCGGGATCAACTATTCCCGGCACCTTCATCAAACCCTGCAAGTAAGCCTCTTCGGAAGTGTGCCTGGGCCAACCAGTGGGCTGACCAGCTTACACAGGACGTTTGCTCTGTCACTGCCGCCGTTTCGGGGAAGCCCTCGAAACTTGGCTTATTGCTAGCTCTGTGTCCACGGCACTCTCACACCGAATATCGTACACTTGGCATTCCCAGGTCTGAAGTGAGATGAGTGCTCCCAGACCAGAGTAAACACGGTTGCCGTGTTGCCCTGCTGTGGTAACAACCTGTGCACGTTCGCTGCATTTGGGACACCCTCGCCCCTGCATCCTGCTACCGCGGAATCTACACGGTGTCGAGACGTCCTGATCATCGCATCTGAACCTGCCAGCAACGTGAACTGAACTGGCGAAGTCTGGGTCTGCCTGCGTCGGGGACCGGTGAGTAGTCCATACCCCAACCGGTGGCCCCTAGCGCAGGAACCCACTTCTCTTCCACCGCTGTTGCGAAATAGCGGATCTGTCCCGCACTCTCACCCTGCCTCCACCCGCAAGTGGAGGTCTTGCTCGACTAGTGGGGGAACTGTTCTTCATCGCTTCATCCACCTTCCTGAACAGTCAGAAACCCTTGAAGAGACCCTATTTTTTGTCCATTGGCCCAAGCGCGTGCATGTACTATTGAGCATAAGGCTCCTCTCTTCGTAGGGCTCGGACTTCCTCCTAGTTAGGTGAAATTCTGATGTCGAACTCGGACTAATGATTATTTGCGCTGCCTGTTTTCCTCCCCATCTAGATGGTCTACATATTACGTGCTCATAACTCCTTAGGACCTTCGGTCTTGTATATATATTGTATTGATTGTGATGTGTTGGTTTACTTTAGTATTATTGTGATTCTTTGCTATGATCGATGTTACAAAGGCCTTGTAATAAATGTGTCTATATTTTTAATATAACACCTGTCTGGAGTAATTTGTAAGTGTCCTTGCTTTGTGTGCTCATTGAGGACTTTGAGTCACCCTCACCCCTCTTGGCACTTAGTCTTGACTGCCGCCATCGCTACCCTAATTGGTCTGGCTTGTCCAGAGTTTACCCTGTTCCAAGAAACTAGGCTGGCCTTCTGAACCTCTGCTCCTCCAGGTCTGAGTTCAGAAATCCATCTTAACAATCTCCAAGACCAATTCCCTTTCCCATGCTATCATGTAGGAGAGCTTCTCCTCCACCAAGGCATTTTCTAGGAGCCTATAGCAAGTGGCCAATTTATGAGTCTAGTGCCCTTCCAAGACTTTGAGGTCTATTCCCTTTGGGGTTCTGAAAGCTGCTTGTTGAGTAACCGTATTGGTCAACCAGTGGCAGAGCTGTATATATCTGCAACGCTCGGATTCAGACAGTTTGAATTTCTCCTTGCATTCTATGAAAGTTATGGGTTCTCGATCTACATATAGGTCTCGCAATCTCAGAATGCTTCTTGGAGGGATGTCAATCCAGAGGGGGTTTCCATTAAGGCCATTGCCAACGATTTCGATGGGTTCACCGCGAATCCTGAGACCACTGCATATTGGGCTAAAAGATCAATTAGGGGTCACAAGAGACCTGAGAGCATTATTTAGGAAGCAAAGCACATCATCTGCATATAGGGCCACTTTATGGCATTGTCCCCCACATTCAAAGCCTTGAATCTTTGGATGTAGGCGTATCCGCTGGGCCACAGGCTTCATTGCCAAGGCGAATACCAGGGGGGACAGAGGGCAGCCCTGTCTAGTACCTTTGCCCAGGGTTATCAGGGGGGTCCATTGCGAGTTGACCTTGACACAGGTCGAGGCGATTTGGAAATTTGAAAGGATCAGTTTGGAAAATCTCAGGCCAAAACCGAATCCCTTTAGAACTACTTTCAAGTATTCCCTGGACATGCTATCAAAGGCTTTGTGAGCGTCTAAGGGTAGTAGCGATAGCTTGCCAGGGATTCTGGGTGCTAGGGTGATTAGGTCGATCACGCAGCAGATGTTGTTGTGTGTTGAGCGGTTGCGAATAAAGCCTGTCTGGTCCTTATCTCTTGATATGATATGATATGATTGTTTATTTATATAGCGCACAAGCACAATGTGTTTCAAAGCGCTTCAAGGCAAGGGAGGGAAAAAGGGAAAATACAACCACATTCTTACAGGCCATGAACAGTAAGGATGTGAAATTAACTATCATACTCAGCCTGACGACATTTCAGATAGTGCAAGAGCTAAGACACAGATAAGGAAGGCAGGGGGAGAGTGGGAAGGAAATGGAAACAGACAGGCGACTACCGTACTAGGCCTGACGACATTTCTGGTAGAGCCGGAGAAAAAAAAAAGGTGAGGGAGAGGGGTGCAGAAAGGGAGGGGAGGAACAGAACAAGCGACTATCATACTAGGCTTGATGACATTTCAGATAGTGCTGGAGGAGTGGTGGGGAGGAAAAAAAACAGTAATGGGAGGGTGGAGGAAACAGACGAGGTTGCTATCATACTAGGTCAGGGACAATTCTGATAGAGTAAGTGCATAGAAGAAAGTAAGGGGAGGAGATAGGAAAAGGGAGAAGGGAAAGGAGGAGAGAAAAGAGAGTAAGCAGTCAAAAAGAGTGGAGAAGCAAGAGTGGAGAGCGAATATGATGAAGATGGGAACAGCATGATTCAGGGCCACTATGAGTACAAGATGCAAAGGAAGTCCAGCATGAGAGTTGAGAAAGAGTGACGCACCGTGAATGAATGAAGTCCATAAAAGTCAAATCCAGCATTGGCCACAAGACAGTGATGGTGAAGGTAGGCACCAGGTGGGTGGGGCTTGCTAAGTGGTGAAAAAGAGCAGCAGGCAGGAAGGTACCAGGTGGGCGGGGCCTGGGCCAGGTGACCTAGATCCACTTGCACCTGCTCCCCATCTGCAAAGGAAAAGAAGCTGGAGGGCTCCTTAAGTAGGGAAACAGAGCGGCAAGCAGGAAGGCACCAGGTGGGCCTGGCTTGCTAAGTGGTGAAAAAGAGCGGGAAGCAGGAAGGCACCAGGTGGGCGGGGCTTGCTAAGTGGTGAAAAAGAGCGGCAAGCAGGAAGGCACCAGTTGGGCAGGGCTTGCTAAGTGGTGAAAAAGAGCGGCAGGCAGGAAGGCACCAGGTGGGCGGGGCTTAGGCCGGTGACCTAGATCCACTTGCACCTGCTCCCCATCTGCAAAGGAAAAGACGCTGGAGGGCTCCTTAAGTAGGGAAACATAGCGACAAGCAGGAAGGCACCAGGTGGGCGTGGCTTGCTAAGTGGTAAAAAAGAGCGGGAAGCAGGAAGGCACCAGGTAGGCGGGGCTTGCTAAGTGGTGAAAAAGAGCAGCAAGCAGGAAGGCACCAGGTGGGCAGGGCTTGCTAAGGGGTGAAAAAGAGCGGCCGGCAGGTTGGCACCAGGTGGGCGGGGCTTTCTAAGTGGTGAAAAAGAGCGGTAAGCAGGAAGGCACCAGGTGGGCGGGGCTTGCTAAGTGGTGAAAAAGAGCAGCAGGCAGGAAGGCACCAGGTGGGCGGCGCTTAGGCCAGGTGACCTAGATCCACTTGCACCTGCTCCCCATCTGTGAAGGAAAAGAAGCTGGAGGGCTCCTTAAGTAGGGAAACAGAGCGGCAAGCAGGAAGGCACCAGTTGGGCGGGGCTTGCTAAGTGGTGAAAAAGAGTGGCAAGCAGGAAGGCACCAGGTGGGCGGGGATAAGGCCAGGTGACCTAGATCCACTTGCACCTGCTCTCCATCTGGAAAGGAAAAGTAGCTAGAGGGCTCCTTATGTAGGGAAACAGCGGCAAGCAGGAAGGCACCAGGTCGGCGGGGATTGCTAAGTGGTGAAACAGAGAGGCAAGCAGGATGGCACCAGGTGGGCGGGGCTTGCTAAGTGATGAAAAAGAGCGGCAGGCAGGAAGGCACCAGGTGGGCAGGGCTTAGGCCAGGTGACCTAGATCCACTTGCACCTGCTCCCCATCTACAAAGGAAAAGAAGCTGGAGGGCTCCTTAAGTAGGGAAACAGAGCGGGAAGCAGGGAGGCACCAGGTGGGCGGGGTTTAGGCCAGGTGACCTAGATCCACTTGCACATGCTCCCCGTCTGCAAAGGAAAAGAAGCTGGAGGGCTCCTTAAGTAGGGAAACAGAGCGGCAAGCAGAAAGGCGCCAGGTGGGCCTGGCTTGCTAAGGGGTGAAAAAGAGCGGGAAGCAGGAAGGCACCAGGTGGGCGGGGCTTGCTAAGTGGTGAAAAAGAGCGGCAAGCAGGAAGGCACCAGTTGGGCGGGGCTTGCTAAGTGGTGAAAAAGAGCGGCAGGCAGGAAGGCACCAGGTGGGCGGGGCTTAGGCCATGTGACCTAGATCCACTTGCACCTGCTCCCCATCTGCAAAGGAAAAGACGCTGGAGGGCTCCTTAAGTAGGGAAACAGAGCGGCAAGCATGAAGGCACCAGGTGGGCGTGGCTTGCTAAGTGGTAAAAAAGAGCAGGAAGCAGGTAGGCACCAGGTAGGCGGGGCTTGCTAAGTGGTGAAAAAGAGCAGCAAGCAGGAAGGCACCAGGTGGGCGGGGCTTGCTAAGTGGTGAAAAAGAGCGGCCGGCAGGAAGGCACCAGGTGGGCAGGGCTTCCTAAGTGGTGAAAAAGAGCGGGAAGCAGGAAGGCACCAGGTGGGCGGCACTTAGGCCAGGTGACCTAGATCCACTTGCACCTGCTCCCCATCTGTAAAGGAAAAGAAGCTGGAGGGCTCCTTAAGTAGGGAAACAGAGCGGCAAGCAGGAAGGCACCAGGTGGGCGGGGCTTGCTAAGTGGTGAAAAAGAGCGGCAAGCAGGAAGGCACCAGGTGAGCGGGGCTTGCTAAGTGGTGAAAAAGAGCAGCAGGCAGGAAGGCACCAGGTGGGCGGGGCTTAGGCCAGGTGACCTAGATCCACTTGCACCTGCTCCCCATCTGGAAAGGAAAAGAAGCTGGAGGGCTCCTTAAGTAGGGAAACAGCGGCAAGCAGGAAGGCACCAGGTCGGCGGGGATTGCTAAGTGGTGAAACAGAGAGGCAAGCAGGAAGGCACCAGGTGGGCGGGGCTTGCTAAGTGGTGAAAAAGAGCGGCAGGCAGGAAGGCACCAGGTGGGCAGGGCTTAGGCCAGGTGACCTAGATCCACTTGCACCTGCTCCCCATCTGGAAAGGAAAAGAAGCTGGAGGGCTCCTTAAGTAGGGAAACAGCGGCAAGCAGGAAGGCACCAGGTCGGCGGGGATTGCTAAGTAGGGAAACAGAGCGGGAAGCAGGAAGGCACCAGGTGGGCGGGGCTTGCTAAGTGGTGAAAAAGAGCGGCAAGCAGGAAGGCACCAGGTGGGCGTGGCTTGCTAAGTGGTGAAAAAGAGCAGGAAGGCACCAGGTGGGCGGGGCTTGCTAAGTGGTGAAAAAGAGCAGCAAGCAGGAAGGCACCAGTTGGGCGGGGCTTGCTAAGTGGTGAAAAAGAGCGGCAGGCAGGAAGGCACCAGGTGGGTGGGGCTTAGGCCAGGTGACCTAGAACCACTTGCACCTGCTCCCCATCTGCCATCTTAGCGCCGGGAGGACATCACCCAGGCGGCTTGCTATTATTTTGCTGAAGAGTTTCGCGTTTGTGTTTGTTTGTTTGTTTATTCATTTATAATGTGCACCAGACCTGGGGGTATGAAGGCGCAACAGTCATGACAGATGCCCGGCTTAAATTACAAGGCTACAGGATATAGGCAAGAATACAAAATATGTACAAGTTATACAAGGTTACAAATTATAGGCAGGAATACAAAATATATGCAAGTTATACACAAGAGAGATTCATATATACAGCAGGTTTATATCAAGAGATACTTTGAGCGAATATACAAGCATAATACCAGGAGTAAATAGCCCAACATTCGGGCCTGCAGGTCAGTAGATTTGAGCAGGTTGATGTAGTTGCCTCTGAAATTCAAGTAAGGTTGATCTTCTCTAAGTGGATGTGGCAGAGAGTTCCAGAGTTTGGCTGCTTTCACAGGAAAAATACTGCCACCTACCTTAGTGAGTCTGAATATGGGAATGGTGAGTTTCAAAGGTCTGGTGAATGTTCTCCTGTGGAATCTATCCATGAGATAGCTAGGGGCAGCATTGTTGAGTGCTTTATGCGTGAGGGATGCAGATTTTAGGAGGATTTTATTGTTGGTCGAGACCCAGTTGTTTTGGCGCCTAGTCACTGAGATATGTGATCTTCTGGTCACACAAAGAGCAGCTCTTAAAGTGTTGTTTTTGAGGATTTGCATCCTCTGAATAATTGCTTTATTGACGCCGATGTAGAGGGCATTACAATAATCTAGCCTGGAAAGTATTAAGGCTCTGGCTAGGATCATGCAATTGTCATTCGACAAAAAGGGTTTGCCGGTCCTAATAAGCTTACAGTGTAGACAGTGGCAGAGGCCATTGATTTCACTTGTTTGTCGAAGGAGAGGGTAGAGTCAAGGTAGAAGATAAGGGTATTTACCTCCTTGGCCACCTTGATGAGGTTCCCATCAATGGTAAAGGATGAATAATCCTGGCCTAATTTCTTGAGGTTAGTGTGGGTGCCCAGGATGAGGAGCTCGGTCTTGTCATCATTCAAGCATAGACCGTGAGTAGCCATCCATGCCTGGATGATGAGATGCACTTTATTCACCATCCCCAGGTCCGTGACGTAATCCCTGGAACGTGGGAGGAGAATCTGAGTATCATCTGCATAGTTGGTGTAGGTGATACCCAGATGGTCCAGATCATCAAACAGGGGCTTGATATATTGTATAGTGTAGGGGAGACGCAAGAGCCCTGGGGGACACCATACCTGATGGGAATAGGGTCTGCCGCTGCTGACGGGGAGAAGACCCTCATGGTTCTGTCGCTCAGGAATGATTCTATCCATCTGATGGCCTCTGTAGAAAAGTGAGCCGCCGAGTCCAGGTGACTGCATAAATCCTTGTGGTCCACAAGGTCAAATGTGGCTGAAAGATCTAGTAATAGGAGGAGAGCTGTTTTGCCTTTTTATCTCTTAACTCATCAACCTGAGTTTTCAAATCGATGAGGGCAGTTTCCTGGAAGCCTGATTGTCTTGCTCCCAGAAGTTTGTGGAGTTCCAAAGAATTTTTGGATCTGCGTATAGGCAACCTTATTAAGTATTTTGAGCAAGAAAGGTACCATCGTGATGGGACGGTAGTTGGTAGGAATTAATGGATCTAATGTTTGCTTCTTTAGCAGTGGGAGCACCCAGGATTGCTTCATGTTAGTCGGAATGATACCAAACGAGAAGGAGGCATTGACAAGTTTGGAGATAAAAGGGGCAAGATCTCTTGCGGCATCTCTTATAATCTAATCTGTGCTGGGTATAGGTCACCCTGGCAATTGGAGGGCTTAAGTGAGAGAATAACTTTTTCTACCTCAAGTGTGGATGTTTTAGTGAAGTGGAATCTAGCGGGACGGTTAGATGATTTATCACCAGGGGGGAGGACTAAGTCATTTGTTCCTGATATCGAGTTAAGAGAGGCGTTTTTTTGTCTATTTTATTCTGGAGGGTAGTTTGTTGGAGAGTGCCTGTTGAATTTCTGAACACCATGTTTTGTTTTTGATGCAGATATCAGGTGTGGGAATGGGTGACTCTAATTCTTTTATTATGGTGAATAATTCCTTCATGCTGGAATTGGCGTTAGACATACGTTCATTGTAGGAATTACGTTTAGCCAGGTATATTTCCTTTTTGTATTGGGATGAGATTTTGGTTAGTTTTGACTTATTGTCTTCTGACGGGAGTAGTCTCCAGGTGGTTTTGCAATTCCTCTTTAGGAGTCATAAGTTCCTTAGCTGCGGGTGAACCACTTGTTTAAGTGAGATTTGGGTTTACTAGGTCTGAGTTTGAGTGGAGCAATTTTGTCAAGTGCAGAGAGCATAACTTTGTTATACTCATTGATCAATGTGCCTGGATACAAGTTGTCTTCCAGCGAGTTAAGATTGGAAGAATGGCCGGGATCACTTAGTCCACTGTGATATTCTTTTTATTCCTTGTTAAGCAAGGTGGGGCAATTGGTGTGATCAACGGGAGTGGTCTAATGGTGGAGAGTCTGAAAGACATGAGGAAGTGTTCTGTCCAGAGTTGATGGGAGATAGAGGTGAGGTTGCCATACAATTGTAGTCAGCCACCCAATCTAAGGTTTGCCCTTTGTTATGGGTAGGTTTGTTAATTTTTTGGGATTGTCCGAATTCGGACAGAATATTAGCTATGCTTAAGGCGTGCTTATCTAGTGGGTCATTAAATCCTAAATTGAAATCGCCTAGTAGTAGTCGTTGGGTAGTAGTTTTACGGTTATTGGATAATAGAGTGGAGATATCTTTCTCAAACGTTCCCAGTGGGCCAGGAGGTCTATAGATTAAGTGGATGGTGACCGACTGAGAGATGATTAGAGGGAGTTTAATGGTGAGGACTTCGCAGGATTGCGTAGTTTTTGGGGGAGCAGCTCTCAGAGCGAGACTTGTTTTAGATATAATAGCAATTCCTCCGCCTCGTGTTTTATCTCTGTCCTGTCTGAAAATGTGTATAGCCGTCTAGGACAGCTAGCGAGAGCAATGGTTCTGCTGCATCCTTTAACCATGATTCAGAGATGGCAAGGAAGTCCAAGTTGTCTGCCAGTATCAGGTCAGAGATGACCGTTGCATGGGCAACCAAGGACCTAGCATTTATAAGGGCTCCTTTCAGTGGGTAGTCCTCGGTGGTAGTTATGGCAGGAATAGAAGTGGTTGGTTTATGCAAGTAGTGGCATACGGGATAGGCAGGATCGTGGTGTGGTTGGCGAGTTTGGCATTGTTGCGCTTCTCACCGGTGAGAAGGTTCATTTTCTTATTTGTTGGGGCAGAGATCTCGTAGGGGGTTCATGTAGTTTGGTTAGTCTGGAGCGGAGTCTAGAGTTCCTGTGATTTAAAGTGCAAGGGATGCTTGCGGGTAAACTCGATAAAGTTGAGTAGGTGGTTTGGCCAGAAATGATAGGGCTATATAACGACATTGTGGTCAAGTTAAATGGGGCTTGTGCACCAAAGGGAGGGAGCCAGTCACAGTACACTAGGAAACTAGTTATAAGTAGAGTAGTGACAGCGTGCAAACTGTAGGTAATGGTGTACATGTTTTGGTGGGGGATAGGGTGATGGTTGGAGCACTACGAGTAGCACACCGTGAGCAGTAGGCTAATTCAGTGGGCACAGATAAGCCGTAGGCTAATTCAAACAGTACCAATTGGGTGGTAGGCTGATTCAATGGGCACAGATAAGATGAGGGCTAATTCTAACAGCACCAATTGGGTGGTAGGCTGGTTCAATGGGCACAAATAAGCAGTAGGCTGATTCAATGGGCACAAAAAAGCAGTAGGCTGATTCAAATAGCTTCAGTTGGGTGGCAAGCTACTTCAATAGGGAAAAATAAGCAGTAGGCTAGTTCAATGGGCACAAATAAGCAGTCGGCTGATTCAAACAGCACCAGTTGGGTGGTAAGATACTTCAATGGGCACAAATAAGCAGTAGGCAGATTCAATAGGCACAAATAAACAATAGGCTGATTCAAACAGCGTCAGTTGGATGATAAGCTACTTCAATGGGCACAAATAAGCAGTAGGGAGATTCAATAGGCACAGGGTAAAGTCAGGAGAATAGGACGGCTAGTGGCGGCTGGAGGTGGGCAGCGCTCCAGACTGCAGTAGGATGGGAAGAACCCTTCAGAGGATATCTGATTTGCTTGTCATGTGACTGATACTGGCAGTGATTGTATTAGACATAGACCGCATGAGAGCAATAACAGTAGTCAGTTCCGGAAGATGAAACACGAAGGGCACAATGTTGTAGCGTCAGAGTACGTATGTTTAAAGGAAGGTTGCTGTCTGCAACAAGATAAGTTGTGCAGGTGGTTCAGACAATACAGAGCAAATACATTGGTAGATCAAAGTGATAGGGTGAAGATCAGGCTAGTTACAGCAGGCAATGCAGAGAAAACCACCAATCGGGCAGTGCGGGTGGTTCAGACAATGCAGAGCAAATACATTGGCAGATCAAAGCAATGGGGTGAAGATCAGGCTAATTACAGCAGGCAATGCAGATAAAACCGCCAATCGGGCAGTGCAAGTGGTTCAGATAAAGTGGCAGAGATAAGGTTGCAAGTCAGGGCATGGGGATATAAAGCGTCGGCAGGCACATTCATGTAGGCAGTGCAAGTGGAGCAGAAGGTTTAACAATTGGGTGCAGCGAGGAGAACGGCAATTCAGGGCGGAACGGGTGTTTCAACAGATGGGATGGGGCACAGCTATATGAGAAAATGGGCCGATCGGGCTGTTTAGTGCAAGTACGTCAAGCAAAATGGGCAGACGTGCCAGGTGAAGCAGCCGGGGCAGGTTTTTATGACAAAAATAATGCACGTAGGTAGGCAGGTCAACGCAATTAGGGTACAATGCGGCATGACCATTAGTCAAGCCGTGCTGGTGTAACGGAAAGAGCACCACGTGGATCAGCGGGCAGATTGGGGCAATACCTTAAGACGATTGGGTGAGGTGGGAGGTATAATGGGATACAAGTTACCGTAGCAAGGATGGTGTCCAAGTGGCATTCGTGACGTGCTGTTGAAGGGTCGTAGTAGAAGTTCTGGGAGCGGGACTCCTCCTAAAATGGGGGTATTAACATTTTTGTTCGCTGTGTGACGGCGTTGCACAGTTTAGGTTGGAACCATAGCAGACTGTGGGTGGGCAGCAGAGAAAAGGACAGGGGGACGTCATCAAACGCTGGTTACGTTCGGTCAGCTCAGTCAGGAGCCTTTTTCCGAGTGCCTTATTCTGAGGGCCGGCGCTCGCCTGCTGGCGAGGTGTGATTGGCCTGATGAATGGGCAGCAGCCAATCCAAATGATGCAATGCACAGGGCTTCAGGATGCAGATGACCGATTTTCGGGGCAGCCATCTTTGAATGGGGAAACCTTGTGGTTCTCAATGGCGGATGCTGTTTACTTCGGTTGAGCAGTGCAATGGGGAAATAGTATATACATTCCGTGTGGTCTTTCCCTGGTTTTAGGATCAGTGTGGTGGCGGATTCTGGCATGGATTTGGTTATGGACTCAGTGGTCCAAATGACGTTAAAGAGTTTTGTCAGATGGGGGGGGGGTGAGGTCTGCACTAAAGATTTTGTAGAATTTATTTGTGAAGCAGTCAGGGCCCGGGCCTTTCCGAGGGGGAGGGATCGGATTGCTAGTTCAATTTCCTGAGCAGATATGGGCTTCTCAAGAGGATCACGGGGCCCCTGAGCGATCTGAGGTAAGTGTGCATTGAGTATGAACTCCTGGGCCGTTTGGGGGTCGGCGTGGTGGGGGAAGGAGTGTTCCCTGAAGAAATCTTCCACTATATGGAGTTTACCCTCCTCTGAGGAGACACATTTCCCATTAACGTCTCTTAGAATTTCTAAGCGATTACACCTTGCTTGTTTTGTCAATTTTGCTGCCAGGAGTCAATTAGCCTTGTTCGCTTTAGTGTATAAATATTGCTTTGTGCGCATTAGAAAGTACGCTGCTCGTCCCATATGATGCGCCTCTAGAGCTTTCCATGCTATACGCATGTCCCAAAGTGAGCGCTGGGATCCCTTTTTCCTCTGTATTCCCTATTTTCTTTGGAGCTCTATCTCTAGTCAGGTCTGTAGGTGTTTCCTGACCTTCCCTCTCGCTGTTGTTTGGTCTATAATGTGGCCCCGAATTACTGCCTTCCCGGTGTCCCACACTGTGTCGTATCCCACCTCCCCGGTGTCGTTCTCTGTAAAGTTTTATGGCCTCTGTGATGTGGGACAAGAACAGGGGGTCTGCCGACAAAAGCTTATTCAGTCGCTAGGCCGGTTTGGGCAGTGTAGTGGCACAGGGGCGGGGGGCTATCGTGAGAATTACTGGAGCATCGTCTGACAGGGCTTTCGGGAGAATCTCGATGGCGATTGTCTGTGGGATGAGAGTGTCAGATATGAGAAACATGTCTAATCTGGAGAACCCCTTGTGCACAGCAGAGAAGAAGGTGTAGTCGCGTTCCTCCTGGTGGAAGAAGTGCCACGTCTCTATGAGTGTGTTTTCATGCAGCAATGTGGTGAGTGCTATAACATTTATTTTGTCGTTGATGGTTGGGGGTAGAGATTTATCTACCAAGGGGTTAACCACCACGTTAAAATCACCCCGCCCCCAGAATAAGGTCCCCTTCTATGTGTTCCCCCAGTGTCTCGGATAATGAGGCAAAGAATAGTTCCTGATGGACGTTGGAGGCATATAGCGAGACCAGGGTCACCTTCCATCCTAAAAGCATTGCTACTAACAGAATATATCTCCCATCCCTGTCTCGCAGTTCTTTCAGCACTTTCAAGGGGGTACCCTTGCGCACCAGAATGGCAACCCCTCGTTTCCTCAGCCAAGAAGAGGCATAACATTTTGTGTGGTAGAATTTGTTATTGAGACCAATATTTGTTTTTAATAGGACACCAGTGAAGGACACACATAGTGCTTATACATCGAGTGGATGAAGGCAGACCTAGTTAAGACATTTTTATTACACTAGTAGCTCGTTCACATATTCAATGAAGTCATAAACTTCAGAAGACCTCTTTGAATAAACACTGACAGGCACTTTGGGCACACAGTTTGATAGTAAGTCTTGATGAAGATAGAGCAAAGAGATCCGAGGAAGATGTGTTTTGTTCGGGTTGGGGCAGGAAGTGGGTGGGAATGGCCATGGGGATTAGCATAGCCATGGACAGTCAATGGGTGGATAAATAACCAAACAACTCCTGCTCTGTGGCCCTCCTCATATGCCATTTCTCCCTAGCTGTACTCTAATGTAATAGTTTTGGCTTGTAGGTGGTGCTAAAATGTGCCACGTAATAGTCAAAACTAAAACAGAAGTTCAAGGGCATGGGTGAGCACTCCAGAGGTATGATTTTGCTGTGGTGCGCTTGCAGGCAGTGTTGTTGTCTATCCGGGCCCACTGCTGGGACCCATGCCATTCGAGATAGATGCACATTGTACTAAACCTATGTTATGTTATGTTAAAGGATATTTGGTGAACCACGATTTATTAATAAGAAGGCTTAAGGAGGTGGGTCATTGTTCAGAAACAGTAACCACATGGAAGGACTCATTCCTTAGTACTAGGATGTCTAAAATCCATTGGAGAGAGGAAAGCTCTGAGTTAGAATATATAGATTGCCCAGTTCCACTAGGAGCATGTTTGTCTCCGGCATTGTTGAACGTGTTTTTCTAACCATTGTGTGATTTACTAGACGAGCTGGGTATCCGCTTTACTAACTATGCGGATGATACCCAGCTTGTCATGGAATTAAGTGGAGACTATAGCAAGGACTCAGAGCAAGTGTCTCGTGTTTATGAATCCATTACGGTCTGGATGATGGAAAATGGACTATGCATAACTGGATGCAAGACAGAGTTTCTTATTTTTGGGTCCACTCAATCACGAGTGAAGTTGAATAAGGAATATGCAGGTTTCTGTATTGAAAACCACATGATTTGTACATCCACTGAAGTCAAAACATTGGGTATTATAATTGAATCTTCGCTGAGTGCAGAAGCCCACACTAGTGGCATTGTAAAGAAAGCGCAATACCAGCTCAGGCTACTTATGTTACTCAAGCCTTTTCTTTCTCAAGCTAACTGCATCACATTAGCGAGGGCAGTGCTTATGCCAAGGCTGGACTATTGCAATGCTATTCTGGGAGGGGCAAACAAGAGGTGCATCCATAGGATGCAGGTACTGCAAAATGACGCAGTCTGTATTGTTAGAAGTATCCCAAGAGGGGCTCGTGTAAATGAACACAGAAGAGATCTTCATTGGCTGGCACGTTGATGAGGGTATCACTTTTAAATTTGGTGTTATCACTCAGAAATGTCTATAGGGTCCAGTCCCAATATATCTTCGGGATAGTATCCAATTAAAACAATCTATTTGGACTGCTAGGCCAAGTGACACCATGCTCCTCCAATGTTCCCATACTAAAAGAGTGAGGGGCAGCGGTCGCTCTTTTCCAATACTAGCAGCGGTTATATGGAATACACTGCCACTACAATTAAGGAAGATTCCAGATCTGCATACTTTTAGGAAACGCCTGAAGACAATTTTGTTTAAATAAAGGCAACTTTTCTTCTTTCCCTTTCTGTGATCTGTCTACTTGGCAAATCTTTTGCGCCCTGATGCCTGCGGGCTCCAGCGCATTATAAAAAGATAAATAAAGAAAAGAAATACATTTGTACCGCGCACTGTCACCACCGGAGTGGCCCCCAGGCGCTCTGGCGGATCTGAAAAGCAACAGGGAAGGGTAGGTTAGTAGGAATGAGTGGGAGAAAGAACAAGAGAACTGTGTCATGTGTTGTTGGCAGCTTCAGTTCAGTTTACACCGTTTGCTGAGCTTAAGTGTGTTTTTCGGGTTGGTAGTTTTCATGTGCTGTTGTACGAGGCTATGTGTGGTTTGTTTTGTTGCAGTGTAGTGAAGTGCGTACTGTTTGTTGTGCTTTAGAGGTGTGGTTGTGTTTAGTTCAGCGTTTGAGAGGTGTACACAGAAGGGTGAGTTTTAGTATTAGTAGGGTTGGTTAGTGGCATCACTATCTAGATGGGACGCATCATAATATTCACAATTCCATCTAGATGTGACGAAAGCTAATATTCACAAATATGTCTAGATGTGATGCAGGCTAATCTTCACAGTTCTGTGTAGATGTGACACAAGCTAATATTCATAAATATGTCTAGATGTGACGCAAGCTAATATTCGCAATTCTGTCTGAATGTGACGCAAGCTAATATTCACAATTCTGTCTAGATGTGACACAGGCTAATCTTTATAGTTCTGTTTAGATGTGATGCAAGCTAATATTCACAAATCTGTCTAGATGTGACACAGGCTAATCATCACAGTTCTGTCTAGATGGGACAAAAGCTAATATTCACAATTCTACCCCATCCATAACTGCCCAAAATGTAAACTGGGGCTGACTAAACCAATTGGCTTGATGCAATATTTGTTAACCTTACACATTAAGGCTAGAATCAGAAAGGCTATCTTATACAAGTTGGGTAAATGCTGACTATGGCTGATAAGCAACAAGTAGGCTGAGTGCCAGCGGAATAGGATATTGGGTAATGAGACGGGTGGAGTAGGTAATGGAGTACAGTAATGGCTGATATGGTTGACTAACAATCAGGCTAAATGCGAGATAAGTTTACAAATCAAACTGTGGTTTGGACGCATCAGAAAACCTGCTAATAGAGAATAAGATAGGATTAGATTGGGTTGGGCAGTTTAGTGGGGAGCAGTAATGGCTGCACCCACTGCCCGAACTGCACTTACCTTGTCAGTAGCTACTGGTTGATGGATGCAGGTCTCACAGGCTAACACGGGCCAACAAGGTCTGGAGCTGCTTCTACAGGGCTCACCTTTTCCTCTGGGCCCTTCTCTGATCGGGCTGCAATGGGCAGGGGGCTACCCTGGGGAGTGGGGTAATAAAGGACTAGTAGATGCAGTCTGGGACACCGCAGCATGGAAAGCACTCACTACTGGGTCACAAGTGGAACAGGGCGGGATGTGAAAGAGCGTCCTGGCCTTGGTCGGGAGAAGTGCTTTGGCTTCCCCACCTGGTAAAGCCAATCACAGGCAGGGGAAGGGGGTAAAGGGAGGGAGGAGGTATATAGAAAAAGGCAGAGGTTGAAAACCCACAGAAAACTATTTTATAAAAAAGGGGGACCCACGGGGAAAGGAAGCACAGTCACCTGCCTACTCCAAGCTAAACTGGAGAGTAGGGATGGTTGCTGGAATATTAGGTTCGCAGTAGCGAGGACGGCAGGCAATGGGGGGCAGGAGGTAGGAAGGTCAACGAAATGGCAAAAGGCTGGGGAAGGGGATAGCAGAAAGAGCACAAGATGCAATAGGTATGTAGAAAAGGCAGAGGTTGAAAACCCACAGGAAACTGTTTTTAAGAAAAAGGGGAACTCACAGGGATTAAAGCACAGTCACCTACTTACTACAAGCTAAAGTGGAGAGCAGGGATGGTTGCTCGATGATTAGGCTGAACAAAATGGCAAACAGTGGGAGAAAGGGGATAGCAGAAAGTGCACAAGAAGCGCCAGATATATCGTAGAGCAGCAACTGTATACCTCTGCAGGAGACCCCGCCCCCTTCCTTCAATATGTTGGAGGCATGTGACTGTTGCGTGTTTGACACCAGCCGTTGCGCCAATACTGCAGCGTGTGTTCGCAAAAATATACCCAATGAGACAACCTTACTGAATGTATCCCCGAAGTGATGACAATCTAAGGGAGGAACTCCCTGAAGGAATATGAGAAAGAGCAAAGAAAAGAAGCTAGTGACGTCATAAAAAGTATGCACGAAGTCCCAAGATATTGACTGAAGAGGATGCATATATGCTAAAGAAACTAATGACGAAGTAAGGAATCAAGTGAACTTTTAAATTAAAAAAGAAGATTACACGTGCACAAAGTGCTGCAGGAGAACCACTCGTTCAATAATTGTACTGACGCTGAAACGCAAGGTAGACTAAATCATCATTGAAGCTGGCTATATGTAGTGAATAGAACATGTGGCGAAGCTGCCATTATATAGAAGCTAGACATCGGTATCATGAATTTAGTAAGCCAGGACCCGTGAAGAGGGAAGGGAAAACTGTGTTGCAGCAAGAATAAGCAGAATAGTTGAGCTGCATGGCGAGGTTGTCTGGCCTGGAGTCAACACTGCAACAGCCAAGGTCAGCTATCAATCCTGGAAATGAGAGAACGTGCGGAGGATGAATCTTCCCTTGTTAAGGTGCAAAGAAAAAACACCAAGCGTGCCAAGTTTAATTCATTTAGAGCATTTAAAACCTACAAAATGGACCAAATCGTGGTCTCCTGTCATGTGAGCCAAGGATGGAAATAGAGTTCAAACTTGGAGTCCTAGATACAATAGTGAATGCTCTTACTCCTTTGCATTCCTATAGACAAAGATGCTTTGCAAGGCCACGTACAAAGACAATCTTCATCGCAGAAGGCATGGGCGATGAGAGATGCTGGGCTAATTAGGTGGTGGGGGAGTGTAAGGCCCATCTCCTTGCACCTGGGTCTGGGCTGATGTGCTGCTAAATTAACCGAATGTTCCAGGCATGGCACAAGCGTGCCCACCAATTATATTAGTCCATATAACGAAGGAACTTATAGTTTGAAGACAAAATGAGAAACTGTGTATATAATGTTTCTGAAGATGACATGTTTCAGAGGTAGGCATATGTTGTCTACATGATAGTGGACAGCCAATCACAATCCTAGCTCCTATAGAAAAGTATACTTAGATGTTTCCCTTAGCCAATCCAGACCCTTGATAGGTTTTTCATTATTGCCATGTAGTATGCCTCTGATGTATTAATGGTATACAAACTATGTTTTGTGTAAAGATCGCTGAGAGACTGAGCGTACATCTGTTGATGTTTGTTGTAAACTCCCTGTTTTAGATAATTGTTAATAAAACAGTACTTTGCCATCTTCCTGAGTTGTTTTGGTTATTTGGACTCAGAGTTATTCTGTATGATCTCATCCATTACATATGCACGTTCCTAAAGGTCCCTAAACTCACATGGTAACGGTGTGGATGGTTTAAAGAGCCAAACTAGTTCTGCTCCAGAGTTTCAGACGATCAGGCTTCCTCCGCCATTAGCTGGAAGATCACTGAGTTTGCTGTGGTGAGAGGCCGAAATAGATATAAACTTGTAAGAAGAACAGAGATGGTGAGCAGGTCCCCCTTTGAAGAAATCCCTGCTCGGTTTACACAGGCGCTCTGCGGACAAAAGGCAAAGTGGTCGGATTGAAGGAGGAGTCGATACCGAAGGCCTCAAGTCGATTAACGAATGGTAAGTAGACTAAGGTGAATGGCAATATAAAGGGGTGGGATTGTGATCAATTTGAGTAATGGGAAATATTGTGAAGATAAGAGATAGCGCCTAGGAGTCCTAATTCAACCAAATTAGAAGGAGACATTTCAAACTCCAACAGGAGTAGAAATAGAAAAAACGCACAGGTCTGAACCGCGTAATGTGATGTCTCAAACCCTGTATAGGGTAAAGTAAAGCAAGCGAAGAGTAGCCCTTACTATAAATGAGAAATGGTAGAGGGAAGGTGATCACAGTCTTTTATAATATGTAATGTGTGACTAATCTGAATGTTGTTTGTTGACTAAAGTATCAATGAGCAACAGAATTGTGAAGAGTTGAAAAGTAACAGTGATTAAAGATGAAGTGTAGCAAAATGATTGCCGCCAATCAAAAAATAGATAGGTCATTGAAATAAGAGAATTGAGCAGCGATTGATGGTGCTTGCTCATATTTGTTGTTTTAAAATGTTAGAAGTGGTGATTTATGTTAAAATGAAAGGTTTATTTAATGATCTGGTAAGTATTGACAGTCAATTGAGACTAGTCATTATGGAGGACACTCCTCTCATGCAGCTATTCAAGACACAGACAAAACATGTGCCCAATCTTCTACAGTACAGTGCAGGATGTTTAAAGGGCACAGCAGATCAAATGTTCATGCCATGGCCACAAGGGGGATCATTGTCAAAAGCAGTCATGCAACACATGACCAAATACTTGCACGCCGCGTACACAGGGAAGAAATTAGAGAAAAGATAAGCAATTTTAGAACTTTGGAAGATGTACCAAGAGGAAAAAGAAGATCTGCCACCTGAGGAGTGGATGCTTAATCAGCATAAGGGTGAAGGCGTCGAGCCCTCAGCTCCCCTTACCATGTCTGAAATAAAGAGTGTTATTACGGAAGAGATAAAAGTGTGTCCTTTAAAGGAATTGAAAGCAGCAACGAAGTATAGTAAGCCGATATATGAACCCCCCCCACTTACAGTAGTGATGATAGTACGGAAGAGAATAAAAGATATTTGTAAATATATACAAGACAGGGAAGAAAGAAATTAACGGTCAAATTTGTTGACAGATATAGACAGAGAAATCAAGATATGGAAAGGAGAAAAGGACAAGGCTGACGAGGCAGCACTCGTACAAAACAAATGGATGGGAGGACAGATATTACTCAAGATAGATGGGAAAAGTATCGAGGAAGTTAGGCAAAGAGAAGATAAGGACGAACAAGAGAGGAAGGATAAGGAATGAGAGAGGAGATTAAATGAAGATGAGCAAAGAAGGAAAAGTAGGGATTGACGAGAACAGATATATATGGAGGAACAAGAGAAAGATGAAAAAGAGGCAGAGGAACAAAGAAAGTACAACAATAGACAAAGAGCGATAGAAGAGAGGGACAGAAAGGAAAGATAGAGAGAAGAAGAAGAAGCACAAAGAGTGAGGGATACAGAGATGAAGGGAAGAAGTGGAAAGAAGGGAAGGAGTAAAGAGGGAAGAACAAAGGCAGTAGGAAGAAAGAGTTAGAAGGGATGCGAGAAATCGAAGGGAAGTAGATGAAGAAATAGAACAAAACAGAAGGCAGCGAGGTTCGGATACATTCTTATTTGTAAAGAACAAATGAGGTTGAGCCCAGAGATATGATGGGAGGGAGGGAGATATTCTCCCAATAAAGGAGACGACGCTATAAACACATATAGCAACACTAGACGAAGAAAGATATGATATGGCAGGCATTGGATAAAGGATCGATAAGGCCTATGAGCAATTAAGACGACATAGCGAGTATGGAACTTGAGGGAATGATGATTGATCCCCAGTACCTCAATCACAAAGTGAGGAGGGAAACCTGTTTAGTGATGAACGTCAAGCATTGTCTTTGAGCAGATTGATCCTCGACACATGTGAGGGGGATGCTAGTCATACTAGTTGGGGCCTAGACATGTCGGATAAGGATAGCAAGTTCGGTCTTGGGATAGAAGGAGGGAGCGTGTGCGCCCCTCTAGGAAGCCAGAAAATATATAAGGAAGTTAGATGGTCAGATCTGGGGCATTCTAAAGACAGAATGCCAGATGATCTCGTAGCATGTCCTGAGCTTCCTGAAGACGATTGTGTAGTGAGAAGGGAGAGTCCCCATCATATGTATGCAGGTTAAGGTAATTGCCGGCAAAGGAGACAGAAAGGGACGATTATCCCTGTCATGGATAGATTAATAGTGGGATTCAACGATGGGATGGGGTTCATGCAGTTCCCCTTGTTACAGAAGGGGGGGAGCAATTCCGCAATACATTCCATGGCCACAGATGGACAAGGATAACTTAAAAATGTAAGCTCCCTAGTTGGACTTCGAGAGCTGAGAAATGGATATATGAATTAGAGAAAATGACAGGAGGAAATACGCCGGCCATAGTGGACATAAAAGGCCTCCTGGTGGCCGTTCCTGGAGAGAGGGCTGATGACATATGGAGGAGAGCGGGATATTCAAGTGTGACTGCACAAAATGCAGCGTATGATGGAGCACCATTTAATAATTGTAGGGTAGATGTTTGGAGGGCTATCAGGGTACAATATCCTGACACATAGGATATTGGTGCAATTATGTAATGTAAAATGAAAGACAATGAAGACCGTATTGCTTATATTCAAGATATTCAGGAGAAATGGCAGCTTGAAACTCGCGTGCCGCGGGAAAAGACAGTGGCATTATTTTACCACATTTATATCAGGGGTTGCCTGAGCCAGTAAAGATGGAGATGAAAAAATAAGTGGGGATGGAAGCGAAGCCATGGGCTGAGATACAGTTGGCAATAGCAACCATTGTCGGTTGTTACAAGAGAAGAACAAAAAGAAAGATGAAAATAGGAAAATTGAGGAAGCTAGTTCAGAAAAAGTTGATGACGTGGTGTTCTTCATGAGCATTACCTACTGGATAAGGATAGAAAAAAGAGAAGTCCGACAGAGAATGGCGATAATGCTGCAACAGCCAGCATTTTTTCAGGAGGATCTTGAAAAGGTGCTGAGTGCCCTATGGACCACAGGGCTCTATGATGTAGTTTTTTCTTAAGGGGATAGGGGAGGTGAGAATAAAGCTTAAGCCAGGAGCAATTTTACCCCGAGCAAAACAGTATTCCATGTCTCGAGAAGATGATGAAGGTATATTTCAGACTATTTCAGCACTGATGAATCAGGGGATTCTGGTGCCATTAGAGTCATTGTGCAATACTGCGGTGTAACCGATTAAAAAATCGCAAGGGGAGTCGTGAAGAATTATCCAGGATTTGAGACCTCTTAACCAGATTGTAGACGCTGAGTTTCCTTTAGTTCCTAATCCTGTGACAATATTGTGCAGTATCCCAGTAGAAGCTCAATACTTTACGGTGATCGATTTGAAAAATGCATTTTTCTCGATCCCGTTGCACAAGGACTCACAAGACTTGACTTCCTTTACGTTTTTCCAAAAAAGACTAAAACATACTCGGCTACCTCAAGGGCACTGTGAGTCCCCATTGATCTTTAACAGAGTCTTACAGATGGGTCTAGGTAATATCGATCTTAAAAGCACGGTGATACATTACATAGATGACATATTGATTTGCAGCACCACAGAGGATGAGTGTAGACAGGATTCTGTCCAACTAATGACTATTTTAGCAGGCAAGGGATAAAAGGTAAATAAGGAGAAATTACAGTATTGTCAAAAAGAGGTGTTGTACATAGGTTAGTTGATCTTGCATGAAGGGAAGAAAGTGACACCTGAGAGGGCTGAGGCAAACACCAAAACTGAACACAGTGAGACAGATGCAGCAGTTTGTGGCTTCATGCAATTATTGCAGAGCCTGGGTATTTGATTATAGCACATATACCAAGCTACTTTTGCAAGCAGTAAAGAAAGCACAAGTTGGTAAGTCAAAAAGAGAATGGACCGAAGAAATGGAGGAAGGATTTGAGGAGTTGTAAAGAACAATTTGTACAGCCCCAGTTTTAGGGATTCCAAACTATGCATAGAATTTTGTTTGTTTTCACACACAAATGGGACAGTCATGACAGCAGTACTTACACAAACAACCACATTGGGGTATAAACCTTTGCCATATTACAGTGGAATTTTAGACCTAGTTATGAGAGGAAACTTTCCTTGTTAAAAATATTTGCCAGCTGCCGCATTTGCAATAGAGAAGTCTACAAGTGTTGTTATGGGCTGCTCTACGACCCTTACATGGATCATGCCTTGTTTGTAATTTTAGAGAAACCCAAGGGCACATTGACATCCCAAAGAGCCTCAGTTTATGAGGTAATGATTTCTAATCCAACAATTCTAATTGTAAGATGCAAAATAGTGAACCCTGCCACGTTCATATCTGAACCCGTAGAAGAAGATGATCATGTGCATGACTGTGCAAATTATGTTGAATTGTATGATGATATACTCCAGGTGAACCAGAATGCTTTGGCGGGAGGGGAAATTCTTTTTATTGACGGTTCTTCAAAAATGTATCAAACAAGCGGGGAGAGGCATTCAGACGCTGCAGTAGTAAGGCACAGACTAAATGTAAAATTCGAGGTAGTGGCGAGTGCACGGCTACGTCTCGATTTTTAGCACAAGCAGCAGAATTAGTAGTGCTCATTGTTGCGCTTGAAAAACATGAAGGGCAGGAAGTGACAGTGTACAGTGACTCTGCCTATGTGACGTCAACTGTACGTGCAGGGTTGCCATGTTGGAAATGGAGGTGCTATCTGCACGGACGGCTCTCCAGTACAACATGCGTCCTTATTGGATAGGCTCATTAAGGCACTACAACTCTCAGTGGCTTTAGCAGTCATAAAATGTGCAGCGCATACTAAACAAACAGACTTCTCTTGCGGGAATGAAGCCGCAGACATAGAAGCCAAAAGTGTTGCATGTTCTCCAGAAATTTTTAGTTTTGCTAATGAGGATATTAAAGAAAATTCGATTACAACTATGTTAGTACAGGAGGGGTTTAATATGCTGTCGAAAACCCAATTGATAGAGATTTAGGGAAGAGCAAGAACTGTGGCAACGAAGGGGGTGTTATTTATCCCCCACGGAAGCTTTGTGGCTACAGGAAGCAGCGGAAAACTAGTAATGCCAATAACTTTGTTAAAGGTCATGCTTGAACTGCTGCATTACCCCGTGCATGTTACTAGAGAAAGTATTGCTGTCAATATTGCAGAAGACTGGTTCATTCCCACTTTGCTGGAACATGTTACACTGTTTATGGTGATTTGCATCGTGTGTCAAAAGTTTACTGCTG
Source organism: Ambystoma mexicanum (assembly GCF_040938575.1). Lineage (NCBI taxonomy): Eukaryota > Metazoa > Chordata > Amphibia > Caudata > Ambystomatidae > Ambystoma > Ambystoma mexicanum. Next base: position 835,394,482 of record NC_090929.1, read on the forward strand.
GGCATACGCTGAGAACGATTAGAGGAGTAGTACCTCGACCAAATGGTCAATTTCAGCATTTTCATATTGACTATGTCGATATGCTGCAGACATATAATGGATATAGGTAACTATTAGTGGTGATTTGCCCCTTCTCTAGTTGGATCGAAGCAGGTCCATGTGCACACCCTAATGCCACTTGTAAAGTTAGGTTTTTAGTATGCAAAGTTTTCCAGAGGTGGGATGTGTGCAAAGTAATAAGATCCGATAATGGGCCCCCTTTTGTCAATGAGCTATTCGAACAAATAGGGCTTTTATTAAGTATCAAGTACAAGTTCTATTCTGCGTACCACAAACAAGCGAACGGGATATGTGAGAGACTCAAGAGCCTCCTCAAAGAGAGGATCACCAAGATTAAATTGACTTTGAAAAAGGGATGGCTGTATTGCCTACCCCTGACATTATATGCCCGTTGGAATCAGCCAAGGTCAGACCACGACCTCACTCCGCACAAGCTAGTAACAGGGTGTTGAATGAGCACGCCCCTTACACCTCCGTCTAGGATCAGGAGGGATGCTCAGAGTATAGCCAAAACTCTAGGTGATGATATGCATGATTATTTGACATGTATGACTACCAGTATTTCTTTCATTTCATGTCAAGTCAAGCATCAGGGAAGGTTTAGGAACATGGAAGAAGATAGTTTGGTGATCAATCCAAGTGAACTATTACCACCACCTAAGTGATATGTTGAGGACCTGATTTCAATTAAAAACTTCACCCGGAAGTGGCATGAGCCTTGATTTAATGGCCCATTCCTTGTTGAGGAAGTTTCCCCTTCTGCTGTTAAGGTTTCGTGAAGATGAGTTTGGCTGCATCTGAACGACGTGAAGATTTATAAAGGTGAGACCCTCCCTCCCTCCATTGTTGATCTAGAAGCAAGACAAGAAGAAGAATTTCCGTGTGTCCAGACTCGATCGATGACTAAGAAAAAGGATGATAAAGCAACAAGTGACTGTTAGGAAAGATTTTGTAATTGTAGGTAATTTTCCTTCCATGTGGCAACCCCTAAACTTTTTGCTGTTGTTTTTCTCCTTGTTCTTGACTTTGCCAGAGAAGTGCAGCCTTCTGCCGCACTCCTCTGGGCTTTCGCTCCTTTCTTACGGGGAAACTGACATGCCCTTAAGACTGTCAGTACCAGGGAACGCTGTTTCCCGTAGTTTCTTTTATCATGTTGCGGCTTTCGTGCAACATGACACAAGAGGGCACTGTAAGCTAAGTTACAGCTCTCTTGGGTCTCTAGCCTTCTACAGGCCCTAGATACTCATTTAGGATTGTATCTGATCGGTGCAAGTGATTCATGGACGGGAATGGTGGCAGCGATCGTTTCTTGTGTTTTGAGCTCCTTTTGGCGTTCTAAGCGCGTTTCTCGCGCTTAACCCAAAATGGTGGCCTGGCTCCCAAAATGGCCAGACCACGAGGCTCCTTTGTCCTGTCCGCTGACCGTCTTGCTCCCTTCACCTTCCCCAGGTCGAGCCGACCCGGGGCCTTCCTTATTTGGGCATGTACTTTCCCGCGAAACACGGATGCTTTCGCTGGCTTCTACATGTCTTGTGTGTGCCTCCAGGATGTGGGCTGGGATGTCTGGTCCCAATACACATCCTGGGTGCCAGAGAGTCTAGGGTGGTGTGAATGCCTGGGACCACCGTGGTCCGTGATTGGTCCACGAATTGTGTGAGTGTTGATGAGCGGATCTCCCATTGGGTCCCCTCCGTTTTGGCACGAAGGGAACCGTGGATAAGAGGGGGCTGGAAACACCACTACCATGTCGATCTCCTGAGTTCTCACGAACGAAGGAATACCGGAGCCAGGTATCCTGCAACCAAGAGGCTGGACCGAGGAATCGCTGGTGACCCGCTGAAGGACTTCTCCTCTGCACTGCTGTCGCCTTGTGAAACCCTTTTCACCTTTGATCGAACCAGAAGGCCTTACTGGTACTTCGACAATTGGAATAGCGGGAACAGCTATTCTCGGCATCTTCACCATCTCCTGCCAGTAAGCCTTCGGAAGCGTCTCTGGGCCATCCAGCTGACTGACCAGCTTACACGGGAGTCTTGCTCTGTAACCGCCGCCAGGTTGTGTAGTATTTCGAGTCCTTGTCACTCTCACACGCTTCGTACACTTAGCGTTCCCAGTTCTGAAGTGAGTAGTGTACATTTGGCTCAGAAACACACGGCCGCTCTGTTGCCCTGCTGTGGTAACAAACTGTGCGGGTTTCTTCGATTGGGACGTCTTTTTACTCAACACGACGACGAGGCGTTCCCTGCTCTTCTGAACCTGCCAGCTGCTGAAACTGACGCGGAGAAGCCTGGGTCTGCTTGCATCGGGGACCGGTGAGTAGCATAGCTAGGATCTGGTCGCCCTCCTGCAGGAGCCCATTGCTTTTCCCCGCTGTGTCAAACAGCACCCTTTTCCGTACTCGCGCTCTGCTTCTGCCCACTGTGGAGGCTGCGCTTGAGTCGCGGAATGTGTTCTTCTTCTTTTGTGCCCTAAACTGAACTGCCTGATTTCCCTCGAAGAGCTTCTCCTTTTGCCCATTGGCAGCAGCGCGTGCAGGTACTTTTGAGCACAAGGCTCCACTCTTCGCAGGGCTCGGACCTCCTTCTAGTTAGGTGCCTCTCAAGGCGAACTGGGTCTAAGCATTATTTCGCACTGCCTGTCTTCCTTCCCTTTTAGGTGGACTACCCATTTCGTGCATCTAACGCTTGAGACTGTTGTATTTGTATATATATTGTGTTGATATGGTATGTGTTGGTTTACTATCGTTATATTGTGATTTTCTCCCTACGGTCATTGTTTTAAAGGCCTTGGAATAAATGTGTATATATTTTTAATATAACAACTATTTGGAGTAGATTGTAAGTGATCTTGCTTTGTGTGCTCATTGCGGGCTTTCAGTCACCCTCACCCCTCGTGAGACCTAGTCTTGACCGCCGCGATCGCTACCTTGATTGGTCTGGCTCGTCCAGAGGTTACCCTGTTCCAAGTAATTAGGTTGGCCTTCTGAACTTCTGCGCCACCAGGACAGAGTTCAGAAATCCGTCTTAACAGTGACTAACACGTACTTGGTTTGGACTCAAATTCAATAGACACTCCTTATATATTTTAGCAGGAAGTGCAAGGAGTTGCAGAGAAATTCCAGAGGTTGAAATTAACTTTTAGAAATATATTGAATCAGTGAATAATTCATCAGAATTATGCCTAAACGTCAGTTCTTGATCAGAAATTGGAATATCCAGATTAATTTCATGGAGAATATTTGTTTTAAGTGATACAAATACATGATACCTGCCAATAGTGATGTTCATTGGCTTGTGGTTGCTGTCTTCGTGTCCATACTTCAATCTTACCCTGCTCTTGTTAGAAGAGATGTTAACATTCACACTTTTTTACAGGATCCTAAAAACGGTCCAGTGATAAGAAGTCTCCTCGTTGCCATAATTGAACAAATTGTACTGTTACAAATGTAAAAGAAACACAACGATTGTATTATAAATTAATAATGAAGAAGACAACATGATTATAGTGAGAGCACGAGTTCAGCAAGCAGTGGGGTGGCAGAAAAAATGGTTGTCCACATTCCTATGCATAATATATATTTGCATGATTGTTCTCTTTATCTTTTTGTTCCTTAATTTTCACAGTCTCTATTATCTGAATGGGTCTACCGAAGAAAGAGCTCTCATGATTTTCCCCACTATGAGTACGAATTATGACAATTTCTTTGATCTATATGGGTATGTTAGGAGACATAAAAGAGATGCAGAGGAAGATAATGAAGGGATAAATACCCATCTAGATAATTCAGCTCACATGGGGAATAACATACGGCATCAGCAGATGAAAAACGTGGGGGAAAGAGCATCTGATGAGAATTGCTATGTCTGCTCTCTCATCCCCTATGCCATGAATACAGTGAAGGCTTTCATTCGAAGGAGGTATCAGCATATGATACGAAATGCCTCAGCCATCTTGCAGCATGTACTACTTGGGACAGTTTCAAGGAAGCTGGGCAACCTTGCGATGGAGATCAAGACTGTTATTTCCATATCAGGATGACTATATCAAGACCATACGAATGGAGAAGAAGCCTGGATGGATAGACAAAATGCTTGTGTATACTGCTGCAGGACAGGATGAGGTACTCATTGAAGAAATGAAGAGAATGAACTGTTCTGATATGAGAGAAAGGGCAGGAAGGCCTGGATGTTGGGAATGATCACAACTGTTGATCTATGGACGAGTGCATACCAAGAAGGGATGGGAAGATGTAATGATGTCCTGTACAGCTCATTTGCTGAAAACGAAATATGTACAAGAAGTGCAGAGAATGAATGATGGATGCTTAAAATCATGGGCCAAGCACTCCAAGTTACTGACATGGGTAGAATACAAATCAGGCCAAATAGTTGTAATTCCATTGGTTAATACGACAATATGTTTCTGAAACTATAAAAAGAACCACTTGGGACATAACAAAGGATGCAAAACGACAATTGTCATTCCCGGGAATGAGAAAAGGGACAGCTGTCCTTATGGCTGGATCGATATTGGGCTTGTGGATCTGGAGATGATATGAAGTTGCCCAGGAATTGGGGTGCAGTGTGTTCCCTGGCATTCATCCATGTTTCAGCATTAGTGATTCCACAGACCGATCTATACATTAACAAATTCCCAAAAGTAGATGACCATTTGGGAAAAAGAAGATTGCTTGAACTCCGACAGACGAAAACTGAACATTACTTCTCAGCCAAATCAAAAAAATCGTATGAAACCATTCCTGGTGAGCATAAGTTGTTCAGCAAGACTGCTATGATAATGACAGCTATATGTTTGCCTGGAACTCAAACAGTGGCGAAAGCCAAATGGTTCCAAATCACCAGATGGGAACTTCTGTAGACAATCAATGCTACCATAAAGGGATTCAACACCATTAAAGAAGAGGTGAGAGCCATATGATTGAAGACCCTCCAGAATAGATATGTCCTTGATATGATCACAGCGATGGAAGGAGGAGTTTGCGCCGAAATTGGGCCATCATGTTGCACATTTATATCATGATGGGCAGAATGGAACCTTGGCAAAGGCCATATCGATGTTGACAGACCTGCATACCGAGACGGAAGAAGAGACAGATGACATTGAAGATGACATTTGGTTTACCTCCTTGTTTTCATGGATTCCTCATTGGTTGGCGAATCTATTCAAGGTTCTTGGTGTAATACTGGTGCTAGTAATGTTTGGATTCTGTATAGTCAGGATGGTGATTGCCCAATGCAAGAAAACAGCAAAAAAGTTAGTTTGAATGAAGATCATGATTGATGCCAAAGATGAACCAAATGCCAAGGAGCTGACTGCAACGCTCACCTTGTATCAACAGGGATTCCTCTGGACTGGTCTGGGACACCTCTGGCCTCTCTGCACCTTCCCCGGACTTCATTCTGCCAGGAATCAGTTGTAGAAGATAGGAGGGGGGGTTTAGCGACTTCTCCTTCTCTCCTGCGGCCCACCTCCCAGTTTTCCCTTGCGGTTTCCCCTTCGGGGCTTTGCTCACCTTGATTTTTGTAATGCCGTACTCTCCGTCCTGCCGAATTAGGCAGGAGCGTGTTGTTGTTGGCTTGATCCTCAGAGGTACTTCACTGGCGTTTGCCTGGAGTCCAGACCGGCTGCGACTCCACCTTTCAGGTAAGTCTTTTTAGTGTTTTTTGAATAAAGTCTATATTGATGAATGTCCAAGTAACCTTTTTCTCTTGTCTTGCAGAGGCTGATGGAGATTGCTGAGGTCGACAACTGGGTTCGAGAAGGTAAGGATGTGCTAGATGCGGCGCTGAAAGTGTCCTTGCAAGTTGACTGACCTGTGCTTTGTTTCATTGCAGGTCTCTGAGAATTCCCTGGAAGCGACAATGTATTGGGACAGAACGCCCAAGGTGATGTCCGGAATGGCAGAGGCCTTCCAGGTGAGATGGTAATTAGCTTCTAATTCTTGCCTCTTTCGTCCTGAAGATGTAGCTGGGGATCGATGGAAGAGTCCTCAAAGGCTCCTACTGGATGGAAGAGCTGGAGCTGAGCAGGTAAGGATAGCGATATTCTTCCAAGTTGTTCGCCCAAGCAGGCCAGAATACAGGGCAGGACCTGGTGAACGTCACGCTGCTAAGCAGAATAACGCAAAGCGCGTGCCTCGGGTCGGGTGTGATTTAAATACCCGGCAGGTATCCCAGGTGCCTTTGGGGCGGACCCTGCCCTGAAGCTAGCCTGCTTGTTGCAGTTCCCCGATAATCCTTGTGGGGGCAGCCATGTTCACCCATTGTCCATTGGAAACCATACTTGCCAAGTGACCCTGGTGCCAACGGTGCCAGGATTGCGTGCAAGGCACCCGCAACGGGCTAGTGTGGGTCTTTCTGGCCTTGGGACAGTACTGAGGCGGGGGCCAAGGTGCCCAAGACCCATAGTCTGGGTTTGGGGTTGTGACACTACCTGTGATGCTGTCAGAAAATATATAAAGGCTAGTATCATAGCACCTGAGGTAACTAAGTTTCTGTATACAAAGAATCATAAGAAGTACGTGGGAGGATGGGTCTATTGTCCCTAAATGGACAATGTATTTACATGACCTGGAGTGTAGATGAACATGTCAAATCAGCTGGCACCCTGAGGGGAGTGATGAAAATATGGACACCTAAGAAACACTTCTTCAAGAGAAAACACCAGGATGTTCAAATACTTGAGGAGGTGGTCGAGGACTCGACCAGAGGGGGAAATATAGAGGAGCAACTTTATACCTCTGCAGGAGACAGCACCCCCCTTCCTCCTATATGTAGGAGGCATGAGACTGTTCTGTTTTTGACACCAGCCGTTGTACCAATACCACAGCGTGTGTTCGAAAGTAGATACCAATTGAGACAACCTTACTGAATGTATCCCTGAAGTGATGATAATCTAAGGGAGGAACTCTCTGAAGGAATATGAGAAAGAGCAAAGGAAAGAAGCTAGTGGCATCATAAAAAGTATGCACAACGTCCTGAGATACTGTCTCAAGAGGATATATAGATCCTAAAGAAACTAATGATGAAGTAAAGAATGAAGTGAACTTTTAAAATACAAAAAAGATTACACATGCACAAAGTGCTGCAGGAGAATCAACCGTTCAATAAATGTACAGATCCTGAAACGCAAGGTAGACCAAGTCATCATAGAAGCTGGCTATACGTAGTGAATAGAACCCAGGCAAAGCCGCCATTATATAGAAGCTGGACATCGGTATCATGAATTTAGTAAGCCAGGACCATGAAGCGGGAAGGGGGAACTGTGACGCAGCAAGAATAGGCAGAATCGTGGAGCTGCATGCCGAGGTTGTCTGGCCTGGAGTCAAGACTGAAGCAGCCAAGGCCAGCTAACTATTCTGGAAATGAGCGAACATGTGGAGGATGAATCTTTCCACGTTAAGGTGCAAAGAAAGAACACCAAGAGTGCCAAGTTTAATTCACTTAGAGCATTTAAAACCTGCAAAATGGACCAAATTGTGGTCTCCTGTCACGTGAGCCAAGGATGGAAATAGAGTTCGAACTTGGAGTCCCAGACACGATAGTGAGTGCTTTCACTCCTGGCATTCTCAAAGACAAGGATACTTTGCAAGGTCAAGTACAAAGACAATCTTCATGACAGACAACATGGGCGATGAGAGATGATGCGTTAATTAGGTGGTGGGGCAGTGTCAGGCCCCATCGCCTTGCAACTGGGTCTGGGCTTACGTGCTTCTAAATTAACCGAATGTTCCAGGCATGGCATAAGCATGCTAACCAATTATATTTGTCCATATAACAAAGGACCTCATATTTTGAAGACCAATGAAAAACCGTGTATCTAATGTTTCTGAAGATGACATGTTTTAGAGGTCGGGTGTGTTGTATGTTGTCCATCTGATAGTGGACAGCCAATCACAATCTTAGCTCCTATAGAAAAGTATACTTAGATGTTTCCCTTAGCCAATACCGACCCTTGATAGGTTTTTCATTATAGCCACGTAGTATGACATCTGACGTATTTGTGGTGTAAAAACTATGTTTTGTGTAATGATTGCTGAGAGACTGAGAGTTATTCTGTTGATGTTCGTTGTAAACTCCTGGTTTTAGATAATTGTTCATAAAACAGTACTTAGCCACAGGGTTCGGGGGGCAGAAAGCACACTGACCTGTTTACTCCGAGCTAAAGTGTAGAGCACGGTTGGTTGCCAGATGAACAGGCTCCCAGTATATAGGTGAGGTCGGCAGCCAATGGGGGGGAGGTGGGAAGGGGAACGAAATGGCCAATGGCTGGGGTACGGGATAGCACAAAGAGCACAAGAAGCACCAGGTATATAGAAAAGGCAGAGGTTGAAAACCCACAGAAAACTGTTTTTAAGAAAAAGGGGGACTCACAGGGAGGGAAGCACACTCACCTGCTTACTCCAAGCTAAAGTGGAGAGCAAAGATGGTTTCCGGATGATTTGGCTTGCAGTAGCGAGGTCGGCAGCCATTGGGGAAGGGAGTGGGAAGGGGAGCAAAATGGCAAATGGCAGGGGAAGTGGACAGTAGAAAGAACCCAAGAAGCGCCTGCTATATAGAAAAAGGCAGAGGTTGAAAACCCGCAGAAAACTATTTTTAAGTTGTGGAGAAGTATTGTTAGGAAAGGGGTGCAACGAAGGGAAAGAGGTGAGCGAGAATTGAAATAGAGTTTGGTAGGTATTGGAAAGTTGTGTAGCGAACCCTTATCATGGGGGATACTCCAATTATTCACTTATGTAAGTCACTGCCTCAATATAGAATTATTAAGTATCATACTGAATGGGTTAAAGACATGGCAGGCAAGATGTTTACTCCCTGGCCACAAAAAGGCACTAATTCGAGGCCAGTACTGCAACATATGTTCTATTTAAATTCTGAATATAAGTTAAAACTGTTACAGGATGGATTAGCTATACTTGAACTATGGAACATTTTCAGAGAGGAAGTGGCAGAGCATGAAAAGAAGGAATGGGTGACTAACCAGCATGACAAATGGTATATGCCGCCAATGGCTCCTCCTCCTCCTCCCCAGAGCAGTGATCCATCTTCGACGGCACAAGAATTATATCCATTATATGTATTAAAAGCAGTGGCAGGGTATACTAATCCCAGGTATGTGCCACCCACGTATAGCAGTGAAGACATTATAAGTGAAGAGAAAATAAGCAAACAACGACCCGTGTCCACACATGTGGAATATGGCGAGCATCGCGTTTTGCAAGCAAAGTTAACAGAAGCCGAGGAAAGGGTTCAGAAAGAGAGAAAGAGAGAAAGAGGCAAGGCTACAGGGACGAGACAGTAATAGGACCAAACAAATGGATAGGAGGACAAACTAGATGGAAAGGGCATCAATGATTTTCAAGAGAAGGCAAAGGAAGTTAGAGAAAGACTGAAGCAAGAAGAAGAGAAACGAGTGAAGGAAGAAAGAGAATGCAAGCGAAGAGAAAATAGAGAAAGGGAGAACAGGAGAAAAGATAGAGAAAGACAAAGGAAACAGGAAGAGAAGGGAAGGACAAGGAAGGAGAAGTGGACAGAGAAAGAGAGGTGGATAGAGAGAGGAAGAAGAGATGAGAAGAAGAAAGGAAAAGAGAAAGAAGAAAGGCGGAAGAGAGGAAGAGAGATAGTGAGATGAAGAAAGAAGTAGGCAGAGGGATAGAAAGGACATTCTTTTTTTTTAAACGTGTTTATTTTAAACAGGCAGGTTATGTCAATACAAAGCTTAATCACTTGCGACATGAAGCATACAGTAATACCATTTGACGCTCCTCCCACCCCACCCTCCGGACTCAAGTTCCGTCTTCACGTCCCTGCTGGGGATCTCCATCCTGAATGGTTCTCCTGGCCAGTTGGGGCTTGATTGTCAGGGCCGGGAACCTTTGGTCAAAATCCAATACCGGACCCCAGATGTTGCGAAAGCGATGTAGAGTGCCTGCCCCGGCAGCCGTCACCTTCTCGGCGATCAGGATGTCCCAGACTTTCATCCACCAGAAAGGCATGAGAGGGCCTTCCATCATTTTCCAGGTGCAGGCTATCACGTTCCTGCCCGCAAGTAGGCATTGCGATAATAGTTTGGCTTTGGGACCAGACCTTGGGTAGATCCCGGGGATCGGTGCTCCAAGGAGAATAGGTTCGGGGGACAAGGGCAGTCGCACCTGAGTGATGTCCGCTATTGTCGCTAGGCATTGTTTCCAAAAGGCTTGAGCCTTGGGGCAGGACCACCACATGTGGAAGAAGGAGCCTATTTGGCCGCATTGTCTCCAGCATTGTGGGTTGAGTGTGGAGTTCATGTGATAAAGTCTTTGAGGAGGGTAGTACCACCGGAGGAGGATCTTGTAGGCGCACTCTCTGTTTGTGATGCATGATGAGGAGGTGTGGGCCCGGGACCAGATGTCAACCCACTGTTGGTCTTCAATCGGATGGCCCAGGACCGCCTCCCATAGGGCCATGTACCGGGTCTTGGAGGTTAAGAAATACGCTTGGAGGTGTTTATATAGAGAGGAGATTCTCCCTCGGGGCGGGAGCTCATTAAGGGTCAATTCGATGGCTGTGGGGGGACGAGTAGCTGCTTGGCGAGTCTGTGGGTGGGTGCACCAGTGGCGCAGCTGGGTATATGTGAATCTATCTTGTTCCTGGATCCTAAAGAGTTCTTTGCATTGCTCAAAGGTGCAGGGTTGGCCCCCTTCAAAAAGTTGTCCCAGGGTCTCTAGGCCTCCTGCAATCCAGGACTTAAAATTCCGGGGAGACAGACCAGGTGAGAAGGTCGGGTTCATAAACACCGGGGAGAGAGGGCTGAGCCCCGTCGGGATCCTCTTCTGTTTGAACGCCTTGTCCCATACCGAAATGGTGTGTTTGGTGCTCGCCAGAAGATTCCGCCACTGTCGCCGTTCCGGAGGGGGTTATGTGGGAGAAAGCGCAGCGGGAGGGGTAATTGCGCCTGTTCAAGGTCCACCCATCTAGGGTGGTTGGTAAGGACTTGCCATGATTGGATGCAGGACAGTTGAGCCGCCATTTGGTATTTCTGCAAGTCAGGGACCCCAAGGCCAGCGAGTTTCACGTTGCCCAGTATTGTGGATTTAGGGATCTGGGTTTTTTCCCCCTCCAAATAAACTGCAGCATTTTCTTCTGTAGGCGTTGAAGGGCTGGCGCCGGAACCGGTACCGGGAGTGAGGAGCACGCGTACAGAAGTCTTGGTAGTAAGTTCATCTTACAGGCTGTAATACGGCCCATCAGCGATATCTCTTGTGCCGCCCAGCGCCTCAAATCTGCCTCCAAGTTTGTAAATAATGGGGGAAAATTATCCCAATAGGCCTCGCTTGAGTTGGCCGGGATCTGGACTCCTAAGTAGCTAATTCTCTTGGTCGTCCATTGTATTGGGCACAGCGGAATTGGGGCTTCTCAGTCTTCCCGGGTCAAACCCACTCCCATGGCGGCTGATTTCTGGAAGTTGATGGCGAGGCCTGTGAGCTTGCCATAGCTCGCTATCTCAGCCAGGGCTTGAGGGAGGGAGGAACGGGGTTTCGTGATAGTCAGGAGGTCATCGTCTGCATAGAGGGCAAGCTTGTGGTGTGCCGGGCCTGATTGAAAGCCTTCGACTGCAGGGATCAACCTGATCCGCTGGGCAAACGGTTCCATAATTAGAGCGAAGAGGAGTGGCGACAGCAGGCATCCCTGTCGGGTTCCACAAGTTAGGTTGATGGGGGAGGAAAGGGTGCCATTAACTCTGAGAAGAGTTTTGGGAGCGTTGTAATTTGCCAGCGTCATAGTGCAGAAATCCGGGCCAAATCCAAAAGCCTCAAGGGTGAGCCTCATGAAAGTCCAATCTACTTTGTCGAATGCCTTGGTCGCGTCCAGGGCCAGAAGCACCAGATCCTGGGAGTCTCGGGAGACAAGTTCCACCACATCCAAGGCTCTTCGAATGTTGTCGGCCGTGGAGCGGTGTCTGAGGAAGCCACTCTGATCTGCACTGATTATCTCCGGCAATAACTGAGATAGTCGTGATGCTAGGATTTTAGAGTATATATTAGCATCTATGTTGAGCAGGGCAATGGGCCTATATGATGCAGGGTTCTTCGGATCGCCTCCAGGTTTAGGTAGTAAGACCGTAATTGACTCCTGCATGGACGGGGTTACAGTGCCCATGGTCCTGAACGAGTTAAATAATTGTACCAAATGTGCTAATAGTTGAGGTTTGAAAATCTTGTAAAACCTGGTTGTATACCCATCAGGGCCAGGGGCCCGGGATTTAAGGGCTTTTATTGCCTCATCCACTTCCTCGTCAGTAATCGGCGCCTCCAGAGAGTCACGGGCTGTTCTTTTTAGCCGGGGAAGTGCTGCAATCCGTAGGTATTCCTTCTGTTCCTCCATGTCTCACAACGGAGCGGACATCACCTGAGTCAGGTGGGCCGTAGCGAGCTGCAGTTTGTCCTGGTCAGCGTAATGGATCTTGCCTTGTTGGTCCCGCAGGCCCACAATTGTGTTGTTCCTCTTCGCCTTGGCAAGTTTGGCCACTAGTAACTTATTCGCTTTGTTGTTTTTAGCATAATAAAACTGTTTAGCTTTTGCCATTTGGTGGGCAGCGTGTTCGGCCTAGTGGGCCTCGATCTTTTTGTTGCGCTATCTGGATGGCCCGCTGAGTTTTAGGGGTCCAGCCCTTCTCCTTATGGGTCCTTTCTGCATTTTTAAGTTCTTTCTCAAGGCCCTGGCGAGTTTGATGTTTGTGTCTGTGATAGGCCGCTCCTTGCGCAATCAGTTCACCGCACTTCTGCTTTCATTGTGTCCCAAGTATTGGCGGTAGAGGTGTCTTCACTGGGGTTTTCTTTAAAGAAGTTGGTGGTCGTGGTTGCGATCGCGTCTCTGAGTGGCATCTCATTAAGAATCGGATCATATAGTGTCCATCTGCGCTGTTGGGGGTTAGCTGGTTCCTGCACTCGAATTTCAAGGGTCACCGGGGCGTGATCAGACAAGATTCTGGAGCCAATTGTCACATTGTTGGTGAACGTGAAGATTTGTGGGGACACTAGGAGAAGATCTATCCTGGAGAAGGTTCTGTGGACATAAGAATAAAAGGAAAAGTCTCTTTCGGATCGGTGGAGTACTCTCCATGAGTCCACAACCCCCCGAGTTCTGAATAGTTGTAGGAGAGCCAGGGCTATGGTGAGGTCTCCGGCGCTGGGCAGGTGCGTCTTGTCTTTCGTGGGGTCCAGGACCCCATTGAAGTCCCCTCCAATCACTATCTGGCCTTCCAGGAACGGAGACAGAGTTGTACTCAGAGATTCATAGAACAGCGTCTGGCCTGAGTTGGGTGCGTATACGGAAATTATAGAGTAGAGTTGTCCTAGTAGCAGGCCTTTCACCGCCATGTACCGCCCCTCCGGGCAGCTTATAGAGTCTAGAATTTGAGGGTTCAGTCCCCTCCCAAATAGGATAGCTGTGCCACCCATCTTGGAGTTCCCAGATGCAAAAAGTTGCTTCGGAAAGTTTCGGGAGCGTAGGCGGCTATGGTCTGCCGGCAGCAGATGGGTTTCTTGTAGCATAGCTACTGCTGCATTGTCATTCTGAAGCTTCTGTAGGATGGACTTGCGTTTGGCGGGTGAATTTAGCCCCTTGACATTCAGGGAGACGAACCTCAGAGTTTGATGTTCTGGGACCAATTCCGGGGCCGTTGACGAGTCCTGGGGGAGAGGGGGAGATGTAGAGGGATCAGCCATCATGTCGCGGAGTGTGTGGCCATTCCCCAACCTCCCTATGGGTTTTTTTCTCAGGCCGCCAACGGAAGGGCCGAGTTTTAACTGAGGGTGGCGGACCTTTTGTGGGTCTAGTGCCTCCCTTGGCCAACGGGGCCATAGAACAGTGTGTAGCCAACATGGCTAACCTTACAGCTAGTCTTAGTGGTTTGTTCCAAGGACTCATAGGTGGACTGTGACTTGGAACCGGGCATGGACCGTGGAATAATGCCCGCTGCTTTTAGGGATGGAGCTCATCTGTGTTCCTGACGGTGCTGATTGGATCATGGTGCAGGGCTAACGAGCCGGGATAGAGGTGGTGGCTCCATCACGGGGTCGCATCTGGCTATTTCCTCTTCCGGAATCTGGGAACCCTCGACCAAGAATTTTGTGTGGGGTTAGGGGAGGCCACCAGCTCTGAGTCAGCCGTTGCTTCGGAGGGCAGGGAGGACGAAGGCTTGGAAGCATCTGGGCGCAGAATGTTGTCAGCATCTTCCAGGTGGCTAATTTTCCTGAGTGAGCCCTTGTAGGAAAATTGCAAAGCTGTGGGAAAGAGCCATCTGCAGCGGATTTTCGGAGCTTCAAGAAGGGTGGTTAGAGGGCGGAGGGCTCGCCTCTTTTGAAGAGAAAGAGGAGAAAGGTCCTGAAAGATCTGGAGGGAGGTCCCCTGGAATGTAATTTCATCTTTGAAGCGGCTTATCGCCGAGATGGCTTCCTTCGTCGTAAAGAAGTGCACCCTAGTGATGACGTCAGGGGGGCCATCCGATTCCACTCCGCGTCGGGGGTTCAGCCTGTGGGTGCGATCTAGGAGAAGCTGTGAATCTTCAAGGTCAGGGAGGAGAGATTGGAAAAAGAGGCCCACGTATTCAGCCAACCCCTTGTCTGGGATCGAAGTGGGAACCCTCCGAATACGGAGGTTGTTGCGCCGGTGTCATGAGCACTACTCCCGAGGAGCCAGGACTGGCCCAGCGCCCCTGGAAGCAGACCCTTCTTCCACATCTCCGGACCCAGCAGACCCCTACAGGGGCCCTTTGGACCGTGTCCTGGCGCGTTTGGCGCCAGGCTCATAAAGGACTTCAGTCCCGGCGCCATAGCCGCCGGGCTCATATTGATAAACTGTGTAATAATGCTTGGGTGGACTTACCTGAGGCAGACCATGCTGCATACTTACCCAGAACAATCCAGTCTGGCTGAAGTCCCCAGCCATCAGGGCTGGGAGGAACTATTTCCTCTATTCAGGAACTCTTTTCTTACCTGGGTGGGGCCGGTGGAAGAACACACACCTGAAGCACTTCTCTGCTATATAAACCACGCCCGATGGAATACACGTGCTTTGCGTTATTCTGCATCAGCAGCAGGACGCTCACCGAGTCGGCTCCTGCATCCTGGCTCCTGACACGCCCGCCAGCACCCGGAACACCTGCAAACAGACAAGAAAAGAGAAGGCGAGCATTAGAAATTATACTTACCGGAATCCGGCCTCAGCAATCCTACCTCCGACGATCCTGCAAAGGAAAGGTACAAGATTAGCAGCGTTCTCAAACGCTCGCAGCCGCGCCGCCTTGCCTTACCCATCCGTGGCCTCGCCGAACTCCACCGCGGCCACGACGCCGGCAGCATCTCGGCACCTGAAAGACAGAAAAAGACAGTCATTAGAGGTGCCCGCTCTAAAGCGGCCACATTTCTTCCACTTACTTACGTGCTTCATCACGCGCGACAGCGGCTGTGTCGCCGGCAGCATCTCAGCACCTGTAAGCAGAAAAAGACAATCATTAGAAGTAAGCAGTCGCTTTTCTTTCACTTACCTTCCTCCACCGCGGCCACGACGCCAGCTACATCCCAGCACCTGAATAAGAGGAATACATGGTGAGCACTAACTAAGCACGGAGAACAAATACTCACCAAGAGACTTACCTGCTTTAGGTTTCTGGGCCCTGGCTCCTGTGGAGAAAAGACACTCATACTTACGGCTACCGCAGGAGAGACGAAAGGACACAGTGTCCGCAACTATTTCCCATCCAGTGACGTAACTGGATCCTACGCACCCCTGCACCTGAAGCAGGATGGAGAGCTCATCTTTACAATACCTAAGGTGAGAGCTCGCAGAAACCAAGTTGGGAGTCAAGAAGAGTGTGAAACGGGAGATTGGTGGGAACACATATCCACCCCAGCTGGTAATCAATCCCTTTTCTTCCACCTGCAGAAAACTTACTCTACAAGTTCAGGATTCAAGGCAATCCAAATTCGGAGGCCCCGTCCAGAGCATCTTCCGGGCCCTGCGCCTCACGATAGAAGAAACGGTAGCAGTCCAGTTCGGGTCAGCGTCTCTGTGGGAATAAGGTGAGCGTTACAGAACGCGAAGCCTACCAATAATCTCCTACCCAGGCGCTATGGAAACTTCTGATACAGATCAACTGGCCCAGCTACTGTGGGAATTAAGGGCTGAAGTTCATGCTGCTCGCCAGGAGACGAACGCCCTCAGGAGAGAGTTAATAGTGTCAAAGGAACGAACTGACGATCTTGCTAGACAGTTATTACAGAGCCAAGCGGGGCAAACCCCTCTGCCCAATCCAGGGTGGAATTTTACCCCAGTTACTTCAACAAATCCCGTTCAAATCAACCTACCTGGAAATGTGCCACTGGCACCACCTGAACATTTTGCTGGAGACCCTAAAAGATGTGCAGTGTTCATAAATCAATGCCGATTGCACTTTCTCCGCAGGCCCGCGGCCTTCCCGAATGACCAGACCAAGGTAGCATTTGTACTTTCATATTTTAGCGGCAGTGCCGCCGATTGGTCAATTCCACTGGTTACACAAGATGATCCAATCCTTCGGAATTTCCAAGCCTTCCAGATGAGTGTGGAAATACTTTTTGCAAGGCATTCCCAGGGGCAGGCCCTGGACAATGAACTCCTTTCCCTACGACAGGGCAACCAGTATCTCTTAGTCTACATTGCATCCTTCAATAGGTTAGTTGTGGAAACTGGATGGCCCGAGCAGAAAAGAATCCCGCTATTTCACCGAGGTCTACGCGGCAAACTCAAAGACGTCCTGGCCCAGGTCGTAAATCCACCTCAGGACTGTTCGGATTATATTGATTTGGTGGTCCAATTAGATCACAGGCTTCAAAACAGGAAGGCGGATCGATCCAGGTTTGAAACCCGAATCTTCACTAAGACTCAGAGCAACTCCAAAAGTGTTGATGGCACCGAACCTATGCAGATTGGGGTTGTAAAGGGCCCCTTAGCCCAGAAAGAGCGTGACAGAAGAAGGCAAATGCAACTGTGTCTCTATTGTGGGAACTCGGGACATTTCCTTCGAGACTGCCCTGTAAAACCACCTAAGAAGACTGTAGGAGCTTCCGAAAAGAATTCCGAAAAGTCTGAGCCGGGAAACGACCTTGCCCGACAAGCGTAGAGGTCCGCTTGCCGAGCTTAAAAAACAGTTTTTTGACCTCGCACTTCATTATGCCAATGGTCCTCGTAAATCCGAAGCAGCCTGAAAGATTGCATGCAATTAAGGCATACGTGGACAATGGAGCTATAGGAAATTACGCGGACCGCGAGTTGGCTTCCAGGATGAACCTACCTCTTTGCCCAAAAGCTGTTAAAGATGTCATCACCACTGTGGATGGGACTGAGATCGCCTCCGGGCCGGTAACCCATACCACTACTGAAGTGACATTACTAGGCCAAGACGGGCATCGGGAGGTAATAGTGTTCGACGTGATCAAGGCTCCGCAATTTCAAATAATTCTGGGAATCCCTTGGATGGAAAAACACAATCCTCAGATTGATTGGCGAGCAAAGACGATAACGTTCCCAGAGTGTGCACAAACCTGCTATCTACGATCAGACATTGGCCTAGCGTCAGTAACGGCCGACAGTTTGCAATTACCGCTAGAGTATCAAGAGTTTCAAGATGTTTTCCAAAAGGAACAGGCTAACACCTTACCGCCCCACAAGTCATACGATTGCCAGATAGATCTACTACCAGGTGCAACTCCTCCTTGCAGCATGATCTACGCCCTTACCGAGCCCGAGAACCTTCACCTGCGACAGTACCTGGACCAGTACTTGGCCAATGGTTTTATTCGTCCATCGAAGTCCCCTGCATCCTCGGCTCTGTTCTTCGTGCCAAAAAAAGAAGGTGACCTCAGAACCTGTATAGACTACCGCGCTCTGAATCAGATAACGGTAAAATACAGATACCCTTTACCTCTGATCCCGGAACTCCTTGACCAGGTGAAGGATGCTTGCATATATACAAAACTAGACCTACGGGGGGCTTATCACTTGGTACGGATCAAGGAAGGCGATGAATGGAAGACGGTATTTCGCACTAAATATGGGTTATTTGAGTACCAAGTGATGCCTTTCAGACTATGTAATGCACCGGCCGCCTTCCAATATTTTATGAATGATGTCCTCAGGGAGCTCATTGACGTCTGTGTTGTCGTCTACATAGATGACATTCTTGTTTACTCCTCTTCGGAAGCAGATCACCGAAATCATGTTAGAACAGTACTTGAAAAACTTCGCCAACACAAACTATTTGCCAAACTTGAAAAATGTGTTTTCCATGCCACTGAAGTCGAATTTCTGGGTTTTATCCTGACACCCAAAGGAGTCCACATGGACTCGCGAAAGGTGGACGCTATTCTCAAATGGCCATCACCTACTTCTGTAAAAGGCGTTCAGAGCATTTTAGGCTTTGCCAATTTTTATCGCAGATTCATTCCGGACTTTTCAAGAGTGGTACAACCCATCACGGCTCTCTTAAGAAAGAATAAACGTTTTGAGTGGTCTGAAGAAGCTGAACAAGCCTTCCAAGAGCTAAAAGCCAGGTTTACTTCTGCGCCAATACTGAAGCACCCACGCCCAGATCTTCCTTATATCGTCGAAACCGACGCATCCAGTTTAGCAATGGGAGCGGTCCTCTCACAAAGAGACCCAGAGACTAACCAATTACATCCCGTGGCGTTCTGGTCTCGAAAATTCTTGGTGCCTGAGGTTAACTATGCCATCACAGACAAGGAACTGTTAGCTATTAAATCCGCCTTTAAGGCCTGGCGTCATTATTTCCTTGGGGCCAGACACACCATCACAGTGATCACTGATCATCGGAATTTACAGTATCTGAAAACCGCCAAGGCTCAATCCTCTCGACAGCTCCGCTGTGCCCTGTTCTTTACCGAATTTGACTTTGTGATCACTTACCGCCCCGGCAGCAAAAATGGCAAAGCAGATGCTCTTTCCCGGATTGGAATGAGAGACACCATTGTCAACCCAGAGCCTGTACCAATAATTCCTGAACAAAGGATCTTGGGCCTGATTTCTTCACAATCCATCGAGGCCATTGAGGCAAAAGTTAAACAATTTCTGAACCCAACAGACTTGCAGAACTTGCGACAAAAAGGAATGGATTTCACTTTAAACAATGACTTGCCTTATTTCCGAGGACTATTATTCCTACCACACACCGATTTGCAAAGGCAAGTAATCTCCTGTTATCACGATTCATTGATAGAGGGCCACCCTGGCATTGCCAAAACAGAAGAGAAAGTGAGAAGACAATTCTGGTGGCCTTCGTGGAGAAAAGACATAAAAGAATTCGTGATGTCCTGTGGTGTGTGCGCTCAAAACAAGGGTCAAAAGAAAAGACCGGCTGTCTTCTCCAACCATTAGACATTCCACCGTCTCCCTGGCACACCCTTTCTATGGATTTTATCACAGACTTACCCTCCTGCTCCGGGTACAACACTATTCTCGTTATTGTGGATTTGTTTTCCAAGATGGCCCACTTCATTCCATTAAAAGGCTTACCCTCAGCTTCGGTACTAGCCAGAGAATTCCTTGAAAACATTGTCCGGTTACACGGATTCCCATCGGTACTAATCTCAGATAGAGGAAGCCAGTTTATTTCCCATTTTTGGCATAGTTGCTGTCAATTGGCTCAAATCGATGTAAGACTCTCAACCAGCCATCACCCCCAGACCGATGGTCAAACTGAAAGAACTAACCAGACTCTCAAAAAATATTTACCATGCATGCTACAACAGTCAGAGAGCAACTGGAAGGACATCCTTTGGATAGCTGAGTATGCATACAATAATTCCGTTCACTCTGGAACCGGGCAAAGCCCCTTCTACACTTTGTATGGAATTCATCCTCGAACTTCCAACCTCGATCCACCTCAAGATCTTGGAACACCCGCCGTGGATCAGTTACACACTGCTATTACCAAAGCCTTCAAAGAAGCTGCTGCACATTTACAACAAGCTAAAGAAAGGTACAAGAGAGGAGTAGATCAACACCGAAGCGAGGCCCCTCAATACCAGATTTGGGACCAGGTCTGGTTGTCCACCAAACACTTATCACTCAAAGGACCTCGCACTTTAAATCCCAAATATCTGGGGCCATATCCAGTTACGGCCATAATAAACCCAGTGGCCGTTAAACTAGGATTGCCAGCTCATATGCAAATACATCCTGTTTTTCACGTATCGCTTTTGAAACCCATGCAATCTGGAACCAGACTAACCAAACCTCCAGAACCAATTCAAGTGAATGGAGAACCTGAATTCGAGATTAAAAACATTTTGGACTCTAAGATCATTAGATCAAAGCTGTTCTACCTGATTGACTGGAAGGGTTACGGGCCTCAAGAGAGATCATGGGAACCCTATGACCACGTCCATGCTCCTCGTCTAATCAAGAAATTTCACCAAACCTTTCCGGATAAACCAAAACCCCCGGGGAAGACAATTTTGGGAGGGGCCTTGAGGGGGGGTGCTGTCACGAGCACTACTCCCGAGGAGCCAGGACTGGCCCAGCGCCCCCGGAAGCAGACCCTTCTTCCACATCTCCGGACCCAGCAGACCCCTACAGGGGCCCTTTGGACCGTGTCCTGGCACCTTTGGCGCCAGGCTCATAAAGGACTTCAGTCCCGGCCCCATAGGCGCCGGGCTCATATTGATAAACTGTGTAATAATGCTTGGGTGGACTTACCTGAGGCAGACCATACTGCATACTTACCCAGAACAATCCAGTCTGGCTGAAGTCCCCAGCCATCAGGGCTGGGAGGAACTATTTCCTCTATTCAGGAACTCTTTTCTTACCTGGGTGGGGCCGGTGGAAGAACACACACCTGAAGCACTTCTCTGCTATTTAAACCACGCCCGATGGAATACACGTGCTTCGCGTTATTCTGCATCAGCAGCAGGACGCTCACCGAGTCGGCTCCTGCATCCTGGCTCCTGACACGCCCGCCAGCACCCGGAACACCTGCAAACAGACAAGAAAAGAGAAGGCGAGCATTAGAAATTATACTTACCGGAATCCGGCCTCAGCAATCCTACCTCCGACGATCCTGCAAAGGAAAGGTACAAGATTAGCAGCGCTCTCAAACGCTCACAGCCGCGCCGCCTTGCCTTACCCATCCGTGGCCTCGCCGAACTCCACCGCGGCCACGACGCCGGCAGCATCTTGGCACCTGAAAGACAGAAAAAGACAGTCATTAGAGGTGCCCGCTATAAAGCGGCCACATTTCTTCCACTTACTTACGTGCTTCATCACGCGCGACAGCGGCTGTGTCGCCGGCAGCATCTCAGCATCTGTAAGCAGAAAAAGACAATCATTAGAAGTAAGCAGTCGCTTTTCTTTCACTTACCTTCCTCCACCGCGGCCACGACGCCAGCTACATCCCAGCACCTGCATAAGAGGAATACATGGTGAGCACTAACTAAGCACGGAGAACAAATACTCACCAAGAGACTTACCTGCTTTAGGTTTCTGGGCCCGGCTCCTGTGGAGAAAAGACACTCATACTTACGACTACCGCAGGAGAGACGAAAGGACATAGTGTCCGCAACTATTTCCCATCCAGTGACGTAACTGGATCCTACGCACCCCTGCACCTGAAGCAGGATGGAGAGCTCATCTTTACAATACCTAAGGTGAGAGCTCGCAGAAACCAAGTTGGGGGTCAAGAAGAGTGAGAAACGGGAGATTGGTGGGAACACATATCCACCCCAGCTGGTAATCAATCCCTTTTCTTCCACCTGCAGAAAACTTACTCTACAAGCCAGGCAATCCAAATTCGGAGGCCCCGTCCAGAGCATCTTCCGGGCCCTGCGCCTCACGATAGAAGAAACGGTAGCAGTCCAGTTCGGGTCAGCGTCTCTGTGGGAATCAGGTGAGCGTTACAGCCGGGCCCTCTTTTCCAGGTCTTCCTGCTTGTATTACAGGATGTCGTACCTCTCCTGCAATAGTCTGATTGAGTGTTGGACCTCAGTTAGAGCGGAGGCATGATCTTGGATATGGTCCTCAACAATTCCCACTCTTTGTTCAACCTCCGAGACTTTTTTATCCGTACTTTCCAGCTTAGTAGTAAGTTCCACCATACAAGAGCGGAATTCTGATTTGATATCCGCCATGAATTCACGTATATCTTCTTTGGTCGCCAAGGGTCCCTTGTTGTCTAGGGATTCCCGTGAAATAGAGGGGCAGGAGTCCTGTTTCTTAGCTTTGTCGGATGCGATCAGCAGAGTTGCTATGTCCAAAGACTTGGTGGTCTTTTGTTGCTTAGTCATCACGCTGGTTGTCAGCGGCGGGACAATGGCCGCCGGGAGCACTGTAGCGGTGAAGGAGAGATGCTACGGGAGCTGCTCAGGGGCCCCCAGAGGCTAGGAAGCGCTACCCATGCGGGTCATAGGCCTTATCCGCAGGCAGCAGGGCCGTGGGCCGGGGCTCCCCAGGAAGGGCTCAGGGAGAAGAGCATGCGGGCTAAGCCTACCTTAAATCTCTCAAGGGGCTCCTGCTGAGGGCTCCCACTGCCAACCGTTGGGGGGAGGGTCTCCCATCCCCACTCCAGGAAATCGAGTCTCTTCAAGGACCGTTGCATATGTCTATAGGCCGGAAGGTAGGCCCCACTGGGCACCCAGAGGAGCCACCAGTGCAGCCCGTGTAGGTCTCCGTCCGCCGGGCGTGTAGCTGTAAAGCGGGGTGGGCCGGGGCGCCCCAGGAGGAAGAGGGAGAGGGAGCACAAAATGGGGCCAGGGAAGTGGATCACTCCGCAGGGAAAACTCCCGCCAGTCCTCGGTGCATGGGGTGCGCCCTGCCGGTTCTAGGGGGGGCCCCGGCCGCCCTCTACAGGCCGATGGAAACAGTCCCTGCTTCTTGTCTGGATGTCCAGATGCTCGTCCGTCCCCTCTGGCTTGTGTGTTACAGGGAGGCTTGCCTCCAACTCCCGAATTCGCATGCCATCATAGGTGCGCCCGCCATCTTGGATTCCCCGAACGGCAGAGGGGGGGACTGGGATTCAAGCGGCGAGTACGGACATAGTGCTCCTTCTCCCGGCTTTCATCTTTGAGCTGCTAGTGCCCCATCGGTTCCGATCCACATAGCTGGCGTCGGTGGATCGTGTAGGCCACAGGAACCGCACAATTTTAGCTATAGCAGCGGGCAGTCCACGGGCGGCTTTAGAGGAGTGACTGCATCGCGTCGGCTCCAAGCCACGCCCCCAGAAAGGACATTCTTAAATGGTATACACTTACAAACAGAGAAGAGGAAGAAGCTATACAAAAGAATATTGGTAATCTCTACAGGAGTAGGATAGTTGGCATCAATACAACAGAAAGTAGGAAAAGGTCCCCGTCAGATGAAGGTAGGGACGTATTGGAAGAGGTAATGGATGAGACATAAAAGAGGCTGCCCCTTAAAAGGTTAGGATTTGAGAATGAAGAGGAGGATGAAATGTTAGATAGAGATGAAAGTGATGAGAGTGAGGAGGAGGCAGAGCAAGCCCCATCTACGTACACTCAGAGATAGCATGGATGGACGTATGGATGGACGTAGAGGAACCGGTAAAGAGTACAGAGCCTATGGAATATCCAAAAAGCTCAAAGGTGCGCTCAAACAGTTTTGAAGGTAGGACGTCATATGTGAGTAGACTGAGATGTTTACGAGGGCAGAAGAAAGGTAGCATGACCTACGGGGTGACAAAGATAAGGGGTGCAGTCGCGGTTGGGTGGGACACATGGCTAGCACAATCTCCCTTGTTAGAGAAAGGGGGAGGACTGACACAATGAATACCATGGCCAAAGACAGATAAAAATAACGTTATTTATTTATTTATTGGACATTTATAAGGCGCTTATACAACAAGACAGTGTTTAAAAGCACCACAAGGCACAAGGGAAAAGAACAAGAGAGTAAAATAGACATTGGAAATAAATATGATTAAATAGAAAGAAACAGCAGGGGTGTTGGAGGCAATTGGCCTGAAGGCCATGACCCTATTGGACTCTTGAGGGACCAGGCCGCCAAGCTCAGTGACAGAGGGGATGGTTAGCATGGGAAGGGGAGAGGGAAGGAGGAGGAGAAGAGAAAGGTCTTGAGTTGTTCGCGGAACTTGAGTTGGTCCAGTTCAAGATGAAGAGAAAGAGGGAGACTGCTCCATAGGAGAGAGCCAGCTGAGGAAAGAGATCTGCCCGCAGCTCTCTGCTTGGAGAAGGGTTTGATCAGCAGAGAGTTGGAGCCAGAAAATCGAAGGGATCTGAAGGAGAGTATTTAGTAAGAGAGAATTGCAGGTAGTGTGGTCCCAGTCCCCAGACAGCCTTATGGATGATGCAGAGGGTTTTGAATTTGATCCTTGCAGCAACCGGGAGCCAGTGGAGAGATTTTAGGGCTGTACAGATATGGTCCCAGGGCTTGAGGATAAGCCTTGCAACTTGATTAACAAATTACCATCGCTAACAACAGGAGCAGGTAATGGATTTAAGAGTTGGAGAGAATGACAGCGGGAGGGACGTTGGTTTTAGAGGACATAAAAAGCCTGTTTGCTGCTATATTGAGTGAACAGGCATAGGACATTTGGAAGTTGGCAAGATATTCTGGGGTGACATCCCACAACACAAAACATGACGGGCACCTTTTGATAATTGTAGGTCAGACGTTTGGAGGGCCTTTAGAATACAATATCCTGACACATTCGATATTGGTGCAATAATGACACAGTAATTGGGTCTGGACGACGATCCCGCTGCATAGATACCGGACATTCAAGAGAAATGGAGACTAGAGGCTAGGGAATCATGGGAAAAAACATCACCATGTTTCATCACATTTTGAATCAGGGACTGTAAAGACTGGAGTGGGTATCTGTACTTCTGCCCTCTTCTGGTTGGGACAGAGGCACAGAGCACCCCCACCGAGGTTCTCTATATGGTAGCTTGGACAAGCAACCAAGGTTTAGACTCTCAGGAGGTGATGCAGACTGGTTCTTAAGTACAGTGAGCCCCCAAACCATTTGACAAAGGAATGTCCACAAACTATGTTATGTGATAGCACAGTTTTTTACTTTCATGAAGCTTTCAATAAATAATTTCAAGCAAATATACACATCAATACTTAACACACATTGTACTCTGGTAATACTATCTTAATAATGGGAACAATATACATTTTCTATGTGGTACCCCACAATACTTAGATTCATTAAGAATGCACCAACTGCTGACAGTGTTTAAAAAGCATGAAAATTGCTAAGCAAGGTGTAACTTCATAGATCAGTGTACGAAGGCAGGTTAGTTAAGAACATTGGCAGTATACCTTTTTTCAAATTAAATTGAGGATCCCCCACCTGGTCAACACGTAAAGGAAAAGTAAAGGTGCACTTTATCTTGTCTATTACACCCCAGACCAAATAAGTTCAATAATGTTCTTCTTTCTTCTACAGGTTTCCTCACCCGAAAGTACCTGAGGTGCCGCAGGAGAACAGGATCCACGACGAATGTGGGACGTCTGAATGACTCCTGAGGCTGGACGATGCTCTTCCTCGTCACAGTACTTTTGGTGCCTTGATAGGCAATACAGTGGAGACTCTTGACTTTACTCGACGGGACCACTTGAGGATGGCCCTCCCTTTGGAAGAAGGAGTCGCTGGGATGTTGGGTTGGAAGAAAAGAAAGAACAGTGTAGTGTCGGAAAGGCAGCAGTTGCGGTCTTAGCAGTGGTCTCCGTTGGCGGGTTGTTACTCTGGTAGTGGGTGTCCCACAAATGTAAAACTTATTGTGGACCCCACCAAGTCCTGGCTGAAGAAGATAAGACCCTTGGCAACCCTAAATTACCTTCAGCGGCAATGGGTACAGTGGCAGAAATAGGTGTTGGGTTTCAGGATTTTGAAGTTTACCGACTTTTGGTTCTTCGGTGCTGCAGCCACAGCGCAGATGTCTGGATGGCTTCTGGTCACCTGGACTCGACCACTGGACTGACTGAGGACCCTCACCAAGTCTGGACCCTCAGGATGTCTTCTTTGGATTCTGGTGGTTGGAAACCCACCGGCAGACTGTCCTCTGCACACAGCAACATTGGATCTTCTTCAGTGGGAAGAAGTAGTCAGATGTGATGTCAAGGATGTCCCTTGAAATACTTTTTTGCTCAGATGGAACTTTCGCGTCCGGGTGTCAAGCAGCACTATGCCAGGATACACCCTACGTAGCCTGCAGCCCAACCTTCCAAAGGGTCACAAAAACTCCTCCAGACCCTGGGTGACACGACTGGACTTCTCTGGATCAAGATGTCCAAGCACTCCTCTTCTAAACTCAAGAAGACCCCATCTCAGGATGGCAGGAACACAGGACTGGCTTCCAGAGCACTTCGAAAGAAGAGCAGCAGGTGCACGATGTACCCTCATAACTCAGGAAGAGATCGCCTGTACAGGTCCTCCCTGGTTCAGTCCTTGAGTCAGCTCAGCAGTTGCCGGATTCGGTGAAGATATGCAACAGCAGACTTCTTCCTCTAAGTGGACTCCAGGATGCAAGCTTCAAGGTGACTTCAGCTTCAGGTTTCTTGTCACAGCTTCTGACAAGGAGGTGAGTGTGAGGTCCTGTGTTATACAAAACACTCCCCATTCACTCTGGCTCAGCCAGCCAATCACACACAAGTGCATTCATACAGGCAGCATCCAATCAGGCTCACTGGCATTCAGGCTATTCACCAGTAAACAGACACCCACAACACAGAATGTGGATTTGGGGCTACTCCCCAGCCTTTCAGTACACTACACTGCATTAATTCCAGTTTCAGTCAGGGCTGACCCAGGCATTGTGTCATACACCCAAAACCAGACACTCACAACTCGGAATGCATACTGACTACTCACTCCATTCAGTAGGCTCCACCCCAACGGTGTACCCACCACAAGTAGCCCCTGGGAAGGCTGCAGCCAGTCTGGCAGGAGACAGCTCCAGAGCCATATGTGGTCTTTCCACCCAACAACCATCAGTGACATAGACCAACGTTGAAAATGTACACTGGCAAAAGCTGCAATACTTTTTTCAAAGAATGTCATGTTTGCTGAGCACAGCATTTTCTGACGGCTCCACTCCACTATGGACAGAGACTAAGTGGCTTTGAAACCCCAATTGTCTGTCTTGCATCCATGCATGGATTTGCGCTTCACTGAACAGTGATCAAGCAAAACAGTTTTTGTTGGATCTCTGTTCTAAAGAGTTTTCTATTCCTTCACTGACACTAACCAATCAGGAGTATTATATTCACAGTAGCACATACATATTTCGAGCCCTGTGCAAGACAAAGGGGGTCATTCCGAGATTTGGGGTAGCCATGGCGCTATTTGCGCCATGGCTGCCTCCAATACCGAATCCGCCACCGGTCTGGTTGAATGGGGACTTACCGGGTCAGTCCGACCCTGGAGGACCCGGTAAGTCCCCATTCACCAAACCATTCCCCATTCCCATTGAGCCCCGATAGAGCTCAATGGGAATGGGGAAGGCGGCAATAACGGGCCCGCGAATAGCAGGCCCGTAATTAGCGCCCTAGTCCTTTACGGGTCCTGCTAAGGGACCTCGGAATTGGGCGGTAAGGGATTACTGGCACCGGTCTCCTTAACGGTGCACGGTATCCCTTACTGTCCACCTTGGAATGAGGCCCAATGTCATTTGCCACATATAAAACAAATAGCCTACTGCCTCTTTACCTCCAACCCTGCACTGCCCGACATGACACACCAGAGCCCAAGAGTATGCTTTTTCCATTGTGATGCTACCACAGAATAGGTATGCCTCAATCTGTGTATCCCCGGACGAATTATCGCTCCGTTCCACATAAAAACACACTAGTGATTGGTCCTCTCTCGGGCTACAAATTTAATATAAAGTCCCTCGCTGTCTGCCAATAGTAGAGCGTTTTTCCCTGCTTGGAATTGCTGTGGTCTCTGAGATGTGTCTCTTCGGAGGCATATGACCGCACACTCTGCATGACTTTTCTTCGCCAGCTTTCATAAAATGGGGTTTTAGTGCTCCTGTTGCTAAGGAAGAGAACTCTCGGGGGAACCCTGGGGGGTTTATACACAGCTAAGGAAATAGCCAACATCAATCTTGGGCCTGAAAGTACAGGGGATCTCGTGTACTGTATACAGAAAGCGTGGAACTGTTCCAGCAAGCAAATATGGGCTAGAAATATTCCACATATGTACACAGTGGCCTCTGGGCGCAAGAGGCGCCAGCATAGCACTGACAGCTTGAGGAAGCAACAAGAAAAACATGATTACTTACTGCAGCAGAGGAAGCAAAGGAAAAGGAAAATTAAAGTAGCACCCCTCCTCGATCCTTTCCTTGACAGGTTTCTCAGTGAATAGAACCTCTTTGGCTCGGGTAAGTATGAGGTTTGTCCTCTGAGATGTAAACTCTATCATATTTTTCATTATTCACATTGACACACACATGCCCACACCCCAAAGGGACAGATGCAAACCCGCCCTCCTTCACACCACCACACAAATGCCCAGGTTTAGAGTCACACTCACTTACCCGGGCACCACACAGGAAAATCAGCGGAGGACCAGCCGCTGCACCCAGGTACAGACAGAAAGGTGGCAGGTAGAATTTGCGGGTTCTATGAAAGGCAGGGCGCATCAGACTGATGTGAGAAATATTACATATAAGACAAGAAATTGCTATGGACATTAATTGAATGAAGATAGACTCTACAACAACGTTTCAGAAAAGACCTGACCAAAAGGGTGAGGCCTCCTCAGTACATTCTAAGATTTACAGTCAAGCTAGATCATTGAGAGTTCTCAGCTCTCCCATGTAGCTTCAATGCAGCTCTATGCATGTTCTTTAGGGTGTTGGCTCCATTGGTTCCACACAATGGCATGAACGGGCGTGCATGGTATGAGCTGCAAGGCACGCACTTATCTCTCCAGGGCCCATTCTGTCATTCTGGACACAGCTAATTTGTTCACACCTGTTCCTAATAGCTGACAAGGCTGCATATTTGCTTGTTTGAGGACAGAAAAAGTGCTATTAGTTTTGTGGAACTTCAAATTGTATTCGCTTATGTATAACAACAAACTATAACAACAAGCTGCATGATTGTGCTAACGATGGCTACCAGCATGTGACTTTGCCACACAGGCACTTCTGGAGTACACAACATTGTGTGAGTTTCAAGTCTCATTCCAGGTATGAAATAATTAAGTAATTTTGACTTTAGGCTCACATTTTTATAGTCCCTTATTTAAAAATTACACATTCATGAAAAATGATATGTGTTAACAACGCTGCTACTCACAGAACATGATTTGAGAGCTCCGTATCAGCACATCGTCATGGATGAAGTCATTGTGTGAGCAAAGGGGACGGGGTTGCATATTTGCTTGTTTGAGTACACAAAAGTGCAATTAGACTGGATTTATATACTCTGGCCTGGTGAACAGATTTATAGGAGGCCAACCTTGTTAGTGAACACGGACAACTCTGGGAGCTGTAGCCAAACCAATCAAGGTAGAATGGAGAGGGGTCAAGGCTAAGTCTCGGGAAGGGGTGAGCCTGGTAAAGGGTCCACAATGAGTCCACAAGGTAAGTAATACAAGAGTACACCTATATGGCCATGCAAACACTGTACAAATGGCCATAAGCAAGAAATACTATCACACACCACTCATAATAAAATACATATATACTGCCTCTGTAGCCGGTGCAAATAAACCACAATACCCGCACCCCGCAATACTGAAAGGAAGGGTAATGGTTAGATTTGCAATGGCAGTCGACAAGAATACAACCCTGACTTTAGTCCAACCTAAAGTTGACTGGGACCTTGTGCTTAAACGTTCACAAAGTTCCAAGAAGATTTGGGTGCTGGGAAAAATTTAGGAGTGACTTGAGGATGGGAAAACAGTTCCAAATGTCAGGTAAGGGTGCATTTCAATAAATAAAACTGTGCCCAGATTTCGGGGAGGCGCGGGTGGGGGGGCTTTCAGCAACATGTTTTGCCAGGGCCAAACAAATGTAGTACTTAAAAGTTACACCTCTTTTACAGGTGGAAGTGGGGGGGGGGGCAGGTAAGTATTGCTATATCTCACCCTCCCAGCCCCCTACTCTGAATTTTCTTAAGACTTGGCAGGTCTTCTGCTAGTCATCAGAGGTTGATTTTCCCATTGTCGGTTCCGGGCGCCCTTGCCCAGGAAATGCGGATGCAAGAGATGTCCCAGTTGGATCCAAATGCTGATGCAACCTGTTCTGGCTGATAAAATGCATGGGGACCATAGTTTTAATGCATGGGGGGCCAAGGTTTGGAAAGACCTTACAAGTACCTTCAGGCAATTGCCTTCATATGTTCAATTTAGAAAAGCCCTGAAAACCAGTCTATTTGATGGCGGAGGAGTTAGATTGTACTGCTCCAACCATCTTACTGGAACTACTGATCCATTGGCATTTTGATGTATCTGTAATTTCATGATTGTTGTCCTATCTGTTCTATGTTTTCTGTCAGCGCTCTGAGGCCTGTGAGCATTCTAGCGCTTTATAAGAGTTAAATAGAATATGATAGAATATAAATGCAACTCACACTGATGCAGCACTCCTCTAGGCACTAGACCAGTCACAAGAACAACTGCTTCGATGAGAGTTACCAATGCACTCCGTCACAAAGGGACACATCTGTCACGGTCAGTCAGCCTCCTCGACTTGGGTCCTGTTGAAGCTTCATTGCCACCATTTTGCATGTGGGACTCTTTATAGCATGCTTCCAGGATCGTTTCTGAAGGCTCCAGAAGGCTGAGCACTGAGCATACATCAGGGGTGGGTGGTCCCACCATTCCAAGGGAAAAAGAACTACTGAAAGCCTTCTAAAGATCACCAGCCAGAAAGGGCTCCACTGGGACTGCAGCAAGAGTTGGTCGCCAGGCCTTCATAGGACGGGTCCATGGGTCTTCTGACTTCTTCACAGCTGGGCAGGATACTTGGCGCCTTGCAGGATTTATCCAGGATCTCTGAGACATGGCTGCAGGACCCCTTTTGTTATCTAGAAACTCAGGTGAGATATATATTCAGCTCACCCAATAGAAGATCTGACCCACACACACACCAGCAGTGGTCCAAGCAGGACCACTGATTGTGGAACTCGTGCATACACTCTAGACATACAGAATCCAGTTTGTGGATTGGGACCAGGCACTCTCAGCGCCCCACATCCTGGGAACACACACACACATGACCCTACACTAGCCTGCAAAAACAAAGGCTTTCCTGGGCAATGCATGACCATATAAGGATTTTCCTGACCTGGCAGGGAAGGAAGAAGGTCACAGGACGAAATGGCCAAAATAACAAGCAAAAATCTTGTGGCACGCCCGTGGAGGGGGAAACACGGCAAACACTGTAAGGCTAAAAAAAAGTATTGCACAAATAGTAAAAATGCAACTGCTGCCACCAGCTTGTCTTTAGGCACATCTAAAGTAACCAAATAAATCCCTTTTATTCTAGTTTAGGGTCATACAAAAGAACCCCCATTACACTGCAGTGTAAGATGCATTGTGCAATGATAAAATGTTTCCCAAAAATAGAAAAATAGATAACATGTAAAAAGAAAAGGGAAACATAGTTTCCCAGTACTGACAGCCTTAAAGACTGGTCAGTTTCCCCATAACAATGAGCATAAGTGCAGTGGGGTGAAGCTGAAGGCTTCACTTCACTGGAAAATGTTCAAAAACAAAAGCAAAATATTTGGGGGTCCATAGAAATGGAGGGAAAGTTGCTAAAAAGATAAATCCTTCCTAACACTCGCCCCCTCAGACGAGGGAGAGGGGGAACTAATACACCCCTGAATGGGTCTCCTGTTCCAGTCGGTTACCCAGTTGGACAGGCGATAAGCATTGCAATGTTTGGGACCGGTCCTAGGCTCAATGGTGAAGTCAAAATCCTGAAACCTCACGGACCACCTGAGCACCTTTGGATTTTCTCCCATAATGTCCATCAATCACTTTAAAGGCCTTCCCATACTCCATAGACCATGAAACTAGTTCAGGCCTTCTGGAAGAAATGAGGGCAGTCAGAGGATCATCTATATGGCAATAGTCTGATACACAGTTCCTGTATTTCCCACAGAGGCCCATGAAAGTCTTCACTTTGGTTTGAGTAGTGGGGGTAACCGAGTTCTGTACCAACTTCATGCTCAAGGTCAGCCATTGAGTCCAATCCAATCTGGCACTTGGTTGCCTTCATAGAAAGGTAGGCCTGATGAAGGCCCTGCAACACAATCTGCAGATGTCATATTTGTTCCTCCCAGGTGGGGCTGAAGACTGCTTTCTCATCGAGAGATATGCTGCAGACATCATGTGTCTCATTCAGAACATATTTGATCATCATGTGGAAAGTGGCAGGTGCAGTCTCCAACTCAGAAAGCATTACCTTCTGGTAAAGTTCTGTAGTTGTCGAACCTGCAGTCTCTTCGTTGGCATTTGCTGACAGGGATACCTTGCCTTGCCATGCAGTGAGATCAAAAAGGCAAAAGTACTTGGAAGTACTTAGCTAGTCTGCCAATTGGGTTATATTTGGCAGATGGTGAACATCTGTCATGGTGACAGCATCCAGAGCTGTCAGCGCCCCCCTGGCTCTCCCATGAGGCTGCAGGAGCAGCGCTCACATCCTGCACTGAAGGCAAAGCCAGATGGGCTCTGTGATGAGAAAGCCACGTTTTTTGTGTATTTTGAGAGGCCAGCATTTTCTAGGCTAGCACCCGCCTTGGTATTTCCACTCTTCCTGGCAACATTGCCTTCCACCAGCTCTATTCTTTATTTTGCACTTCTACTTCACATGTGCCAGTCGGGATGCACTGATTGCAGTCCTTTGTGTGCTTTTCCATGATGGACGACTTCTGCAAACACCTTGGAGTGCATGATATGATATGATATGATATGGCATTTGTAACGCGCCTATACACAAGTCCTTCCCTTCACTGTTTTTCATTAATGGTAGCAGGTGCCCCTCTCCAGAAAGAACATGGCATGATAACCTCTTCAGTGGTTTTTTTCCCACTATGAGAGTTCACAGCCATCTGCTTTTTGCTCACTGTACCTTTCACAGATGGTAAATATCCATTTGCATATCAGTCTTTGTCCCACCCACAGGGGCAGTCCAGCATGGAAATGATATGGCAATTCCTTTCTGACCAAGAGTACCAACAACAACCCCATACACGTTTTTCAGTCTTGTTGGGCCTCATCAGTGAGGTGGAGCTGTGCCTCTCTGAGCACAGTGAGCAGGGAGTCCACGTCTGGGTTCCCCCAGGTAACTCAGGATGACCAGCCCCAAGTTCCTTGCAAAAAATGTTCATAAATGATAGCAGGTGCCCCTCTCCAGAAAGAACATGGCATGATAACCTGTTCAGTGGTTTTCTACACTGCCACAGTACCCATCGGCCAGTCTCCCCCTCTTTGGCCAATCATGGGAGCCGGAAGGTGACTGGAGAGGGTCCCCTGCAAAGGCCCACAACCAGGCCCCGATCCCAGCAACTACTCCTTTATTTCTTCTTCGGCAGCATTGGGACCTTCACCTGCACCCCCTGGCTCTCCCATGAGGCTACAGGAGCAGCACTCACACCCTCCACTGAAGGTAAGCCCAGATGGGTTCTCTGATGAGAAATCTATGTTTTCTGTGTATTAAGTGAGGCTAGCGTTTTCTAGGCTAGCACCGGACTGGGTTTTCCACTCTTCTTGGCATCTTTGCTTTCCACCAGTTCTATACTTTATTTTTCACTTTTAACTCACATGGCCAGTCCGGCTACACGGATTGCAGTCCTTTGTGTGATTTTCCATGATGGCTGCCTTCTGCAGACACCTCAGAGTGCCTGCCCTTCCCTACACTGCCACTGCATCCATTGGCCAGTCTTCACCTCTTTGGAACAATCATGGGAGCCGGAAGGCGACTGGAGACGGCCCCCTGCAAAGGCTCACAACCAATGCCCCTGTCTGAGCCTGTCGGGGTGTGAAGGAGCACCTCTCCTTATAAACCTTTTCCGAACTTTCAAAACCTTTGGTTTCATAAGAACTCCCACTCATCTTGGTAAGCTGCCATGAGGCACAATGTTCCATCCTTCTTGCCTGGACCCAAACCCTGCTTCTTTTACTGATGCATGCCTTTTCCCCTCTGCCCATCAATACCTTCCTATCAACCATCCTGTTTATTACAGAATCCTGGTGCAATGAAGTTGCTGCCGCACACTTTCACAATTTAGTCCTTGCAACTTCCTAATCAAGTGTGCAAATACAGGGCCATCTTAAGCACTTTTGGGGCCCTGGGCATGGACAATTTTGGCCCCCCCCTCCACCAAACCAAACGAATGAAGGGATCAAGAATAATGGTTGCACCCCCAACCCCCACCCGTTGCGCTCACAACCTATAGGTTGTTATGCTGTCTCGCAGCATAATAAGCACGTTTACTCCAATTAAGCCCCCTTACCTTCTTCATTCTTGCTCTAACCAGAATGAAAATCAAGTAGCATTTGAAGACCAACATTAGCAGTCTACAAATAGGTTACTGCTCTAGTACATACAGGATAATTGTTATCAATAACATCCAGGAAGGTGTGCAGCCTGTAGTATTAATGCAGGACCATATGTAAAAGGTACATGTCACCCATAATAGACAGAGAACTCACATTAGCTACCCCACAGAATGCAAAAGTGCTCATGCATGGACAGAGGAGACCAATTGGAAGAAAGAAGAATGCGAAACATACTGTAGCATGGATAGTGGATGCAAAATAGAAGCTACCAGAAAGGTGTCTTTATCCAGACAGATTGACATTAGAAGTGGGATATGGTTTTCAAATAGTGTTGCCATTAGATATCAAAGGAAAAAATGCCTGTGGTGTGCGACATAAATATGCTCACTATTAAAGTGGAAGCAACCCTATAGCCAGTGAAACCATGAATAAGTCTTTTATGAAGATCATACCATGAGAAGAAAATCACTCTGAAGGGCTGACAATTTTGAAAGGTTTAGGGACTGGCAATATAAAACTAAATGAGATGCCCAGGATCACACATTGGTTAAGGGCTGAAGGGGTGAAGCTGGGGTTTGTGCCAACACTGCAATTTCTGCATTCGAACACTTTCTTTTCCAGTTCTTACCATTAACTAAAACAATCTCATTTTATAAAAATGGACTTGGAATGCACACAAATCACATTACCAAACATGACCATTTTTAACAAAATATTATAGAAGGGTTTGATGCAAAATGGGAATGCTTCTAGCTTCATTCTCTCCATCATCAAGGGAAGTATAAAAGTACCAGCATACCAATCGATGTGAT
Source organism: Ambystoma mexicanum (assembly GCF_040938575.1). Classification (NCBI taxonomy): domain Eukaryota; kingdom Metazoa; phylum Chordata; class Amphibia; order Caudata; family Ambystomatidae; genus Ambystoma; species Ambystoma mexicanum. The sequence goes on from NC_090929.1 coordinate 835,429,911, forward strand.
TTAACAAATGTAATCTGGGTTTGTCTTTTGTATGTTAAAGCTTTAAATACTTCCAAAACAATGGCTTGTGACATTTTCATTTATAAACGTGCATACAAACCTTTGACTTTTACCAAAAAGTTAACCGTTTTTTGTGTCAAAAAAGCAGACCTTGAAATATGCTTGCCTAAGGTCTGCAACATCTGGTCCGCTCTCTTCTGTCTACCACCCCTTCCACTCAAATGGTCTACATAAGAAGAAAGATCAAGTAATGGGCTAAACGATGCCAGAAGCATGTAAGAAGGCAAACCTCACAGAAGACAGCAAAGAAATGTAAGATATATGAGATGATTTGACCAGGATCCCTGTATCATCTGCTAACAAAGCCAGGATACAAGCATGAATGCTTTTGTTCCATAGTCTTGAATTTGGATACTTATTCACCTCTTGGACTAACAGTTGATGCCATTGTTGGAGGCGATTGCCTAGGTTTTACAACACCTCATCTGAACAAACTAATTTCTAGACCTTCACCATACGGATGACATATTAGTTTTTATAGCATTCCCTAACTGGTACAGGTACATTGCTGATACCAGCAGATTTTGTTCTGCAAAACCAAGTACATATGCATCCAGTTTTATACACTTCAGACATAGGAAAGGCTCCGCCAGCCTTGCTGGAATATGATATTCTAATTTTGCATATGAACACATAACTCTGCAATGGGTGCTTCACACATTGAGCTAACTTCTGAACCATTGTCGCACTCAATTTATCAATATGCATTTCACTGTTGCCTATTGCACATGATCAACATAATTCCCACAGGAAGGAAAGAATGCTATAGAGTTGTGCCGTAAGGAACACACAAACTATGTATACCATAGTTAACACAGAAAGCAATACATGATGAATTGATAAAGGCAGAATGTACTTGTCAAAACAGAAAGGCAATGGGTTTAAGGACTCAGCAGCACCCCATAAAATATCCTGATGTGTGCTATTTAAGATAAGACTGGTTAACAATGTAATCTTACTTCTTCAGAGCAGGCAGCCCTTTTGGGGCCCCCCTCCAAGGTGGAGGCCCTGGGCAAGTGCCCCTTTTGCCCTCCCATAAAGACGTCTCTGGGCAAATAGAAAGGGGGCAAGAGGAGGAGGGGTGGCCGTCATTGCCCAAACGTCATTAGAAATATCACATTTCCAAATGCCAAACTGGTATACACAGTCTCAGCTCTTAGGTTTCATGTTACATACATCCCAAAACTTTTATTTTCACCTGGTGCTGTGTTATAGACCCCCAGGCCACATGGGCTGTTTCTTACAAGGGCTGGATAGCTATTTGGGAGTGGAAGCTTTGCACTATCAAAATGTAATCAATTTGGGTGATTTTGATATATCGTGTAATGTTTCGGACAATCTCGAATACCTGCAACTCAAAGATATCTTGCTCTCCCACGGCCTCTCCTTACTGACTAAAGTCATATCTCATGTAGGAGGGTATTGTTTGGACGTAATTTTGTCCAGAGGTAAGACAATACATCATCAGGAAAACTTACCAGTATCATGGTCAGACCACATTTTGGTCAAATTTGCCATACCAAAAGAATGAATACAAAGTGGAAAAAAATATCACTAATTATAGTATCCAACTTACTCGCTAAAATAAGAAAATGGACACTATCAGCAGTTTAAATTTAATGCAAGGCTTCTTGGTTGGCTCGGCCAACCTAAGGTGTGAAGAACTTTACACTAGCTTTTCTACCTGCTTACAGTCAAATTGTGACAAACTAGCCCCTATTAGCTGCACACAAAAATCCAATTGCAGGAATAATCAAAGGTTCGATGAATCATTGAGGATGATGAAAAATGATTATCGTCGCAGGGAGAAATTATGGCTAAATTCTAGATCCTCGGTTGACTTATCGGAGGTAAAAGTAGGGCCAAAGCAGGCTGTTTGCAAAAACTTTAAATAGACCAAAGGCTCTATTTGAAATGGTCAAAAGCTAGCTATCCGCCTTATACCACTCTACGCCTCAATACTTCCTTATCTTTGGTCAATGATTTCAATATTTTCTTTACAGAAAAGATTGACCAGATTCAAGCCAATATAGAATTGGAAACATTATCTGAATCCAATGACTATCTGAATCCTAACCAGAGGGCTGGGTCAGATTCGACTTGCCTAAAGTTTGAATTCAAACCTGTGGAATTGGACCTGATTAGTAACCTCATGTCCAAATTAAAACCTACTGATCACAACTATGATTTAATTCCTGCTTTTTTTTAGCCAGGAGACATGTGGACATTTTAAGTGCACCTGTGCTGGCCATTGTAAAAGCCTCTTTAACACAGGGCTTTATTCCAAGGGAACCAAATAAGTCATTTATAACACCCCTATTAAAGAAAAATACATTAGACCCCAAGGTGCACTCAAACTATCATCCAATTGCAGGCTTACCATGGTTGGCTAACATTTTGGAAAAGATTGTTACAATTCAACTGCAGGATTTTTTGGAGGACAAGGGCATCCTGGACCAGTACCAATCTGGCTTTAGGCCAGGTCATGGGACCGAGATGGCACTATTAATAGTCTGGGATGACATTCTAAAGGTAGCCGATGAGGGTGACATTAGTATGTTGGTCATGCTAGACCTCTCGGCTGCCTTTGATGATTTTGATGATTTTGAATTACTCATCTCAAGACTTTCTGCCACGGCCCAAGCCTCCGAAGCTGCATTGAAATGGTTCACTCTTTTTTATACGATCGATTCCAACAGATTAATCTCTGATTTTTGAAAGTCAAATATGGAGTCCTTCAAGGCTCTTCATTATCACCACTGCTTTTTAATATCTACATTCGCCCTCTGTTGGAAATCTTCACCTAATTTGGTCTCTTCTATTCTTCATATGATGACGATATGCAGATTTATGTGCAGCTAAATGAACCCTTGGCAGCCATGCAGAAAGTACTTGCATGTGCTTGCAAAATCAAGAGCTCAATGGCTGCCAACAAGCTCCAGTTAAATCCAAAGAAAACTGAGATTAGCCTGTTTGGCCCTAAGAAGAAATTGGCTACAACCTTACCACTTGTGCCTTGCCCTGAACTCTTTGAGGCCTCTATATCTTTTGCCTCAAAAGTTAAAAATGTAGCTTGTACTTGGCAGGGAAATCTAAGTTGAAATCTGCAGGTTAACGAAACAGTGAAATCAGTATATTACCAACTTAGACTTTTAAAGCCTCTACTACCACCGATTCTACCCAAAGATCACCTATTGGTGTCTGGGGCCTTGGTTAATTCAAGGCTCGAATACTGTAATGAATTGCTTATGGGGGTCCCAAAAAAGCAGTTTCAGTGCTTACAGGTTGCACAGAACTCAGCTATTAGGCTGATTTTTTCTCTGTCATGCCGTTCACATATCACGCAACCTGGGAGAGACCTCCACTGGCTCCCTGTGCAACACAGGATTTTGTTCAAGACCCTCTGTTTGGTTTTCAGGTGTATACAAGGCAAGGCCCGAGATATTTGATTTAAAAAATGTTGACCTACTAACCTGAACGTTGCTTGCGTTCCTCTAACCAACCGTTCCTGGTTGTTCCACACTCAAATTCAGTTACATGGGGTGATCAATGCTTTTCTTAAGCAGGACCAAAAGCTTGGAATGCCCTACCAAATGAACTGCCTAATATAAAGACTCTGCTCGAATTGAGGAAAAGACTAAAAACCCACCTTTTCATCTAAAAAAGCCTTTGTTAATAGCTGGCCTCTATCTTGTCTGCTTTTTTTTCCATCTGTTCTCAGATGCATTATTGTTCTGCCCGGTCCCTTCTCGGGGTATACACCATATAAATGTATAAATACACACATACATACAACCACTACCAATAACATCACCATTTTATACATGCCTTAGAGTGCCCTATCTAAAGAAATTCGATTTTAGGTGTCCCTACATGTGTGCAACATATTTCGCAACCATTTTTGAAAAATCAAATAGTTTTTGTGCTTAGGGTGGTTTGTGTGAAAAATCGAATTTAGGTGTTCTTACATGTGTGCACCCATTTTCGTTTTTGTACTTAGGGAGCCTTGTGTGAAAAATCGAATTTAGGTGCTCTTACATGTGTGCACCCATTTTTGTTTTTCTGCTTAGAGTGCCTTGTGTGAAAAATCGAATTTAGGTGTTCTTATATGTGTGCACCCTTTTTAGTTTTTGTGCCTAGGGTGCCTTTAGAGTGGCATTCATTGGGTGAGACCTTCCTCCTATGCTCACTGCTTATTTTTCACTTACTTACAGAGTCCTTACTATGTGGCAGCCTTTTTGATGTTGCCCCTCTCTCCATGAGGTGTAGCTTTGCAAGTCTGTGTAATCATACCTATTTAACTCATATTCCTCCTGATATAGCCCCTCAAAACATGAGGTGAGGCTTTGCCAGTCTGTGTAATTGCACCTATTTAACTCATATGCTGCATGATGTAGCCCCCCGTAACATGAGGTGAGGCTCTGCCAGTCTGTGTAATCGTACCTATTTAACTCATATGCTGCCTGAGGTAGCCCCCACTAACATGAGGTGACGCTTTGCCAGTTTGTGTAATCGTACCTATTTGACTCATATGCTGCCCTGTGTAGCCCCCGTAACATGAGGTGAGGCTTTGCCATTTTGTGTAATCGTACCTATTTGACTCATATGCTGCCTGATGTAGCCCCCCGTAGCATGAGGTGAGGCTTTTCCAGTATGTGTACACACACCTTTTTATATCTGTAACATATGCTTATTCGTGCTCTTCACCAATGTACCATGCACTTTCTATAACTACTGCCTAGATGCCTGAGGGCTTTGGTGCGCTGCAATAAATGCAAAAATAAATAAAAAAATAAAATAAAGTGCATGCAGAATCGGAAGCTAGAGGTACCTGCAGTGCACACAGGCTCAATCACCCCATGGTCGTACAGTTCACTGATCTCCAACTGAATGTCAGATCCACTTGGCTCTGAACCATCACAACACCAATTTGTTGTAGGCCCAAAAACTCCAGTGACATAGTCATTCTCACAAAAACACCTAGGGCTCATTTGTGGGTGGACTCGCGGTCCAGAAAGCTTTCCAACCATTACAAATAAACCTGATGACACTATACAACAGTGACCAGAATTGATCTTTACAAGAGATCTCCCATTCCATCTTTGTCTCATAGACCTCACACACACACATACGGGCTGTCCCTATGTAGAAGAACACCCTGTCCCTGTCTACACACAAGGTCTCTCCCTAGGCTGCGAATGGTGTACCACCTATCTAACAGAGATAGCAGAGAAACTCTCCCTATCTAACCTTCTTTCATACAAGCATGACTTACAGTAAAAAAACTATCAATTAGGTCTTGACCGTGATTTTACAATGACAGAGTGTATGAATACCTGCCTCACTTCTCTCAGACTGCTGAAGGAAGTGAAACCCCTACAATTGATTTCTCCTGTGACCCCCATCATGGGCCAGCAAGAATGCATGTGAAACCACTCTTGAGTTATCCTGACAGCATGAACCACAAGGGGAATGTCATGCACCAACTGTAAGAGAAAGGACCTCACAACCTGAGCAACCACCAAACTCTCATGGTTTCCTCTGTTGGGCTCTGTTGGCTTACCCACCAGTAACCCACGTTCCTTATGTATCCTTTGCCTCACTGGAGGTTCACCTTACCACGGGAAGCAGATCTTTCTCTACAGGCCTAGTAAAGATGATTTCCTTTCTTGGCCCATACTAATCTACCCCCTAGGGATCTCCTTCACTACAAGCAAACTTGATAGCTCAGGAGTCCCATAAGATCCAAGATGTTCTAGCAGTCCCTCTTCCAAGATTGATTCAGAGACTTAGCCAACTACCACAACAGAAGTTGAAGGTCGGGGAGGGGGATTATTTCCCTTCCCTCTGCCTCTTTTCCTGACTTCTCCAGATTTGGGTTCCTCCTTCGGCTTAGGCTTCCCCCTAGATATGGCTAAGGCAGCCCAATCTTGAGACCTTGTGCTTGAAGGGCCTGGGAGTGTCTATCATGAACTAAGTCTTGAAGACTGATCTCACCCAGAACTCTTCTAGGAACCACTCTCCTAACATTGACAGATACCAAAACCATCTCACTATTCACAGCCCTAATGAGAGGCAATTCTGGGAAGTCAAGAGAGTGCCTCTCAGCCAACTGAGTAGACCCTACAGGATCTCTAGCTTGAGCCTGTGGATTTACCCCAAGGGAAGCTACTATGTTAGGACTGGGTCCAGTCTTCCTAAAAGTAGAGGCACGACACCTGCTACCTGAACACTATCCTCAGAGGAAAATGTACGTTGGGGAAGAACAGGTATGGAAGCAAAAGTTCCAGCATCGCTAGGGTCAAGGGAAACTAACACTACTTCAACTCTTCACATGTGGGGAAGGAATCCAAAGAGAAGGACACCCCTGTAAGAATCTCTTCTTCATCCTGAGAAAAGGACAGACTCATAGAGTGAGTGGACCCCAAAGGGTTTACCCTTACATTG